>NW_021604659.1:3217864-3264584 GCF_004785775.1 Grammomys surdaster
ACACACACACACACACACACACACACACACACACACACACACACACAAAGAATGGTGTCGAATGGACGTAAAAGGATCAGAACTTTAAGATCTAGCCTGAGACACATGAAAGCTGTCTCAAAAACAAGCAAATAAACCAAAGGGAATCTGGAGAGTAAAGAGGCTAGGTTACTCTCCCAGAGGACCAGGGCTCAGTTCTCAGCATCTAAATGGCAGCTCACAAGTATCTATACCTCTAGTTCCAGCTCTGATGCCCTCTCTGACCTCTGAGGTCATTGCATGTGCAGACAAACACACAGACGAAACTCTATAAACATAAACTAAAAATAAACAAATCTCAAAAAAAAAAAAGGCAGAAGACAATTGTCCCCTTTAATTCTGGGAATTGAGAAACCCTATGTTCTGTATTCTTCACAGTAGCTGATCTTTTATGGTCCTTGATAACTATGTTCACCTTCTGAAGAATCCCTTGCCGATGGCTCCTGACCTTGGTTTAGAACTAACAGTAGGCTCTTAGTAACAAACCCTGCATTTCTCATAAAAAAGAATCTGTCAGAAAAGTGTTCTTTCTCCTTAGCTGATAGCCATGGGTGAAGTTCTTTCTGCTTTGGGGGCTATTTTGATGCCATTGGAAAGACATATGAGAAACAAACACTAGTTTACACTCTCAAGTCAATCAAAGCCAGTTATAGATGGTTTTTCCAGACAAAGTGTAAAGACAAGTGTTATTGTTGTTTTGTAGAATTTATCTTCAGATCGTTCACACCTAGACTTGCTGTCTTCGTTTCTTTTCATTAACTCAACAGACACAACGAAGGCAACTCTGTGTGCTCTGTAAGACACAGCCTTTGGTGTGGAAGCCTTTAGAGTCCAGAGAAACCCCATGTTACAGGGCTAATGTGTTCCAGGACAGAGGTGATTATGGGGGCCAGACAGAAAAGCCCTCAGAGAAGGGCACCCCAAATTGAATTGTGAAGGAAAAGTAGGAGCTATAAGGCCTTCAGGAAGTTCCTCCCTTTCTCCCTCTCCCCCTTCTTTTGAGCCAGTCTTTTATGTAGTCCAGGCTCTGTTTTTTGTTTGGTTTGTTTGGTTTTGGTTTTGCTGTTTTTGTTCTGTTTTGTTTTTTGTTTTGTTTTGTTTTGTTTTGTTTGAGACTGGGTTTCTCTGTAAAGCTCTGGCTGTCCAAAAACTCCCCCTGTAGCCCAGGATGGCCTCAATCTCACAGAGATCTGTCTGCCTCCACCTCCGGGAGCTGAGGTTAAAGGTGTGCACCACCACTGCCCGGCTTCCATCTTGCTCCGTAATGGATTGTACTCGTTACTTTTCTGTTGCCATGATAAATCATGGAGAACAAAGGCAACTTAAGGAATAGAGGATTTTTTTTTCCTGCTTCTGATTCCAGAGAGATAAGAGTTCATGATGGTGGAGCAGAGGCATGGCATCAAGTGACAGCAACAGCCAGCAGGAACAGGAAGCTGAGAGCTCACATCCTAAACCACAAGCAGAGAAATGGATCTGGAAATGGTGGGAGGTTTGAAGCCAGCCCTGGCAACATACTTAGGGACCAATTATTCAAATGCCCAAAACTATGGGGAACATTTGTCATGCAATCTTCCACACTGAGCATCACTGTTGAACTTGAGATTCTCCTACCTCCACCTCCCAAATGTTGGCATTACAATTATACACATCTTCCTTCCCAGCGATGTGTTTTTCTTTTTCTTCTCTCTTTTTTTTTGTTTTTGTTTTGTTTGTTTGTTGTTTGTTTTTTGAGACAAGGTTTTTCTGTGTAGCCCAGGCTGTCCTGGAACTTGCTCTGTAACCCAGGCTAGCCTCAAACTCACTGAAATCCACCTGCCTCTGCCTCCTGTGTGCTGGGATTAAAGGTTTACACTACCACCCAGCCCTTTTTTTTCTTCTACTCTTTCTTTTTTTCTTTTGCAACTGGGCTCCTGTAGTTGAGGGTACTATTACATTTGCTATTAGCCAAGATTGAACTCTGCTTCTACCTCCCATGATCTGGATGGAGTTACAGGTCTTCATACTGGGTAACATACATGGCTGTGTATACTAACCAAGGACTCTACCAACTGAGTCACACTCTGAGCCCTCTTAACATTCTCAACCTTGCAGTAAATGTGTCACAGGCCTACAGCACCCAGGAGCCTTCCACCCCCTGTGCAGAACTCCTCTGCCAATCCTCCCCTCCCAGGTGACACTTAGCACAATCTACCCACTGCCAGTGGTTTTCAAGGTGTTGAGCAACAGCCTTCATTTTAGGTAATGAACAACATGGTTCAAGGTAAACCACAATGCCATGCCAATTTGAAGCTTCCCCCAAGGAGAACTGAAGGAATTGAGGTCCATCTTCTCTGTCCACATTCCATCTCCATCCCAACTTGTTAGCTGCTACTTGTAGCACCTCCCACTTTGGAACAGAGAACAGGAAGGGTCAGTAAAAGAGTAAAGGTAAACAGGGTGTGGTGCCACAAACCTGTAGTCTCAGAGAGCAAGATGCAGAGGCAGAGGAAGTTCAAGTTCTGAGCCAGGCTGGCTTACATAGAGACCCTATCTCAAAAAACCCAAACCAGAACGAGCCACTTGGCTCCTTACTGTTCTTACTGTCCTCTGTGATGGCAGATGTGTGACTGCTGTCTCCCTCAGTATACATTGAAACTGGGGGTTGAGGGAAGAGGGGATAAGGGCCCAGCTATCCCTCCAAAGCTGACTTCTGACATCACATGGCCCTGATGCAGGTGACTCACGATCTGGCTGACCTCACCTTGTACTCTTAGCTGCTTTGTCACCAGCACACTCCTTCAGGGATGGAATTCAGCCTTCTCTGACTTGCCTAAGAGCTTTGCCAAGTTGGTCACTAGTGGCTCTGTTGGGGAGCTCTTCAGAGCAGCATAAGGATGGATGGGCTGCCAGTTTCCCCTCTGGAAAGCACTCCAACTCCCTAGGGTTGTAAGCGGGCCATGCCCCTTCCCTCAGCCACAGTACCACTGGCTCCCAGTCTACAATCCTTCCCTGCCCATTCTCTTTTGTGGCAGGGGTGGGTAACAAGGCAGCCTGCACAACTGGTTTGTTTCACTCAGCTCATCTGGCTCCTTATACTTCCTTAATGCTTAAAACAGAATTTGGGGCTGGTGACTATGCAGCCAGGGGAGTTGATGCAGGTCCTCTACTTTGGCTGTTTTCCTGTGTTCAGCTGCTATGAGGTCATGGGTGTAGCCACCTTGTCAACTCCAGAAGATTGTCTTTCCCAGGACTTCTTCCTACCTTCAGCTCTTACATCCTTTCTGCCCCATCTCCAAAGGCTCCCTGAGTCTTGGTCAGGTGATACAGATGCCATGTGTCATTTAGGGCTGAGCACTCAACAGGCACCTATTCTTAGCACTAAGACCAGTGATGAGTCTCCGCATTAAAGATGTCAACAAAGCAAAGCCTCTTTATGTGGCTAGTCCTGTCACATGACCCTGAGCAGCTGGTTCAAGCAACTTCTGTGTCCAGAGACTGGTGACTCTTGTATCCCCATACAAGAGAGAGGAATGAGAACAGGGTTAGAGACCTGCCCTGCAGGTACAGCTGATCTCTGAGGACTGGCTGGTGATGACCAAGAGCCTTCGTGCCAAGAATCCAGGAGGCAGGGCCTTCAAGTAGTACATAGAAGGGCAGAGCCTGTGGACAGACAGAAGGATCATCATGAGATCCAGACCTGCCCAATCTTCATAGCAAACCTTGTCTCAAAAGAAGAAAAAGGAGAAGAAAAGAGAAGAAGGAGAAGGAAGAGGAGAAGAAAAGAAGAGGAGGAAGAGAAGACATTTTTAAAAGATATATTTATTCATTTTATTTTGGGTATATATATATTTGTGCCTATTCATTTTATTTTTTGTGTATGTTTGTGTACCTGAATGTACATATGCTCCCTATGTGAGCACAGGTGCTCACAGAGGCCAAAAGAGAGCATCAGGTCCTCTGGAACTAGAGTTGCAGACAATTGTGAACCTCATATATGGGGGCTGGAAACATAACTCAGGTTCTCTGCAAAAGCAACAAGTGCTGGTAACTGCTGAGCCATCTCTCCAGCCCCCAGAGAAGAAAACAGAGCTCCTTTGTAGATGAAATAAGACTGTAGCTCAGCAGGGTGGTGCACGCCTTTAATCCCACCACTCAGCAGAGTGGTGCAAGCCTTTAATCCCAGCACTCAGCAGGGTGGTGCATGCCTTTAATCCCAGCACTCAGCAGAGTGGTGCAAGCCTTTAATCCCAGCACTCAGCAGGGTGGTGCATGCCTATAATCCCAGCACTCAGGAGGCAGAGCAGCCTGGCCTCCATCATAGTCAGTTCCAGGATAGCCAGGACTACCCAGAGAACCCTCTTTTGAAAAACAAAAACAGGGCTGATGAGATGGCTCAGAGGTTAAGAGCACTGACTGCTCTTCCAGAGGTCATGAGTTCAAATCCCAGTAACCACATGGTGGCTCACAACCATCTGTAGTGATATCTGATGCCCTCTTGTGGGGTATCTGAAGATAGCTACAGTGTACTTACATATAATAAACAAATAAAAATTAAAAAGAAAAGACTTGTAAAAAAAAAAAGCAAAGCAAAACAACAACAAAAGAATACTTTACTTCTAAAATGAACTTTTGCTTTTGGGTGACATTTTTGAGACATGTCACTATATCTGTACTGGAACTTGCTATATAGACCAGGCTGCTGGCTTTCCACAAATTCATAGAGATTCCCCCTGCCTCTGCCTCCTGAGTGCTAGGATTAAAGGCACATGTCACTACACTCGGTTTTAATTTTGAATTTTTATTTATTTCATGAAATTTAATTCATGAAATTTGAAGCAAATACATGAAAACATTGGTAATATTGGAAACTTACATTTTTTTTATTCTCATACAATTTCATATATATAATGTTCTTCGATCACATTCCCCCATTTCCCTCTCTCATCCTCCTCCCCACCCCAGAAACCTTCTTCCCAGCAAATCCCTCTCCTACTCAAACTGGTTTGATTCTGTGCCCACTGCACTTACTGGGAGCTGCCTGCAAGAGCATGGCTTTGGGTTATTTACTGGAGCAAGGCCAACTTAACAGTGGCTACACCTCTGAGGACTATGACTCCACCCCAGCAGCCAGTAACTATCTACAGCTCCTCAGAGAGGGGTGGAGCCCACCCTGCCTATGATGGAATGTTCATGGACCTAGTATTGTGCAGTTAACCACAGCTGCTATGAGGTCATAGGTGTAGCTGCATGTTGCCTTCAGAAGACAGTGTTTCCTGAGACTTCTTCCCACCTGTGGCTCTTACATCCTTTCTGCCGGTTCTTCAGGGGCTCCCTGAGCCTTGAAGAGGTGATATAGACGTTGTGAGCGTTCAACAAACATTTATTCTCAGCACTAAGACCAGTGATGAGTCTCTGCATTAAGCTTTGCCTGCTGCAAAACAACAATAACAACAAACAAAAAACAAAAACAAACCTCTGCCCAAAGCTGAGAACTGCACTAATCCTAGAATCGCTGTACTTGAGAAACAGAGGCAGGCAGATCTCTGTGAATTTGAGCCTGGTCTACAGAGCCAGTTCCAGGACAGCCAGGGCTACACAATGAAACCTTGTCTCAAAAACCAGAACACCCCTCCCTCCCCACCCCACCCCAAAGACATTGTAACAACATGCCTATTTAGCAAAGCAACAGTGGTAGTTTCCTCCTAGGACCTCCCTAGCCACGGGCTTTTCACTAGGTTCATAATACCAAGCATGAATTCCTCTCTTTTTGGTGTGGGATGACAGCATGCTTCGGAATCTATAGCTCAGGATAGCTTCAAACTTCCTATACAGCAAAGGATGACCTTGGACTTCTTATTCTACTGCCTCTACCTCTTAAGTGCTAGAATTATAGGCCTGCCCCATCACAGCAGGTAATAGCAACTTAAACTTTAAGACTGAATTAGATTTACCATATAACTATAGAAGAAACAGAACATTTTATTTCATCTCCATACATCTTTTTCTTTTTAAGTTAGGCTTTCTGTAGTCTAACCTGGCTGTAGGGGTTTTTTGGGGGGGTTGGTTTGTTTTTGTTTTTTAAACAAAAGACTTAATATATGTGAGTACTCTGGCACTGTCTTCAGACACACTAGAAGAAGGCATCTGATTCCATCACAGATGATTGTGAGCCACCATGTGGTTGCTGGGAATTGAACTCAGGACCTCTGGAAAACCAGACTGTGCTCTTAACTGCTGAGCCATCTCTCCAGCCCCTCGGGTTTTATTTTTTGAGACAGGGTTTTATTGGTCTTGAACTCACTATGTGATGAGATGAGACCGACCTTGAACTCACAAAGATCTTCCTGCCTCTGCTTCCCTAGTCCATAACCACCACACCTAACACCCAACTTTTGTTGCTTGTTCCAGATGGGGTTTCTCTGTATAGCTGTATAGCTTGGGCTCTTCTGGAACTCTCTTTGTAGACCAGGCTGGCCTTGAATCTAGCATCTGCCTGCCTCTGCCTCCAGAATGCTGATATTAAAGGCATACACCATCACCACCCGGCTCTGTTTGTTTGTTTGTTTGTTTGTTCGTTCATTCATCACTTCATGTGTCTCTAAATGTGTATTTGTTATGTGGGCGCAGTGCTCTTAGAGGCCAGTAGATGGCAGTGTATCTATCCCCTGGATTTGGCATTTCAGGAGGTTTGTGGGCCACCTGCTGTAGAGCTGAGAATCAGACTCATGTCTTCTTTGAGAGCAGTATGTGATCTTAACTGCTGAACTATTTCTCAAGCCCTTGTTTATATTTTTTAAACATGATCTTGTCGTGTATCCCAGACTGGCCTTGAACTCACAGTGTTTCTCCTGCCTCAGCTTCTTGGGATTACAAATGTGGGCCACCATGTACAGAGAAAACAAGTTTGACTTTCACCTTACATGGCATCACATGCAGTTTTCTGGCCTAAATGAAGAAGATCTCTTCCACCTCTTAAGATCTGTTTCTTCATATGGCTATGGTTGTTTTGCCTGCATGGGAATGCACCAGATGTGTGCAGTGCCTTGGGATGCCAGAATCGGGAATCTGATTCCCTGAAACTGAATTCATATAGGGTTGTGGGTCTCCAAGTGGGTGGTGGGAATTGAACCCCGATCCTCTGAAAGTGCAGCCAGTGTGTGCTCTCAACTGCCGAGCCATCTTTCCAGCCCTCTTCTTCCATCTCTTGTCCCTTTTGCCCCATGGAGTTCATTACTGTCTCTTCCAGGAACTAAGACCTGCTTTCCAGTGCATCACTTTAAAAGCTAAATTGGTAAGAAAAGAAAGGCTCTTTCTATATGTGTGTACATAAAAAGTTCTTCCTATTTTTTTTTTTTTTTTTTTGGTTTTTCTAGACAGGGTTTCTCTGTATAGCCTTGGCTGTCCTGGAACTCACTCTGTAGACCAGGCTGGCCTCGAACTCAGAAATCCACCTGCCTCTGCCTCCCAAGTGTTGGGATTAAAGGCACGCGCCACCACTGCCCAGCCCTATTTTTGTTTTTAATCAATGTGTGTGCTGGTGCTTATGGTGCCAGAAGAGGGCGCCAGATCCCCTGGAGCTAGAGCTGGGACCCAAACAGGGGTCTTTTAAGAAGTGCCACAGGCACTCTTGATTGTTGGGCTATCGTTTCAGCCATTTATTCTGTTTTTTTTTTTTTATTTATTTCTTAATATCCTGCAAAACCCACAGTAAAGAAAAGGTGGCCTTGGTGCAGAGCATTTCTGTATGGACAGTCTTGGAGCAGTACCTCTTAGGGAGGGAAGGGTCCTCATGCATATTCACATTTAACCAATTCACAGCAAATTCCGTGAGAAAGCAGAAAAGAAAAAAAAAAGTATGGTTGGGGCTGAGTGTGCCTAAAATCATTTGAATATCGAGCATATTACTAAGGAATCATTTTTGGAGTGTTGGCTCTCCTTGTTCCAGAAAGTCACTGGGATATAAAGCTGTTATTGTTTTTAAAGATGAGATCTCACTGTGTAGCTGTCCTAGAACTGACAGAGATCCACCTGCCTCTGCCTCTGTCCCACTATGCCCTGCCTTCCCTGGGATTTTAAAGCTGATTCTCCCCGCCTTCCTGAAGTAGCAACATGAAGCCTGTTTCCTTAGCCAACTGTTTCTTCACTGGAACACATGGATCCACACATGCTGGCACTGGAAGGACTCCCACTTCCACGATGGACTGATTGCAGCTTAGAAAGACCAAAAGAAAGAAAGAAAAGAAAGAAAGAAAGAAAGAAAGAAAGAAAGAAAGAAAGAAAGAAAGAAAGAAAATCAGTCATAATGTGGAAATTAAAGAGTCCTTGAACATTCTGAAAGTCACAAAGAGTTGAAGGGACCTTGGCTGCGAGATGATCTGTGTGATCCCCATTGGTGGAGGATCCTTGCAATGCCCTTGACAGGGACCAAGGTCAGGATGCAGGAATGGCTGCCAAGAGGTCCCCTCTGCCAAGTCACAATGATATGTGCAAGCCACACCCTCTCATAATCCTAGGGCACTCAACAGGAGCTTTCCAGAATAAGCTTTTCCAGAGGCACAGGAAGAAGGAGGTCACAGGTGACTGGCCCAGTTCAGAGGATCTAGGATGTTGGGAGGACTTGTAATGGCTGCCCCTATCAGAGACTCAATAAGGTCCCTGCACTTTTTAGAAGGCAAGAAAATAGGAGTCAGATGACACATGGCTGCTTTGGGGAAACTACTCACAATTACCTGTAACTCCAGCTCCAGGGCACCAGGCACCCTCTCTGGCCTTTATGGGTACCTGTACACATGTGGAATCCACACAAAAAGATATACATAAATAAAAATAAAATAAGGAATAAAGAAATGGTTTCTTAGTCACTGTTCTATTGCTGTGAAGAGACATAATGAGGAAGGAAACTCTTATAAAAGAAAGCATTTAATTGTGGGCTTTCCTGCAGTTTCAGAGGTCAGTCCATTATCATCATGATGGGGAGCATAGAGGCAGACATGGTGTTGGAGAAGTAGCTGAGAGTGACTGGGCCTGGCATGGGCTTTTGTTCTCAAAAAATGTGACATACTTCCTCCAACAAGGCCACACCGCCTAAGCCTTCTAATCCTTTCAAATAGTGCCACTCCCTGGTGACTAAGTTTTCAAATATATGAGCCTATGGGGGCCATTCAAACCACCTCAGATGGCTCAGTTGTTAAGACCACTGGCTGCTCTTCCAGAGAACCCAGGTTCAGTTCAAACACCCACATGGAAGCTCCCAGCTGTCTGTAACTCCAGACTCAGGGAATCTGATGCCCTCTTCTGAGTTGTGAGGACATGAGGCATGCACAAGGTAAACAGACATGTGTACAGGCAAAACACCCATACAAATAACATTAAATAATAACAACACATCAATGACCAGGGCTGGTGATGGCTCAGCAGTTAAGAGCACTTGCTGTTCCTCCAGAGGACCCAGGTTCAATTCCCAGCACCCACATGGCAGCTCACAACTGTCTATAACTCCAGTTCCAGGGGATGTGACACTCCCAGCCATAAATACTTATAAAACATCAATGCATACAAAATAATAAAAATAAATTATTAAACAAATAACAATTTTGGCACGGGAGAGACAGCTCAGTGTTTAAGAATACTAGCTGCTCTTCCAAAGAATCCAGGTTTGAGTCTCAGCACCCACATGGCAGCTTACAACCAGCTACAACTCCAGTCCAGGGGATCTCACACCTTATTCTAGTATGTGAGGGCACTGAATACATGTAGCGTAGACAAAACACCCCTACACATAAAAATTAATTAATTAAAATAATAGACAACTTAAAAATAAATAATTTTAAAACTGGGGTAGGTTTATAGAAAGTTGACTTCTTCAGTCTGACAGAATTGCTACAAAAAGGGGCACAGCCCACTGTGGGTGGTACTAATCTAGCAAGTACTCCTGGACGGTATAAGAAAGCAGGCTGAACAAGCCATGGAGCACAAGCCAGTAAGCAGCACTCTTCCATTGCTAACTGCTTCTGTTCCTTCTTTCAGTTTCCTGCCCTGACTTCCGTTGATGATGGACTGTGATATGGAACAGAATCTGAAATAAACCCTTTCTTCCCCCAAGCTGCTTCTGGTCATGATGTTTTGTCACAGCAATAGTAACCCTAACTAAGATGTGGGTAATGGCCAATAAAGAACAGGAAGGGGGAATTCTCAAGCACAGTGTAGCTACTTCTTTTATTGTTTAATTTATTAATTTTTATGTGTATGAGTGTTCTGCCTATGTGTATGTATGTACGCCACACATGTGCCTAGTGCCCAGGAAGGTCAGATGAGGGCATTGGATGGTTATGAGCCACCACGTCGTTGAGTGTTGAGATTCTCTGAACAAACTAGTACTCTTTGCTATTGAACCCTCTCTTTACCCCTGTGTTCTATTTCTTGATCTTCAGGCCAGTTACGTAGCCAAGGTGACTGGGGTGATTCAGTATGTTCGTGATTCGTGTTCTTTTCTGTGCTCATTGTACCTCGATTAAAAACTTACCTGGACAAGAGAGGGGAAGGAAAGGAAGCAAGCAAGCAGGAAGGGGTGGGGAATAAGGTGTGTGTGTGTGTGTGTGTGTGTGTGTGTGTGTGTGTGTGTGTGTGTGTGTAAGGAATGGGGCTGAACACTGCTCCTGCCTGGTCTCAGGGTGCCTGGAACACTCTGGTGTACTCACGTGGTTTGATTGGGAGCAGATGGTTTGAAAGAGGTGCCAGGACTCTCTGCCACCCACCTTTGCTCCTGAGGGCTTGGATGTCATCAGCCTTGCCCATAACTCAGCCCACTCTCCCTGGTGGATGAAGATATGAATGCCAGCTCCCGGATACAGAGCTGGATTAATCTGATCCTCCACCTGGGTGTCTGTGTGTGGGCAGGCTGAGGGAATGTGCAGGGGGAATCTGGCTTGAGCTGCTGAGATGGCCTTCACCCCCACTGCAGGTGGCCTTCCCCAGCCAAACTGGGTTAGTAGGGGAGAGAGCGACTGTGCTGATCAGAAGGAGGGTCCCAGAGGTTGCGGCTGCCTCAGGTGTGGTCCCTTTGCCCTTGCCTAGCTCTTGCCTGCGTACACTAGCAGTGCCAGGACACTGTGAAGGGCATCTCAGGCTGGGCAAGGACAGCCGCATTTCCTAAACTGGCGGCCAAGCCCTGTGGGGCTTCCAGAACATTTGAGTGTTTCTGCTCTTTGTTTATGTCTAGCTAGGGCAGAATCTATCCTTTCCCAGGCTAGCATTCACTGAGCCCATCTTGATTGGGAGCAGCTGTAGAGGAGGCAGGAGGCCTCTTCCTGGATTTTTTCAGCAGCTTTGGGACATTGGGTACACCATGATGCATGCCAGCATCTCTGGTCTCCCTAAGAGACACGTGTTCAACATCCTTGGCTGCCTAATGTTGTAGCCACTAGTCACACGGCTATTTAAGGAAAATCGCATTACATTTTAAAGTGTGCATGAGTGTACAGGTGTATACACAGAGGCCAGAGGGAGACATTAGACATCTTACTCCATCACTCTTTACCTTATCTCCTAGAAATTAGGTCTCTCATTGAATCTGGAACTTACTTTTGGGCTAGGCTGGTAGCCAGCAAGCCCCATGATCCTCCTGTCTCTGCCTCCCCATCCTCAGAGCTGGGGTTACAGGTGTACATGAGTGAATATCCTCATGCTTGCACAGTAAGTGCTCTCACTCACTGAGCTACCTCCCAGGCTAACTTTTTTCTTTGTTTTGACACAGTGTCTCCCATATTCCAGGCCATCCTCCACTTTGCCATGTAGTTGAATTTCAACTTCTCACCTTTCTTCTTCTACTTCCCGAGAGCTGGGATTATAGGCATTTACCACTGTAAATGATTTATGCAGTGCTAGGAGTTAGCCATGGGCTTCCTGAGTGCTATGCAAGTGCTATCCCCAACTCGTAAAACTCAATTATTTTGTTGTTGTTGTTTGTTTACTTGCTTGCTTTTCATTTTTTTTTTTTTGATGGTTTCTCTGTGTAGCCCTGGCTGTTCTAGAACTTCACTCTGTAGACCAGGCTGGTCTTGAACTCAGAGATCTACCTGCCTCTGTTTCCTAAGTGCTGGGATTACGGGCGTGCACCACCACTACCTGACAAAATTCATTTCTTTAGAACTGCCAGGCACATCTCTGAGCCCCCGTGACCTGAGGCAGGCTGCATTAAACAGTACAGAGGTGGAGCATTAGGACAGAAGGTTCTACTGGACGGTGCTGGCCTAGCTCTGTCCGAACTTCTATATTCTACTTCATCATTATTGCTATTGTGTATGCGTGCATGAATCAGAGTACAACTTTCAAGAGTTGGTCCTCTTCTTGCACTGTGGTTCTGGGGATCTAGGTATATTTCCTTTTTCATTCTGCCCAAAGCTCACTCCAAGACCAATCTAACCAATTTATAAGATTTGGGAAAGGCACCCGATACTTCTTCCTGTCCACCTCCTGCATTTACCCCGTGCTCCCCCGTGGCCCATTCTGTGGAGGACACCTGAGGACAGGGCTTTTGGCACCTCCACCTGCCGGTCCTGGTCTGTAAAACTGGCCACCAGGGAGCAGGACTTAATTCTGGACAATAGTAACCTCAGCATACTGTCCTCTAGGCTTTGTTTGCAAGCTCTTATGCTTTGCCACTTAATCCTTAACACAGCCTTCTGAGGTAAGTATTGTCACCCAACTATACCTACAGATGGGGCTCAGAGACAGGGGCTGTTTGTCCAGGGTGTGTAATTAAGGAAGACATGGCTAGGATCCCAACTCAAGTCTTACTCCAGTCTCTCTTTGGGCTACTTCCTAGGTCTGGGCCAGGTGACCAGGTGGTCAGATGACCAGGTGGTCAGATGACCAGGTAGTCAGGTGACCAGGTGGTCAGGCAGTCTCTGTTTCATCACAAAAATTCTTGATTTTCTCCCTGGGACTGCTGGTGGGTTTGGGAGTAGGGATTTGGGAGAGGAGCCAGGACTAAGGAAGGAGACAAGCTTTTAAGCTGATGGCCGGGGGAAGGATGATGGGGCATGATAGTTAACAGAAGGAGAATTGCCTGGCTTATATCTGGGGCAGATGAGATGGTCTGAGTTACCTGGGGGACCCATTGGCTTAGGACACTGTCGAGGAGGCCAGTACTACCTTCTCTGGGCTCCTTCTATGGCCTCCCATAGGGCGGCTTCTTCCCCAAGACATTTTCTAACTGAAGGTATACTGAGGTATGTTCATTTCTTGTCATCAATGAATCCAATAAATCAATGTATTCAATACAGTTTTCCTAACCCTGTTCAGTCCACAGTGCCAACATTTCCCAGCCTCTTCTAAGGAAGAATAGGCTATTGAAGTACACTGACGAGCTTCCTATAAAACCATCCTAAAAATGCCATCTGGTTCTTTGAGCTCAGTTTAGGCAAGAGATAGCCAATCATCTTGAGGGTATTTCAGGACAAGGTGCTTTCAGTGTTAAACTGGGATGTTTTTAGTATGGGTGGGAAACAGGGGTTGGTCACCATCCAAAAAACAAAACAAAAACAAAACAAAACAAAAACAAGAACAAAAAACAAAACAAAAAAACCCCTAGCTTTCAAAACAATGTTGATTCCATGGGCATCAGAAACTAAAGGTATTTTTACACATACTACCAGAGGAGAGGGTGAGTCCTGTGGCCTTCTATCTGTGTTTGTGACCAGGCAGGGCAAGAGAAACTTCCAGATCATTGCCATGAATGGAAATACCTAAGCACATGGGTTTGAGGGTGGTGATGAAGTCCTGTAATCCCATCACTAAACTGGCAGAGGCCAGAAACAAGATGGTGACAGGATCCCCTGGAAATTGCTACAGTAAGGCACTCATGTTGTGCTGAGGGCGTGGCTCTAAGGCCTACCACCTTCAGAGGCCAGCCTGTGATGAATGTGTCTACCCTGCCAAGTGCAAGAGAAAGAAGTATAACTGGAGTGCCAAGGCTAAGAGACGAAACACTACCAGGACTGGAAGGATGAAGCACCTAAAAATTGTCTACCATACATTTAGACATGGATTCTGTGAAGGAACAACATCTAAACCCAAGAGGACAGCTGGGACACTGTAGAACTTCCCAATCTTCCCAATGGTGCAACCCTTTAGTATAGTTCCTTATATTGTGGTGACCCCCCCAACCATAATATTATTTTCCTTGCTACTTTGTAACGGTCATCTTGCTGTTTATGAATTATAATATAAATATCTGATTTGAGACTCTCAAAGGGGTCGTGACTCACAGGTTAAGAACCATTGCCCTGGCCGGGCAGTGGTGGCGCACACCTTTAATCCCAGCACTTGGGAGGCAGAGGCAGGAGGATTTCTGAGTTCGAGGCCAGCCTGGTCTACTGAGTGAGTTCCAGGACAGCCCGGGCTACACAGAGAAACCCTGTCTCGAAAAACCAAAAATAAATAAATAAATAAATAAATAAATAAAATAAATAATGATAAAAAAAAAAGAACCATTGCCCTGGCTAGGACCAGGGAAACATAAACCAATGAGATACCAGAGGTCATGGAGGAATTCTGAGTGGCATCCTCTATCAGAGGAAGTACTGGAGAGCCAGGGCCAGAGGGGAGCTCTCCAGAGATTTCAGGAGCAAAACCTCTTGGGCCATGCCTCTAGGCTTTGGGTCCCACCCCTACCCCACAACTCAGCTCCAACCACCTTGAGATTTTATATAGCTTTACAAATTCCTAGAATCTGATCAGCTTCATTTGGGCCAGGCATATACCACTAGAAAGAGGAATGGATGGTCTTTTGAGAGACACATTGAGAGGTCCAAGGCAGGGCCATATCTAATCCACTCAACAGTGCCAAATGCAACAGGCACTCATGGACTCAGAGAATAAACTCATGTGTGGCCACATGAGGCCACCTTCTGTGGCCTACAACTCCCTTCCTGTTCCATGTCAGGCTGTGCCTAGGACTTTATTTTGTCCATCTGTGAATGCCTCTCTGAGAAGGACACTGAGAGTTCGAGCACCTGGTTGGCAGAACCACAGAGTCTAGAGGGACAGGTCAGCCCTGGCCTCTGATGCAGAATTCAGAAATGCAGACTTCAGATGTGGGACCAAGCTAAAGGAGGAGGTCAGTACTCTACCATATTCTCCACTCTGTTTTTTTTTTTTGTTGTTGTTGTTGTTTTGTTTTCCAGTTCTGAGTTCTCTGGGTACACAACACTGCCTTCATCTAGAATTTTCCACAGAAACTTAGAATGAGACCTAACAATCCATCAATGGCTACCTCGTAGAATGGGAAACTGACACCTAGGAAGATGTGTTTTCTTCTAAATCATTGCTTATGTCTGAAAGGTCTCCTTAGCCTCTGTTTGGGGTTCTTTGTACTACGTGGTAGGAGGCCTCTGTTGCTGCAGTGGGATGTTGAAAACACCAGCTTAATTCCCTGTTTATTTGCAGACAGCTGTGAGTTGGGTAGATAAGTCTGCAGATACTGGCATATGGGGGTGATCTTTTGATGACTTATATTAGCGATTAGTTGACTAATGCCTGGTATATCAAGTACTTGCTTCATTGTGATGAAATATCTGGCAAAATTAATGTAAAAAAAGATGTTTATTTTGGTGCACAGTTTCAGAACATGTAGCCCATCATAGTAAGGAAGATACAGATGCAGGTATGTGTGGTGTGTGTGTGTGTGTGTGTGTGAGTGTGTGCGTGTTTGTGTGTCACAGCATACAAGCAGAGGTCAGAGAAGGACTTCATGGAATCAGTTCTTCCATCTTTATGTGTGTGGATCCTGGGGCTCAAATGCTGGTCCTCAGGTTTGTGTGGCATATGCCTTTACTGAGCCATCTCACGGCCTAGTCAGAGTTCTTGCCAGCATCTCCCAGGAGCTAACTAACCTCTGTCATCCTTCTAAGCAAGTGTATCTGCAGGATTTTATTTGACTCCTTTTTTAACACAGTAACTGTCTTCTTTTACTCAACCCATATTTCCTGGTACTCAATCTGCAACCAGTCCCTAGAGATTCTGAGTTGCTTTCGTTACTATTCTGCCCTCTGGGGCATCACCACCTACCTGCAGAGTGGGGTCTAACTCCCAATCTGCCCTTCGTTGGATAGTGACTGCATCACAACAAATGCATGGCACTTGGGTTACACAGTCCTTCCCAGGCACTCAGAAGGGAATTCTAAAGGAGATATTTGAGCTGATCCCTAAACAATGGGCAGCCTTGTCCCAGACTGAAAACTCTTTTAAAAAGGTTAAGTTGCATAAACTCCGACTCCTAACTTCCCATCTCTCCTGTAAGCCAGGAATCCTGTGCTTATAAATTCCAGGGAGCAACTACTGTTTCTTTACTCCTCACACGCCTGGTTTGAAACTGTCAGAAAGGCCTTTTGGGTGATCTATGTTTTAATACAACTAAGCCACATCTGTTTGTCATTGAGACCTAATGCCCTCAGCTCTGCCAACCATTGAGCTGGCCACAGCAAATGTTTCTAACAAGGAAATGTTTGTTTTGTAATCAAACACCTCCCAGACTTGTTTGTATGGGGACCAAACTAACCAGACACTCTGCACCTCCTGATACAAGTTGAAGGCCACCACATGAAGGAACAATAGCAGGCAGGAGGCAGAGTTTTGCAGAGTATCCCCATGACCAAGAAAATGCTTGTGTGTCCTCACATGTGCATGCACGAGTGTGCTCTCTCTCTCACACGTGTGCGGGGTCACACACACACACACACACACACACACACACACACACACACACGGAAACTTCCTACATTTTAGGTCTCCCCAGATCCATGCTGTAGCACTTCCTGGCTTCTGCTTTAGAGTCTGGCCTCATGTTGTCTTTGTTCTCTGAGACTTGGTGGACCTGTAGGAAACAGATTCTGAGCTAAGGAAAGTTAATTTGGTTCAAGGTTTATTGGGGGGGGAAATTGATATGGACAGAACTTTGTAAGAGTGAGGCTTCTAGTAATTGAATGGAACTTGCAACCAACAGAGATCCAGGACAAGTTCACAACTGTTACTTTCTCCTAAGTTTTTATTTAGATTGACTTTAAAAACATCTTTTATTTTATTGTGGGGTCTTTATGATGTGTCTGTGTGTACACTCTATGTAGATTTGCCCATGCCTGCACATGTGGAGACCAGAGGTAATTAGCTGCCTTGTTTTATTCATTAGTGTGTGTGTCCAGGGCACACACAGGGAGGTCAGAGAACAATGTACTGGAATTGGTTATCTCTTTCCACCACCTAGAAATGAACTCAGTTAGATCTTTGTCAGCTGAGCCATCTCTCCAGTCCCTCAACCTTTGTTTTGAGACAAGGTCTTGCTGAACCTAGAGTTCAGTAACTGGGCTCGAATAGGAGGCCAGTGAGCTCCAGGGATCCTCCAGTCCCTCCCCAGCACTGGCATTAGAGATATGCATCACCACAAATACTTTCTCCTTCTGAGCAATCTCACTAGCCTTTTTTGTTTTGTTTTGTTTAAAAAAACCTCTTTAATACAGTTCAATTATTTTGTTAAAGTAACTTAGTGTCACCTGTCCTAGTGCTTGGCATTTAAAGATAAATATGCTGACTAGGGATGAGATTGCCAATGCTTTGTTTTGACACTACTCCAGAAACACCAATCACAACTTTTAATTATGTTCACCACAGCACTCAACTGCCTCAGCTCTACTGAGTTCAGAATACATCTGCTGGCCCTGTTCTGAGAGCCCACATGTCCTAAGATACTCTCAGAGCACCAAGTTCTGCTTCCCAGGTACTGGATGACCTGGGTGGGACAGTCACTTCAGAGTGGCTCTTCAGGGTAGCCTTCAGCTTTGTCCACTATGGGTACTTCTCTAGAGAGCTTGGTTCTCACCAAACCATCCTTGAAATGAACATGAACATTTTGGTTAGTTGTTTTCTTGAACCAGACAGACAGGTCCCTATGGAGATTGAGAACAAGTTTTAATGCCCTTTAAAAACTACCTACCATGGCTGGAGAGATGGCTCAGTGGTTAGGAGCACTTGCTGCTCTTAAAAAAGAATCACTTTAGTTCCTAGTTCCTATATTGAAGGTTACACATGTAAATCCAGCTCTGGGGGATCTGATGTCCTCCTCTGGACTTCACTAGTACCTGCGCACACATGCACACGCACACACAGAGTATTAAGGGGAAAAAAAAACCTTAATAGGCAACACCTACTGAGGCAAGAACTTGCTGGTGCTCAGACACTAAAATAATGTATCATGATTAAATAAGTTTTTATTGTCACATTTAACTGCTTTGTCAGATATACACTGTATATTTCAGTATGGCATAAAAATAAGAATATTTTCCTGAATGTCAAAATCTGAACAGAGGAGATGGCGATGGCACTTTAACAAACTGGAATTCATACCGTGCTGAAGCTGCTAGTAGGTAGCTGATGAAAGCTAGAACACACTGCAGATAAAGTGACCCTCGACATTTAAATCAAACACAAGTGGTGTGAACCCAGGAAAACCAGGACAGCAGTTACAATGCAGACCTGGGACACAACCAAGCAGGGCAGTCCAGCATCTCATTTCTAAGCCTATATCCACTGTCTGAGACTGGGAGCTGGAACTTGTGAGTAAATATCACTATAAAACAAAATGAATCCTTTGGAACCAGATTTTAAGCCTTTTAATGGCATCTTCATCCTTACATGTTTTAATTAGTCCAAGGAAAGGCAGTTCAGTGTCAAGCATCATGGGCTGATGATTGCCATAAATGGTAGGTCTTACCATTTCCAATCCAGTAGCCCAACATACTCAAAAATGGTTTTTAGAAGTTTCACACATTCTGAGCAAAACTAGAAAACAAGCAGTAATTAAATAAAAGCGTAAGTGCATCCCAATGGTCTCCACACATTTGCAATTATCCCCTAAATGGCAACTTTAGAGGAAAAAAAAGTATGGTTATTCAGACTTGAAGTGGATCTATAGTCACCAAGATTCCTGGATATTTTCTTAAAAATGTCTTTCCTCCACAACTCTAGCCCAGGATCTGCCACACCTAAGTGCATTACATCCTTTCCACGGGAACTTAGTTAAATCCACTGTGCCTGGGATCTGTTCACTACATACAGACTCAGGCCTGGCTTCTCCCTTCTACCATCCACTCCCTCTAAGACTACAGAACACAGGCCAACCCTGCTGGTGCAGCGTAGCACTCACTGCTGTGTACCAAACAACAAGAAACTGACTTCAGGACACTGATCTGGGTGAGTACTCACTGGGGATTAGTATTCCTACATTTTTAAAAAGGCAACCATTTTAAGTGACAATACGTATCAGGCTAGTAGAAAAAGTTGAAACAAAGCCCTCTCTTCCCGCCTTACAAAACCATGCAGACAAGAGAAGGGATGTCTGACTTGTTCCAATTAGGCTTCTTGGAATTAACAAAATTGATTTTCTGGCAAAGATGAATTTGGCTCATCATAGAAAGTTCTTTGAAGGCTGCTGCTAAATTCGTTTCCCTTTGAAAAAGCAAATTTCAAGGCATGATAGTGCAGAGGTAAGTTTCTGACTTAGAGAGTATTTATAGACTAATTGTGCTTAGTCTCTGATCTCTGACTTATCTTAAAGAACAGACTACACTGAGGAGTTTCACTCTGCCTAAATTTACTAGTACATCCATGAATCGCACCAGAATTAGGACAATTTGATTATCATAATGATTTTGTTGTGAATCTGTGCACAGTACCCAGAGGTGAGGACCAGCGGACAGAGTATTCTGGGAGTTCTGTGCACAGGATGCTCTACTCAGGAGCCATGGCATCTGAGAAAGCAGGTCTCCCCACAGATTAAGTCCTTAACAACACTCAATAAGCCATTAAGAAAAGTAGTGCCAAGTGGAGAGTGTCACTCGTTTACTTAAATCTGGGAGGTCTGAGTGTTCCTGGGGTCCTCGTCGGGATGTGTCACGGGCCGTGAATTCTTTGAATGTGAGTATTCGCCGCTATGAGGGGACTCTGCAGGGTCAATCAAATTTTCATAATCACTGTCATCTGACTCCTCCCCACTGTCTCCAGTTGCACTCTGGGAAGGAAGAAGATCTGCTCCACTTCCAGTGAACTTCAGTCCGGCACTGGTGGAAGCATAGTTGGAAGAGCCCACAGCCTGAGGCCGGGGCATGAAGACACTCCTTTCCATGTGAGAATGGCTCAAAGTACTTTCTTGATTGTTTGGGTGGAAATCAGAGTAAGGGGGTGGAGGGTCGGAGGGCTCCGTATCTGCTAGAGTACTTCTCCCTTCGGCTGAAAACCCAGAATAGGACATCCGAGGGCTCAACGCTGGCTCCTGACTTTCGGATGGCATCTGTCTGCTTAACAGGGCCTGCTGCAATCCTGTACAGAAACAGGAAAAATGTCTTAGCAAGTTCTGCATTTTCATAGCTTGTTAAGTGGTCAACTTGAATGTTCTGGAAATGAGCAGCAATGCTGTAAACTAATTTTGCCAATACTTTACAAATGGTGTAAAACACATCAATACATTAATTTTTTTGCATATCAAGTATCAGACTAACCAGTTACACAGTGAGACCTTTGTCTCAAAAACAAAAACAAACAAAAAAGAAACCAGAGTTGAAAGTCCAGGCAAATCTGATCAGAAGTACAGCCCCATGATGCAGAACATAGGCTGGTAACTCCAGATTCAGAGCTATTTTGCCCACCTGTTGCCCACTGTGCTAAAAAACTTTGGACTACCATCTGACACTGAAAAGCATTCTTAATACCTTCACAAGTCTCATGAACAGGGGATATTCCTTACATTATCCTATCAAAGCCATACTGCTTTCCTTTTAATGTGTATTTGTGTCTGTGCCTACTATTTGCATAAAAGTGCCCAAAGAGGCCAGAAGAGGGCACTGTGTCCTCTGGAACTAGATTTACATATAGTTGTGAGTTTCCCTACATGGGTGCTAGGAACCAAACTTAGTTCTCTGCAGGAACAGCAAGATCTCTTAGGCCATCTCTCCAGCCCCCAAGAATTTGGTTGCTAGAAACAGATGATATTGTCAATACACACAAAAATCTGTACCAAATTTCTTACATCTTTTCTAGCTTCTATCTGCTTCAGCTTTTCTCTTTGGTCCTCTTGTTTCAGTTTTGGAAACTTGAGGAATAGCATAAAAATAGCATTTCTCACTAGGAAATGCTTAAAGACAAGGGAATGCCCTCCCTCCTTTATGTGAACCTGGTGTTTGCTTAATATAGGATTTCTTGACAAACTGAAAATATGGCTCAGTGGGTAAAAAGTTTGCCTAACATGGACAAAGCCTGGGATTCAATTTCCAGCACTATGTAAAAGTATGGTAGTACTTGGGAAGAAAAATCAACAGAATCAGAAATTTTAGGTCATCTTCAGCTATAAAGTTCAAGGCCAGTCTAGGATATACTATATGAGACCCTTCCTTACAATTGTGGGGATTAAGGGTGGGTTTTCAAAAATGTTCTCAAGTCATTTAATGGATAATTTGATAATAAAGTAATGAATAGTTTAGCCAGGTAACACAACCTGTAATTCTAACTACTTTGAGCTAGACATGGTGGCACATGCCTTTAATTCCAGTAGAGGCAGGTGGATCTCTGTGAGTTTGAGGCTACCCTGATCTACAGAGCAGAGTTCCAAGACAGCCAGGGATACACAGAGAAACCTTGTTTCTAAAAACAAACAGAAATTCTAGGTACTTTGGAGACTGAGGCAGGAAGATCACAAGTTTGAGGCCTGCCTGGACCATACAGCAAGTTGAAAGCCTTCCTGGCAATTTATGAACATTGTCTCAAAAATAAAAAGTGAGATGGTTCAGCAGATTAAGGATCTGGTTTCCAAATTTGACAACCTGAGTTCAATCCCTGGGGCCTACACAGTGGAAGAAGAGAACCAACTCCTGCAAACTGACCTCCTACTGGTGCTCAGAGTAAATAAATAAAAACAAACAGATAAATAAACAGATAGATGAATGAATAAACAAAAATAAAACAAACAAACAAAACCTAAAAAGTAAAGCTGGGCATGGTAAGCATATAACTTTAATTCCAACACCCAGGAGGTCGAGTCATATGGATCTCATGGAAAAACAATCCTTCTCAGGCACGGTAGTGTACACTGGTAATCCTAGTACTTGGGAGGCTGTGGGGGTCAAACCTCAAGTTAGAGGCCAGCTTGGGCTATAGAGTTAAGTTCCAAGGCCACCAAGGATACATAGTGAGACAATGTATAGGATAAATATAAAATAGAATAATGGAAAAAGGGCTAGAGTGTAGGTCAGTGGTGTGGTGGAGCACGTGCCTAGCCTGGGAACCATGTTCAGGCACAGTCCCCCACCCAGTGAACAGAGCTAGCCTCTCATACTGAATGGGAGATCCAGCTCCAGGTGCTTACTTCTTTCTTGTTCCTTTTCATTTTTCTTCTGAGTGATTTGTCTTCTCAGTTTGTTCACTTCTGCCTGACAAGATTCAACAACTCGCTCACTCTTTTCTACATCTGCACACACTGCCTGAGGGAAAAAAAACACAAGAAAAAAGATTAGCTTCAAACCCAGGCAGGAGGTAATCTACAAATTCAACCTCATTTCAATGGAAAAACGGGACTGGAGAGATGTCTCAGCAGTTAAATGAAGAGCATTAACCAGCTGCTTTTCCAGAGGACCCAGGTTCAACTCCCAGCAGGCTCACAGCCACCTGTAACTCCAGTTCCAAGAGATCCACACCTCCTCCTGGCCTCCAAGGTTACCAGACACTCAAGACATCAAAGTTAAATGCAGACATAGAAGGTAGAGCAATCTTGAGTGCTCATAAAAGCAGAGCTGTGTTCCCCCACTTCCCTTTATGAGACAAGACTGCCCTGTGTATTCCAAGTTGGCCTCCAACTGGAGACCCGTCCCCCAAAGCCTCTTGAGCACTACGATTACAGGTGTATGCTACCATGCCTGATTAGGATTGCGTTTCTTCTGTGTGTTCATATTCAATGTTTATGTGGACATACAGGTACATATACATGTGGAAGCCAGAAGTGAACCTTGAGCGTCTATCCTCAAGAACCACTCACCATTTAAAAATTTTAAAAGATGTCTGTGTTGGGGTGTGCACACAAAGATGGGAGGAAAGCATTAGGTGTCCCCCTCTACCACGCCCTGCTTTATTCCTTTGAGAAAGTTTCTCTCCCTAACATGGACTGGAAGCTAGAAGCTAGACTAGAAGCCACTGACCCTTTCTCTTCTACTCAGTGCTAGGATTACATGCACAGGACCATGCCCAGCTGGTTGCATAGTCACTGGCATCTGAACTTTAGTCCTTGGCTTGAGCAGCCAGCATTCTCTAACCACTGAGCCACTTTTCCAGTTTTTTTGTTTTAAAGGGTGTGTACTGGAAGCCATATTATATTAATCGATACAATGAAGAATCAGTTTTAGTCATCATTTTTTAAAAAATTATCGCCGGGCGGTGGTGGCGCACGCCTTTAATCCCAGCACTTGGGAGGCAGAGGCAAGCGGATTTCTGAGTTTGAGAGTTCGAGGCTAGCCTGGTCTACAGAGTGAGTTCCAGGACAGCCAGGGCTACACAGAGAAACCCTGTCTCAAAAAACTAAACCAAAAAAAAAAAAAAAATGATGATTAAGGGCTGCAGAAATGGCCCAGTGGTTAAGAGAAGTTTGCTCTTGCAGAGGACCTAAGTTTAGTTCCTACCACCCATATTGGATGACTCATAACTATCTGTAACTTTAGCTCAGTGGAATTATCTGACCTGTGTGGGTACTTGCATTCATATGTATGCACACACACATTTAATAAATTTAAAAGATTAACAAGTGCAGAATTAGCATGTATGTGTATGATTGTGGGTGTGCCATGACCACATGTGGAGGTCAGAGAGAATCTTGGTGGAATCAGTTACCCCCTTCGACCTTTAAGTTGGTTCTAAGGACCAAACTCAAGCTCCAGGGGATCTGATGTCATTGTCTGGCTTCCTCGGGCAATGCATGCATATGGCACACATCTATACACAGGCAAAACATCCATATACACAGGCAAAGTACATAAAATAAAAACTTAAGAAACTGATAAGACAGAGTTATCTAACTGAAAATAATTATGATAAGGGAAGTCTGGAAAAGAAGTAAGTTTCAAAGTTGAGGTTTGAATGAATGTAATTCAGCTACCAATAGCCACTATGAGAGCTGGCCTTCTTTAATCAGCAAGGTAATGTGTGACACCTTTTAGAAGTTGTTTGGCTAGTATAAGTGATCTGAAAGGGCATGGTCATGAATTCAGGACAAAAAGCTGTTTTCCACCACACATTCCTCCCATAACAGAAATATCGGAAACTTCCAGGAAAGAAGTTTGGCACAAATGTGTATGAAGTGTTCCCTCCACGTCCAAGTATTCGGTGAACACAGGCTCTGGAAACTACGCTTCACTACTCTGCCCTTTTATTGAGGCTTTCCCTATTTTATCTTATTGTATTCTTTGGTTTTTTGAGACATGGTTTCTCTGTGTAGCTCTGGCTGTCCTGGAACTCACTCTGTAGTCCAGGCTGGCCTCGAACTCAGAAATTCACCTGCCTCTGCCTCCCAAGTGCTGAGATTATAGGCATATGCCACCATGCCTGGTGGCTTTTCCCATTTTAGATGCTATCTTCACTCCTCCCTCTATCTGCTAGGGTCCTTCCCGGGCCTAGGAGAGTTCCAACTTTCCACTTTTCTTCTCATTCTCAAATATGAGTGCAGAGGGACGGACTGACAACATATAGCTGGCAGCTGGAGATAGGACCACAGACACTTGTTGCATGATGGACTAGGAAGAGACCGATTGATTCCACTGCAATCCTCCCACTCCACAGTGGTGGCTGGGGGCAAAATGAACGGGTTGATGGGAGCAGAGCTAGACTGGGTGTCAGCCTTTGACACTGCCTCACCTTAGAATATAACTTACAGAGACTGTTCTGAGCACCCTCTTCAAACTCACCTTTGAAGGTACAATCCCAGAAAAAGCATGACTGAAAAGGGGTCCTGCATATTCTAAGAAGCACCATTATTAAGTTCTGCAGTGCCTCTCCCTCAGCACATGAGGAGGCAGGATTTGGTGGCTGATAGCTGACATGTTATCCTAGCAAAGTGCATTCTGACTTTTGAACCACTATTTACTCATTTGTCAGCTAAAAGATGCATTCACTCACTTATTTATTTATTCATTTATTTATTCATTCATTCATTTATTTATTTATTTATTACAAAAGTAGGAGTTGAGCAATATGACAAGTTGGAAATACCAGTTACCTGTACTTTCTCCTGAAGTGCATTATAAACCTGATAAATTGCCCTGATGTCCTTCATGACTCCATCCTTGTCAAAAAAGTCAGTACTAGAAGACAGAAAAAGATATCAAAGTTATTAAAACTGGCATGAACATCACTTCTACTACAGTATTACTTATGTGCTGTGACTCAAAGGTGACATCTAAGCAATAAGACGCTTATCCCTATAGAGTTACAGAAAGGAAATGAAAAAGAACACTAATTAAAAACAGAATATTTTTCAGTGGCTATGTTTATTCATTTATTTATTTTTACTATTTTTATTTTTAGATAGGGTTTTTCTATGCATCCCTGGCTGGCCTGAAACTCATTATGAAGTCCCCATTGGTGTGGAAATCATGATAATCCACCCACCATTGCCTCCCAAGTACTGGGATTAAAGATGTGTGCAACCACATCTGGCTGTTATACTTTTTAAAATCTGAGGAAAGCAGCTTGAGAGATGGTTCAGAGGTTAAAAGCACTTGCTGCTCTTAAAGAGGACATGGGCTCAGGTCCTAGCACCAACACTGCTAATCAGAGCATCCATAACTCTAGTTCCAGAGGATCCAGTGCTCTCTTCTGCTCTCCTCAGGCACCGCACACACAGTGAGTAGACATACATACACCCAGGCAAACAGTTACATACATACAATAAAATGTAAACTAAATAAAAATCTTTAAAATCATAATACATAAAACTTGAGGAAAGATACAGTAAAATTAAATTATCTTTTTAGTAAGTATAAAAAACAGTTAGTACTTTTAGGGATTCTTTTATTTGTGTGTCTGTGTTTGCCTAAGTATGTGTAGCACATGTATGCATGTACGTGTGAAAGTACACATGTATGTTTGTTCATGTGTGTATAAAAGTGAGTGCCAATGTGCATGCTTATGTAGGGCCAGAGGTCACTGTCAGGTGTCCTCTTATTTCTCTCTACCTTATTGTTTGAGACAGAGTCTCTCATAGAACCTGGGCTTCTCCATTTTGGCTGTTTTGCTGGTTGACTGGCATGTCCCAAGCACCTGCCTATTTGTGTGCTCCTCCTGCAGGAGTCACAAATGTGCTACACTCAGCCCAGCCTTTTATCTTTAACTATTTTGTTTTATGTGTATGAATGTTTTATTTGCATGCATGTCTGTGAACCACATGTAAACCTGGTACCTGCAGAATTCAGAAGTGGGTACTCGGTCTCCTAGGACGGAAGTTACAATGGTTGTGAGCCACTATGCAGGTGCTGGGTCTAGAACCCAGGTCCTCTGCAAGAGCAATGGTGCTCTTAATCACTGAGTTCCCCTCTCCAGCCTCACTCAGCTTTCTTACATAATGAGAAGCCAAACTCGGGTCCCATGCTTGCATAGCAAGTACTTACTCTCTACTGAAGTACCTCTCCAGCCTCAAGCTGTTAGATTTATCTTTATCTTTTTTTTTTGGTTTGAGACAGGGTTTCTCCGTATAGCCCTGGCTGTCCTGGAACTCACTCTGTAGACCAGGCTGGCCTCGAACTCAGAAATCCTGCTGCCTCTGCCTCCCAAGTGCTGGGATTAAAGGCATTCACCACCACCGCCCGGCTTATTTTTATCTTTTTAGACAAGGTTTCACTATGTAGTAGAGGCTAGCATAGAAGTCAGCAGAAATCCACTGCTTCTTCTTCCTGGGTGCTAGGATTACAAGCATGCACTATCATGCCCTTCAGAGCAGGTCTGCTTTGCTGGGTTTGTTGTTGTTGTTGTTGTTGCTGTTTTGTTTTGAGGAAGGGTCTTACTCAGTAAGCTGGCCTTGACCTTATGCCCAACTCCAGCTTCAGTCTCTCAGGTACTGGAACTGCAGGCGTGAATCACCACACTTAACTTTAGGGATCATTTCTACAGTTTATTAAGAACATCTGATATGTGGTGATGATCGTGGTGGTGGCCTAGAAAACTTTTTGTTTTCTTCAATTTCAGTTAAAACAAACTTGACTCTACATTTCTCCTTGTACTTTGAAAAATATCAACAAAAGTAATACCATTCCCCAAAGAACCCAGTTTACCTTTCAACTTACCCATGCTCTTTAATAACTTTGGCATAACTCTGAGACGTGTTTGGCACTGAAGACACTTTGTACTCTTGCTGGCTAGTATTGCCTAGATTGGGAATAGCAAGTGATATCCTTTGATTATACCTATGAGGAGAATTGAGAAAAACAGCATGTAATAAGTATATTTCTTATTTGTTTGTCTGAGGCAGGGTCTCACTATATAGTTTATGCTGGCTTTAAATGTACACTCTGCCTGCTTCAGCCTCCCATGTGCTAGAATAATAGACATATGCCACCATATTTGGCTCTACTGCTATGTTGCCTGGCTAAGTGTTGAACTTGTGTCTGCTCACTTCAGTACTTCACTGCTGGGTTTACAGGTATGTATCATCATTCCCAGGTTTAAAAGTATTCCTTTAAGAACTGGGAATGACAGGGTTTGAGTCCCAACACCCACATGATGGCTCACTATTATCTGTAACTCCAGCTCCAGGGATCCATCACTCTCTTCTGGCAGCTGCCAGCATCAGGCACATAGGTAGTATAAAGAAATACATGAGGGCAAAATACCTACATACATAAAACTTTAAAAAAAATGTAAAGAATTGGGATTGGAGGTTGTGGATGTAGCTCAGCTGGTAGAATATTTGCCTAGAGTGCCCAAAGCCCTGGGCTTAATACCCAGTACACATGAACCAGACATGGTGGCACACACCTGTAATCTTGGCATTCCTTAGGAAGTAGAAGCAGAAAGATCAGAAGGTCATTCTTAGCTACATAAGCTAGTTCTGAGCTACATGGTTAATACCAGGTCTGTGAGGGATCCATAGGGAGACACCATCTCAAAATAGCAAACAGCCAACCCTGGAGGATCACCACAAGTTCAAGGCTGGCATGGTCTACAGAACAAATTCCATGTCATTTGGACTACAAAGCAAGACTTTGCCTCAAAAACAAAAAACAAAACAAAACGATAAGGTTGGCAGCAGACTTCCATGTCTCCGACACTGGTAAGCTAATACAAAGGGCCAAGGCCATCTCAGATGCATAGTCAGCAACTTCCTTTCCCTTAAAGCAAAACTCTGCTGTACATTCCTTGAGAGCAGTGGCTCTGGCTCATACATTATCTGCATGTCCGTGATCAACAAACCCTGAGATGAAATCCTACACATAGTTACCAAACTGTAACTACTTCACTGTTGTCTACTGATCCTATGAGCACATTTCCAGAAGGAAAGATTTCTGCAACTCCCAAACAGAGAAGTTGGTCCCATAATGTTTTCACAAGGTCACAATGCAAAACCCTAATCACTAATAATGGATCATTTTTACAATTTCTGTCTTTGCATTGTGTGTTCTAAAGTTACAATTAGACTCCACATGTAGCAGAACTATTTTTACATAATGGATCACGAAGAAGCAAATTAAGTGTAGACCTGTAAGAAGAACAAACACATCTAGGTGATACTTATTGATCCCCAAACTACTGTAACTCATGTAATTGGCAAGCAAGCCCCTGGGAATCCACTTGTTTCTGCTGAGTGCTGGGATTACGGATGCAGGCTGCCATGCCCAACTTTTACACAGGTGTTAGGGAGCCAAACTTTGGTCCCCATACTTGCTTTACCCACTGAACCCTTCCCTCAGGACTGCTGTCTCTTTTTATGTACAACTGGTGGGAAGCTGTCGTTACCTGCGATTTGGTCTAAAGAGAACATATTCTAAAGCGTGAGTAGAATTGTTGGCGGTAGAGATGAAGCTGAAGAGAAGGAAGACAAGGTCTGGCACACCGAGGATGCGGGTGAGCTGCTTGTGGATGACCTGTTCTCTGTAGGACATCTGCTGCTGGGTGTTTCGCCGGAATCTGTACCATCCAATAACTTTCTGCAACAAAGCCAGAAGACAGGAAAGTATTAAGAGCTCACTTAATTCAGAATGCATCCAATGAGCACCTGTAACAAATGTTCATGACCACTTTACGTTGGCTAGCCCAGAACTAAGAACAACCTTTCTGTCAACAAGTGAATGGATATACTGGGTAAACTGTGGTACACCTGTATACTGGAATCATATACAGTAATAAAGAGGAACAAACCACCATGGAGGAATCTCAAAATAACTATGCTTGGTGAAAGAAGGCAGTTTCAAAAGAGTAGAAAGTAGATGCTGAAGAATTGTATTAGTATAAAATTCTAGAAAATGAATTTACAGTGTCATATAGCATAGCTTCTTACACTGTGTTGTAACCCCATATAGGGCCACATAACTAAAAAATTGGTAACGGTAAAAAGTTTCTAAATGTGAAATGATCAAAATTAATTCAAAATCAAGTATGCAGAGCTGGTAAGATGACTCAACAGGTAAAGGGGTTTGCCACCAAGACTGCTGACCTGAGTGTGGTACCCAAAATCTACACAGTAGAAGGAAAAAAAAAGGGACTCACATAGGTTACTCTCTGACCTCCACATCTGTGACATGTGGCTCAAAATGACTGCCCAATGAGTGTGTGACACTCAGGTAAATACAATGAGCCGCAGATGTTTGTGGCAGCACTTCCAATGCTATACTGCATTAATTTCCACTCGCTAACCACCCCCTCCTCACCCCACCATATTGTCAGTGCTTCCAATTCTGTGCCAGAATGATGGGCAAACGATGGCACCTCATTTCAATTTGTGTTTTTGGTTGAGGTAGAATTCCTTTCATGTGTGTGCTGGCTAGTATAGACTTCTATTTACATCTTGTAACTTGCCTATTCTCTCCCCCTTTATCCCTTTCTTCCCTCCTCTTAAGAGAGTACCTGTGTAGAGGGCTAGTGAGATGGCACAGTAGGTAAAGAGCCTTGCTATGCAAGCCATGCACCCCAAACCCTGGAACCCATGTGTGGTGGCTGGATGAGATGTCCCCCAGAAGTCTCACACATTTGAACACTTAGTCTCCAGCTGCTGTTTGGGGAGGCTTAGTGGGTATATGGCCTTGCTAAAGGAAGTCTGTCACTGGGGGCTTTGAGGTTTCAAAAGCCACATGTCACTCCCATTCTGTTTCCTGTTTGATTTGAGATGTGAACTCTCGGCTGTTTCAGCTTCCATGCCTGCCAGCCATGCTGTCCAGCCATCACAGACTCTGACCCTCTGGAACTATAAGCCCTTTCTTTAAGTTGGGTTGGTCACGGTGTTTATTTACAGCAATAGAAACCCTAACTAAGCACTTTTCAGGTGGGTTCCAGGGACAGAACTAAGGTCATCTGCAAAAGTAGATGTGCTCTTAACCATTAAGCCATATCTTCACCCCTTAATTTATTTCTAAAAAACTTAAAAAAAGAATTTATTTCTTAAAAACTGATCTGTACCTATGTGTGTAGAGATGCCACTTGGAGGCCAGAAGAGAACACCAGATACCCTGGAGCTGAAGTTACAGGCAGTTGTGAGCTGCCCAGCATAGGTGCTAGGAATTGACAGTGGGTTCTGTGGAAGAGGAGCAAGTACTCTTAGCTACTGAGCCATTTCTCCAGTTCCTACATATTTTGGGGCATAAGTGGTGGATGTTACTGTTTTGAGACAGGGTGTCAAGTAGCCTAGGCCGGCCTTCAATTCACAATGTAGCCAGTGAGAATCTATAACTCCTGATCCTGCAGTCTTTCCACTTCTTAGGTCCTAGGATTATAGGCATACGCTACCATGCCCAGCATAATTTACATTTTCCAGGATTATTGTTCTGACTATAAAATTAGTACATGTTTATGAGGTTTCACCCAAAGCTGAGAAGCTATACAACTGAGTGCTGCTGGAGGAGGGCAAGCCATTTTGTGTTGGGTGTGTGGACACTGGTAGGCTGGTTACTCATGTACATCTAGGCAGCACGAACTGGACTCAGTGAGTTAAAAAAACAAAAAGGGCATGGAGATGAAAGAGACCAATGTAAGAGAGAGGTCTAAAAGGAGCAGGAGTTGGAGGTAGATAGGATCAAGAAATACACTAAATAAGCTTAAAATTAAAAATCTACAAAATTAGTTTTCAAATTATAAGCTGAAGAGAATGAACCATCCAGAGTCATTTGGACTGTCTTAGTTAGGGTTTTATTGCTGTGAACAGACACCATGACCAAGGTAAGTCTTATAAAGGACAACATTTAATCGGGGCTAGCTTATTCAGCCCATTATCATCAAGACAAGAGCATGGCAGCATCCAGGCAGGCATAGTGAAGGCAGAGCTGAGAGTTCTACATCTTCATCTGAAGGCTACTAGTGGAAGACTGGCTTCCAGGCAGCTAGGATGAGGGTCTTAAAGCCCACTCCCACAGTGAAACACCTACTCCAACAGTGTCACACTTCCTAATAGTGCCACTCCTTGGGCTGAGCATATACAAACCATCAGATGGATTACTATTAGTTTTCTGTATTAAAGTTCACATTTCTGTATTAAAGTTTAAATAAATGAGATCACATTATAAAGACTCATCTTCCCAGTGATACAGTGTAAACATTATTTCAAGTCCATCATTTACCTTTAAAACCTATTCTCAGGTGTAGCTCAGTGGCAGATCACACTGGGTTTGATCTCCAGCACCAAGAGAGAATACCTAACACACAGCAGAAATCATGGGCCCTAGCTGTTCTTCCTTTTGCATGCTAGGATGTGACTTCCAAATTGGAGCAAGTAATACATAAAACATACCTTCCTCCGATCTTTAAGAATTCTGTCCAAACTCTCTTCATTCACTTTGCTTGCATAATCATAAAAACTGTTTTTTTTTAAAGAAGAAAAGAAAATAATTAAAATGCTATCATACTGTGAATAGACATAACCATGGGGCTTACAGAACATCTAACCCTAATAGATGCAACTGCTTCTACAACAAGGTTGGTAAACAGAGAATCAACCTAAGTGCTTTCTTGATGAGAAGCTACATTTTGTATCAAATACTACTTGAGAGATTGCTTCATTCAAAAGACATTCCTTCCATGTGTGGAAAGTAATCAAGTAATTACAAAATGTGTCGTTTCAAATGGCTCCACTACTTTGTTTCTAAGTATCAATTACTTATGAAAAAAAAAAGATAACAGCAACTCATTTTCTGAGAAATGAGGGGAAATGAACGTCTGTGTAATGTTTAACAGACCCTCAGCTGGCTGCTTTTCTATTACATGTTCCAGCCACAGTGCTGAGGTACAAGTTCATCCCAATTCAACAAGGCTTTCTGCTGTTTTTGTAAAAGAGACAGCAAAGCTAGCCAACTGGATGATGGAGAGTCTTGCACATGCTAAGCAGGATCCAAACTGCACAGCTAAGGGGGCAGGAGGACTGGACTGGAAGCCATGTCTGGCTAGCTTCTAACAATGTGCTCACCTCCAGAACCAACCAATGTGAGCAGTCAGATGTACTAACAGGAAGGTCCTTCCTTCTCCCTGGTTATTGTCTTAGAAATGCCATTCTCCCCCCACCACATGCTCCACAAGCAGGAAAGCATTCAAGATACAGAGAACAAACTGCCTCGGAGGTTAGGAGCTCCCAGCTCCAGTACAGTCACACTCTCACTGCAGGGCCAAGGACAGACTACTTACCCTACCTGCTTTCCTTTCCTGCTTTGCAAAGTAAGAAGCTTGAAGTACAAAGATGATTCTAAGATTTCCTTCAATTCTAAGTATGAATCAAATCGTTGTTCTGAAAGTTCTGCACTTGCAATGTCTTGTGGTATTACTCAGGATGGTGAGACAGAGCATGTCCAGTGAAGCTCTGTGAGGCCCAGAACAGACACATTCATAGCTAGGCAGAAGTAAAGTGTGGGCCAAAACCTGGTGATCTTTCCAGATGAACCCATGGCTATTCACCTGTCTTCCCTGCTCCTCTTTCAGTTATGGAGGAATTAAAGATGTGCACCACCACTACTTGGCTCCTAGCTCCTTTTATTTTAAAGCTGATCACTGAACATTATTAATTTTTCTCAAAATTAAATTTATATTTATATATGATTTCTATAAACAATTTTATCTATATATGATCTTTGATTAACTTTCTTCTCTGAGTAAAGAATTCTCAACAGGGAGGTTGAGGGGAAGGCTCATTCTAAACCACTGACACTATATTTACATATCCCCCCCTTCCCTCTTTTCACTGGAGCACAGTTCCTCAAACACAGCATCCAATAAATAAGATTTTGGAGCTAAGCCTGCTAGCACACTTGAGAAGGAAGATCATGAGTTCCAGTCTAGCAAGATCTTTTCTCAAGCAACAAATAACAACAAAACCAAATACACACACACACACACACACACACACACACACACACACACACACAAAAACCCAAAAAAAGACAAACAGAAAAAAAAGTGTAAATAGAGAAGTACTCTTAATTAAACTTATAACATAAGCAGTTACAGGTCTAAATTTACTGGTTTCAAACAACTTTTTCAATGAGGACACAAAATTACAAAATCATATGTGGCTTACCTAAAGAGTTTTGAACAGGGCTGATGGTTATGGATTTCTGTAATCAGACAAAGGAAGTCAATTCAGTTAATCATGTAAGGCATAGGCAACTATAAATAGCTCAGGGTTTTAGAAAATCTCTGTATTTATCTTATGTATATGAGATACATATGTATATGTATATTTATCTTATGTATGTGCTCTGTTTTCATGCACACTAGAAGAAGGAATTAGATTCCATTGTAAATGGAGGTAAGTTACCATGTGGTTGCTGGAAATTGATCTTAGAGGATCTCTGGAAGAGGGGTCAGTGCTCTTAATCACTGAGCCATGTCTTCAACCCCTATCTCAGGATTTTTTTTTTTTAAACCAAAATTTAGGATAACCAAGACCATTTTGTTCTTGTAAACAGGTACCATGTGTATGCTAGGAAGGCAGTGCCACTGTTTCCATTACACCTAGAGACAGAGTCTCAGAACAAAGCAGAATGGAGAGTGAGAGGTCTGCTTCCTGTGTCCCTGTGTGGTGAGCGCACATCTGACAGCTATTGTACAGCTTACTCAATCTTACCTATCTAAACAAAGCATTACAGGAAAAAGTAGCCACTGACTGGAAGCATTTAATCAAACTGGATAAAAGCTGTGCAGACAGCTTTGGAAGAGACGGGCCTCAACTTTCCTACCATTAATAACCATCTAAGGATGCCTGGCAACTCGGGCCAGGTGTTTGGAACACTGGATGCCCATTAACTCTTTCAAAGCTGGTTGGTATGAAGGGAAACAGTCATTTATAAGACTGATCCTAACGGCTTCTGAAAAGATGCTGGGATTAAGTGGAATGAATAATTTCTTCAAGCTCATCAGGGGGCCATGGGCTGGTTTTTTAGAAGAGCATGAGACTAATTGACTATTCAATTCTATTTACCATATTCTCCCAGAGAGTGACTCATCACTTGCTGTTTAAAAAGAGACAGCCTTGGGATTTTAGGCAATAACTTTACCTCAATTAAAATAAAACCAGAGCCTTTGAGGACAGAGCTAGTCTCACTAGCTAACACTGTGAAACCACATGTACAGATGCAGGACTGACACTGAAGAAGAGTTCATTTGCTTCACTATGGCACCACAACTCATGACATAATGAGAAAATGTCATCTACAAAAGTCCCTTCTTTTGATGCTTAAAATGATGCAGCGCACAACCCTGAGTTACTTCAGGCACTAGTAGTCACTGAGATGTGGGGCATGAGTAGCAAAAATATTACATAGGATTCAGAAAAAAGAAAACTTACCTTTTACTTAAAGGTAACACTATTTTGTTTACTGAAAGCCTTAGAGCAGGTTTTGAAGTCTGTACAAGTAGTAGTCCTCACGCTAAACTGTCTAGCAGTTTCCTTCTTAATTTACAAACCAGATTAGAGACACACTATAGACATGACCTAGGCAAGTAGCTCATGGGGGGAACGTCTGTCTAGTATATGTTGAGGACCTGGACTTGATATCCATACTTGAATAGATACTGGAAGTGCAATTTTGCAGTCACTTAACTACATCTGGCAATTTAGATTTTTAAAAAACATCTATTTGTATGCTTGCAACCACCATGGCATATGTGTGGAGGTCAGAGGACAATTTAGTCGTTCCTTCCTCAGGGTCTCCAGGGGTCAGTCTCAGGACATTATGGTAGGAAGTGCCTTTATCTACTGAATTAGTTCACTGGCCTTGCATCCATCAATTTAACCTTTATTTACTAGATAAATTTTTAAATCTTAGATGCAAGTAACAAATAACTACATACACAGATGACTTACGAAGTAAAATTCTACTATTTAGAACTTTAGTACGTATTTGTGTCTCTGTGTGTACCTATATGTGCCATAGCATAGGTGTGGAGGTCCAAGAACAACTTTTAGGAGCTGATTCTCTCCTTCTACCATGTGAACTTCAAGAATCAAACTCAGGTTGTTATCTTATTGCAAGCCCTCATACTCAGTGAGCCATCCTGCCATCCCATTTTTTAGTATTTTAAAGAGTTAAGCAAAATGAAACCCCAAATTTCCCGATGAAAGGCCCTGCACATAAATCATGTGTTTGCATGCCAGGGAAGGGCTGTGTGTGAATGCCATGATAGTCTTTACCCTTGCAGACAGACCAGCTGCTCTCCCTCAATTCTAACTCCACCTCAATCCTCATCCTTGCCCCAATTCTCTGTACTAGAAGGCCATTAGAAGAGATTTTAAATTGATGATTGGTCCCATTGTGACAACCCAGAACCTACTCACCTTCACTTTCAATTCTGTGATTTGAGGTTGGAGAGATGGCTGAGCAGTTAAGAGCACTGTCTGCTCTTCCAGAGGAGCCAGGTTCAGGGACCCAAGAGTGGTTACTCAGATCCCAGTACCCACATCAGACAGTTCACAACTACCTATAACAGGGAGCTGAACCAGGGATCTATATTCACATGTACATACCCACACATATGAAAGAGAGAGTGTGTGTTCTTTAATACATTTGCTATAAAATAAATGAAGTATCCCTTGCTCTATTCTGCTTATGAAGACTGCCACTTGATGATAGGTTTAAGATATTCCTGAAAAGACTATGCTATTTATCAAAAGGAAACTGGTAAAAAGGAAGAAGATACATTCATTCCCCTCCCCCTTCCTCTTTCTCAGCAATCTTCCCCAGAGTAACTGTTGAGTGTAGCCCTTGGACTCCTGTGGAGGTCTAGCAACTATCTTAGGAGCATGTGGAGCTGTCTTTCCTGATCCTTCTTGGAAAGACTAAGACAACATTTCATTCATTATAGCACAAGGTGAAAGAAGCAATGATGACAGACTGATCCATAGGCTTCAGCTTCACTGTGGTTTTGAGGACACTATCAAGTAGTCACATACCGATTCAGTAAAAATCAAGCCAGCAGCCGAGCTAGAAACAGCTTTAGGAAAGACCCACACTTACAGCTGTGCACTCTAAGTGACATAACATCTCATATAACTTATTTTTATTAAGAAAATATCTACTTTAGGGGCTGGAGGGATTGTTCAGCAGTTCAGAGTACTGGCTGCTCATCCAGAGGAACTGGGTTCAATTCCCAGCACCCACATGACGGATGGCTCATGACCATCTATAACTCTAGTTCTAGGAGATACAACAACCTCTTCTGACTCACATGTGGTTCCCAGACATACATTAGGCAAGCCACCCATACATATAAAAACTCAAAGTAAATAAGTAAAAGCAAAATTTAAACGATTTACTTTAGGCCTGGCATGGTGGCACATGCCTTTAATCCCAGCACTCGGGAGATAGAAGCAGGTGATCTCTTTTGAGGACAGCCTGATCTACAAAGTAAGTTCCAGGATAGCCAGTCAGGGCTACACAAAGAAACTCTATCAAACTGAACTATACTCCCAGTTAGGAGCCAAAGAACAAGTACACATTTTGAAAAGGGTATTTCTAGAGCTGGAGAGATGGCTCAGGAGTTAAAGCTGTTTTTCTAGAGGACCTGGTTTTGATTCCCAAGACCCACACAGTGGCTCACAACTGTGTGTAACTCCAATTTCAAGGTATCTCAAACCCTTTCAAGCTTCTAGGTCGCCAGACTTCCAAGGGCACCAGGCATATATATGGCACACAGACATACATTCAGGTAAAATACCCATAATCACAAAATTAAAGTTATATATAAAAAAATTTCTAAAGACAAGCTTACCAATTACTTGCAGAAACTCTGTGTTGCTGATTTGTGAGTCACTGATGCTAAAAGTTTCCTCTTGTCTTACCTCTCCCAGCAAAAATCCTTCCTAAAATAATAGAAGAAAATAGCTGGTTACACTTAAAGATGATTTTTATTAAAACTGAAAGGAAATTAGGATGTCTATTTTATATCAATTTTAACAATAATTCAAATAAACTTGGTATGTAAAGTGCTGTTTTATAAACCAGTGACTGGACCATAACAAGCTGGTCTAATCCATTAATAGAATCATATGTAAGAAAATATTCCAAAATGACATATCATTATAAATCAACAAGTCTTCCTGTTTTTAGGTAAGTTCATTACTTAAATCCTAGACAGTCGTATAGCATGCTTAGACAATCACAAAAAGCAGAAATATGCCATGGTTGCTTATATAAAGTTATATATAACTTCATATATATGTTGTTTATATGACGTTATAACTTCATATAACTTACTTTATTGCTTTAAAACCACCACTAATAGGGAACAATAAAGACAATGGCAAGATAGGCTGGCATGAGAAATCAGGATTTCAGCCAACATACTTGCTTCCATCTAATACACGCAAAGCTTATTTACACTTGTGGAAAACATCTATTAACACAGGTAACATAGAATTCCTTTGCAAATCGCCAGTTTGAGCAATTGCAGCCATGTTCAGTGTAAGCATGGCTGGTAAGGATATACCCTATATGTCAAAATAACCCTCCTGCAGAGAGGACAAACTGCCCCACTGGCTTATAATCTCTCTTCTGAATGACCCAGGACTTACTCCTTCCCTTTGCTCAAATGGCACCTTAACTGAGCGGCTTTGCCCAACTAACATATAGGAAATAACTTCTATATGTACTCTGTCCCCTACACCCTGACTCCATTTGTCTTCTCATCATCTGCCATAGGCTTACAGGATCATCAATGCCTACTCTGGCTAAAATGTAAGTTTGGGGCAGGCGCCTATGCTTGTTTACTATAGGACTGCTGCACTTAAGGCACGCCCAACACTTACTGTGTGTCAGATGCTAACTGCATAAATTCCACTTCAACAAGGCCTTGCTCTACATAATCCTCCATTCTGTGCTGACTCATTAAACCAGCCACAGAAGCCCCCAGTTTAAAAACATTTCCAGTTGCTAGTCTACATCTGTGAGTGAAGAGGGAAAGAAAGAAAGATACTTTGTGGCCTCACTTTTGTATTTGACTTAAGGGAGTGTTTGCTAGGTGTGCAGAGAACTTGCTGGGAGATGGGCTGCTCTGGGTTCCACTCAGCACTGCCAGGGACCCCAAAAGAGATGAAGTATTCCAAATTTCCCAATTACCCAACTCAGCAGTCTTTAAATCTGACTAATGTACAGATTTCCTTTGCAAAAACAAATCTTGGGCTGGGAATGCATGTGGGTCAGTGGTTCAATTCCCAGCACTGCAGGGAAAAGGACAAGAATTCCCTCAGACTCAAAACAGATGACTATGACTACTAGAAACACTGACTAAGTGGTTCTAGTGGTCCAGGACAGTAGTGTAGTGACAGTTTTGGGAATCCTGGAATCTTGGTTTCTTTAAAAAAAAAACCACAGAAATAAAAATTTGTTTTCATTTTAATCCCAGGTGTGGGGATTAGGGCTGCTTTGGACTGTCTGAAGCAGATAACTATGATCTGCCTCATGTTCTAGCAGAGGCTTGGTTTTGCCAGCTGCAGATAGTTTCTGCGACTGTGTGACATTTGGAATTCTGGAAACTTTTCAGCAGGTACATAAATGCTAGGGCCCCTGAGAAGTGTGGTAGGTAGTTGTTGGTTGTCTGGTCTATATAGGGAATTCCAGGATAGCCAGGGCCACATAGGGAGACCTATGGGTCTCAAAAAAACCAACCAACCAACCAACCAACCAAACAAACAAAACAAAAAACAAACAAACAAAACCTCACATAACATTAACATGACATTAAAACATTCTAAAGTTACCTAGGAATGTTTACTTATCCCTGGTCTGGATTATCTGAATAACTATTACATCAGTGGTTCTCAACCTGTGGGTCACAACCCCTTTAGGAGGTTGAATGACACTTTCACAGGGGTCACATATCAGATACCCTGCATATCAGTTATTTACAACTCATAACAGTAGCAAAAATAGTTATGAAATAGCAACAAAAATAACTGTATGGTTGGGGGTCACCACAACATGAGGAACTGTATTAAAGGGTCACAGCATTAGGAAGGTTGAGACCACTGTATTACATTTATAACAGGAAGAGGCAAACCACAGGCCCAACTTTGTTAGTGCACAGCCTGCAAATAATGGTTTCTATATGTTCAAATGGTTGCAAAAATTAAAACAGATATTTCATGAACTGTTAAAAATAATTGGGCACTCAAATTTCAGTGCTATAAATACGTTCTTATTAAAACACAGTCACCTCATGGACCACCCTTGTACTTTCCTTACAACAGTAGAATTGAAGATGTGTTAAAGAGACATATGACTCCAAAACTTTTTTAAAAGAAAGTACTATCTTTTATTATCTGGTCCTTTTCAGAAAAACAGTTCTTTCCTTCAAGAGTTAAAAATCATCTAACAAAAACTCTTTTGAGGTGTTATTCAGGGCTGTCTAAGAGACTCTTCAAACAAACAGTCTAACTGTTATTGTCCTTGGTCGCCTCTAAGAGCCAGAAGTCCCTATTGCTGAAGATACACCATGCACTTCAGAAAACTGAGCCCAGAGCCCTGAGCTGGAACTGATCTGAATCCACCCTCCCTGAGGACTAGTTTTTATGGTACCAGAAGGCACCACTCAAGCTTCCAAAGGAAGGAGACAACCAACAGTTCTACCCAGCAATAACACTTATGAACCACATCAATGGCCAGCATATCACAATAGCTCCAAGGCTGCAGTAGTGGCACACATACCTTGGCAGTAACCACCAGGTCGAATTGGACTTAAAATCTGCTCAATAAGAGGAAAACCATGGCTGATACCAGCCACCTAACCAACTGCTTTGTGCTAGTGAAGTTATGGACCTTGGAGAACCTACAACCACCACTTTACTAAACCAGTATAATCTCTAACAACAATCTAAACATTTCTCTTTATACTGACAGGTAAGTGTAGCCCTCACTCTTCATCAAGGAAACATCTCTTTGCAACAAATGGAAATATTACAGAAAACCATAACCAAAGGCAGAGTTGTGGAGTGCAGTTCCAATGAATACAAAACTCTCCCATACCTAAAGCTCAGGGAACATTGCAGAAAAGAGGGCAGAAAGACTGTAAAAGCCATAGGATCATGATGTTTGCTGTGAGACTCTCAAAAACTATGCCCATAAAGTCTCACAAACATGACTGCCTAAGCATTAGCTGAATAAGGATGGCATCAATAGACAGGCCAAAGTGGTCAGTAGAAAGCCCACAAGGCCTCAACCCTACAAAAAGAACTATAAGCAACTAAGGAATGCTAAGAGTGGGAGAAAGTCTTCCCCAGGAAAGAACAAATGAATTGGTTAACCAAAACAAATAGGCAGCCCTGAAATCATACATATGAGGAACATTATACAGACTAAGCAGGTTATATTTAGGGATATATATGTATACATATATAAGCATGTAGTCGTGATTAATAAAAAAGAGACCATAAATTTGAAAAAAAAGCAAGAAGGGCCATACGGGGGTGTCTGGAGGGAGAAAAGGAGGGAAATGATGTAATTATAATCTCAAAAAAATTTTAAAAATGTTTGCTAACTTTATCCCCAACAGAGTAAGCCTGGCTTTAGATTAATTGTCTTAGACCAAACAAACATGTTTTACAAAAGTAAACTCTTGGTTCTTCAACTTCAAAACTGACATTACTTTTAAGTATTCCACATTTTTAAGTATTAAGTATGTGGTAAGGTTAATATAAAAGTGTATAACCATAGAAAACACAATGTAAACAGCTGCCCTTGTATAAACTCTCTTTCCTCATGCCAAGTATGAGATAAATATTAAGGAGTTTGCTATTAAATGGCTAGAAATCTAGAGCTGGGTTTAATGGGATACCCCTGAAATCCCTGCACTTAGGAGGTAGGAGGATCAAGAGTCCAGGGCCAGCCTTGATTATATGACACTATCTCAAAACAACAAAGAATGAATAACAAATGAAGAAATAGAACTATGGCAGTTCCTAGAAATACTGTCCAAGTTTCTTATCTTTATAATAATCTTGCCTTATATATAAACTATGATATTCCTAGGTACTCTATAAAACAGAATAAACAAGTGCTCTGAGCTCGTAACTGCAGTCCATGGGCACTAGGAACACTGCAACCACTTACATTATTAAGAGCTAGCTGCAATAACAAAGGCTAGACTAGGTCAGAGCTGGCTTTGAGAAAAAACAAAACGATGCTGAACATATTCCTATCAGTAATCTCTACCATCAACACTGCAGAGATGAAAAGAACAGTAAATTCATTCCACTCAATTTACTAATGGAATCACCTTTCAGATCAGTCTTTATTAATGGAATCGAAGATTGCTGACATCAAACCAAATCCAATTTCCCCTCCAACTACTATTGTAATGACAACCACAAAAAGCCCAATCTCTTATTTAATGAATTTAAATCGTTCACCAATAACAACACACACACACACAAATCGCCAATTGGTGGGCAAATTATGTCCTGTAAAAGCACCTATATCACAAAGAATTTCCAGTCAGAGGCATTGAAAGGCAATTCGTAAAATAAAGACACTGAAGAGAGACTTTGCTCCTATGGACTCCATGGCCTGTACATTTCTGATCGCTCATATGTGGGCCTGTCACTTCCCTATTAAAACAAGTACCGGGGATTAGAACACTGGCTGAGGAACTAAACAAGCAACTTTGAGGAAGTGCAAACAAGATTCTGCACCTAAAAGTGCCTATTCACATTCTCCATTTTCCACCGGGGTGAAAAAACACAGTCACATCTGATAAGTATGAACAGTGACAGATACGATGACCTGTGAGGCCAGAGGTCAGGACTTGGATCCTCTCCTAGATTACAATCCAGACCTTCTAACTCCATCCCGACCCAAGGCACTCCTCAAGTCTAGAAGCCCGACTCTCAGCGAGGGGTAGGCACCCAGTTTTGGCTAGGCGACTCCTGACACTGGCAGTGCCGGGCGCTTTAGGTCCGTTGGACTGAGAACAGCTGTGCCTGGACCCGCCCGAGGCCGAGAGCGCCAAGAGAAGGGCCCGCGGAGTGCAGGAGCTGGAAGGGGGCGGGAGCCGCCTGGGTCACCAGCTCATCGGTTTGTCCCCGGAATCGAGGGCCAAGCCTTCAGCAGTCGTCGCTTGGCCTCAGGCGCCGGCCTGAGGAGGAAGCCGAAGGCCCCCAGCGGCCACAGTAGGGGGCCCGGCACCTACGTGGTCAGCGTTGCTGTTGGCACTGTGGAAACACACAGCGCTGAAGGTGTAGCCCGAAATGGAAGCCGCCATGATGGAAATCTCCACCTCCCCCATCATGCCCCGCGGAGGGTGCACAGCCTTCCGGACGCCCGGACGCTGAGCATCCTGGGAAATGAAGTCGTCCAAGCTACCCCAAGCTAGGACAGAGAAGTAAAGAATTCCAGGTCAAAGAGAACTAGCACCTTCTGTTCTGTGTGTCCCTCAAACAGCGGCCTGTCTGTACAGCCTTGTTATAATCCAGTTTGTCCCTTCTGCAAACGAAGTTGAAGGATGAAAAGCCGGAGATGATTCAAGCAATCGAACAGATTGAGATTTGACTCGAGAACAGCATGATGTAATTTCAACTTGACCAGACCACTTTGCCTGCTTGGTTGAGACTAATGTCTGGGAGAAATGGAAGGGAAGGAGATTTACAATAATCCCCGACTGGTGTAGTGACAGGGGAATTTTGGTCAGAAGAAGTGGAGCTGGTAAAATGATTGGATTCTGGATTCAAAAACAATTTCAAATATAAGCTGCATAGTGGCAGAAGGGTTGCCAGCCAATGCTACATAGACCTGTTTCAATAAATAACAATAAAAACCTACAAGTTTGATGAAAATTATAGAAGACAAAAACAAATAAGTAGTAATGAATAAACTACCATAATTATAAAAAACTGAACTCGGGGACAGAACTAATTCTTTTGCAACTTTTTAAGACTTCAATACTCCAAGCTGGGTTTCTGATTTCCCTACAAAGCTGCTTCTCACTCCTTTTCCAAGTTCAGCAAATAAAACTGTTTATGACAATTGCTCAAGTCAAAACCTTTGCAGCTAACCTTGACAACTTCTTCTTTTCTCTTGTTCCCTACATCAGATCAGCTAAATGATCTTCAAAAAAAAAAAATACATAGAGAGTCCTACAATTCACTACCAGCACATCTGTCACCCTGATCCAAAGTATCATTATCTCTCTCCTGGTTATAGTAACTTCTTAGTGGCAATTTTGCCCTTAAGGGACATTTGACATTGTTAGGAGATATTTTCCGAAAGTGGCAACCCCAGGGGAAGGAGCTAAACTCAGGAAAGGCTTCATAACAGAACTAACTAGTCCAAAATGTCAAAGTAATGAAGTGATGCTGTTAACCTGCCAAATACATTCTCAACACAGCCAGTGAAATGGTCACGTTAATGTTTAAATATAAGGTGTCAATTATACCTGGCCAACCTCCAAATCCTACACTGATATACTCACCTTCTATTTCTGATCATATTTCCTGCTTCGGCTACCCTGGTGTACTCAGCTTCAGCTGTAGCAGTAGCCTTTTTGCTTTCTAGGAGCACTGAAAGTTCATCAGGTCATAGTGCCTTTACATTTGTCCTGTTTCTTCTGCCTGGGATGCTGGTCTCTTGAACAACTGTATAGCTCACTGCTTTATGCCTGCTCCAAGGGTGCTCTGAAAGACCACCCAGACCTCTTCTTGCAGGACTGATTGGCTTAGCCTGGCTGCTGGGGAAGTTTTCTATTGACAGCTCCTAGCTCACATCTCTTGGAACTAACTATTCCCTGTGAGAGAGAACCTAATTTTCCAACAGCAGTCCTTTCCAGCTCAGCTAGTTTTCTTATATAGTTTAGGACCATCTGCTTAAGTGCCCCCCTCCACAAAGAGATGGGCCTTCCTACACCAATTAGCAATTGCTGAGAATAAAATCTGATGGCTCACTTTTCAAAGGAGTCTCGGCCAGCTTAGGCCCAGCTAATCATGATCAGAAAACAGAAACCCTTGCTAATGCTTGATAGTCTAGCTAAGTATCCCTCCCCCGAACATTAATAAGCTACCCTCCCAAACTGAAAGTTTAGAGTAGGAAAAAAATCACAAACATCCAAATTTGTCTACAAGGTCATGTGTTTGATAAGTTTAAAAAATACAGGATGTAAAACATGGTTTTTGTTGTTAGGATTGTATCCTCTTAATTATTCAAAAAATAAGGAAGGGTCATTCTTTAGGGTTTATAGACAGTGACACTCAGTAGGCCTGCCATCCTAGGCTGACACAGGAATTTTCCATGTTACAAAATAAACTGCTTCACTTTCTCTACTCTGAGTTTCCAGTACACTTATTATGAAGTGAAGATTACTGTTTCTGACATAATTGAGACAGTCTCCCACAGTTGGACCCACAGATTCTCAACCTGTAGGTTGTGACCTCTTTGGGTGTCACATATTAGATATTGTGATATCAAATATTTACATTACAGTTCATAACTAGCAAAATTACAGCCCACCAAGCCAATCTAATCTAGGCAATTTCTCAGTTGAGGTTCTCTTCCCAGATAATCCTAGTATGTGTCAGGCTGACAAAGCTAACCAAGACAAACTCTTACTGCCATCTAGCATTGTCTGTACTTTTTATTCCATTTCCCTGTTTATTATTTTTTTCCTCTGCTAGCCTATTCTGAAATTCATGAAGGATTCATGTTTTAGTTGCTTGAAGTCGGTTTTTTTTTTTCTCTTCTGGAGCAAAGCCAGGCTTGCAGATACTGCCCAGTTTGTAACTGTTGAGTAAATGTTGCGTGGAAAAATATGGAGTTGAAAGGAAAATGGTTTTATTCTATCAGCAGGTTGCTGTAGGGATATGGAGATGTGCTGGGTTGGTGGTGTGTACCTTTAATCTTAATACTTAGGAGGCAGAGGCAGGCATCACTGGCCCAGTACTAAGATTGATCCCTGGACCCCACATTGTGAAAGAAGAGAACTGACTCTTCAGGGTTGTCCTCTGACCTCTACACATACAATGAAGGAATGTGTGTGTGTATGTGTGTGTGTGATGCTTGCACACACAACAAGCATGTAATAATATCTCTAAAGAGAGGGTCTGGCCAGGCAATGGTGGCCCATTCCCTTAATCCCAGCACTCCGTGGGCAGAGACAGACAGATTTTTGATTTTGAGGCCAGCTTGATCTACAGAGCGAGTTCCAGGGCAGCCAGTGCTACACAGAGAAACCCTGTCTCGAAACCAAAGGAAAAACAAAAACACTGTATGGGGGTGAGAATGAGTTTATGAATTTACGGTATCAAGGGAAAGCCAGGCAGCTAGAAGAAAAAGCTGGAGCTGGGGCAAGAGGTTAAATTGGAAGTCATTACAGACTAAGGCAGTGGTTGGTTCTTAACCTGTGGGTTGTGACCCCTTTGAGGGTTGCATCTCAGAAATTCTGCATCTCAAATATTTACATTATAGTTCATAACAATAGCGAAATTACAGTTATTAAGTGGCAATGAAATAATGTTGTGTTTGGGGAGGTCACCACAACCTGAGTAACTGTACTAAAGGGTCACAGCATTAGGAAAGTTGAGAACATCTGTGCTAAAGGGCCTTTACCTGGTATACTTAAAACCAAAAGTACTTCAGATTTTGGAGCTTTTGGGTTTTAGATTTTTGGATTACTGATCGGGCCAGTTGGCTTTTGTCAACTCAACACAAACTTGGACTTACCTGGGGAAAGGGGAACCGTAACTGAGAAACTGCCTCCACCAGACTGGCCTCTGAATATGATTGTGGGACATTTTCTTGATTGCTAGCTGAAGTATGAGGGTTCAAGCTACTCTGGGCAGTGTCATCCTTGGGCACATGGGTTGGGGCTATCTAACCTCTTGCCCCAGCTCCAATTTTTGCTTCTAGCTGCCTGTATTTCCCTTTATACCTTAAATTCAATGAAACAAAACTCAGGTCCTCCTCATGACTCCAGTCTCTCTCTCTCTCTCTCTCTCTCTCTCTCTCTCTCTCTCTCT
>NW_021604659.1:3264594-3343596 GCF_004785775.1 Grammomys surdaster
GCGCGTAAGTGTATGTCTTGATTTTTCAAGACAAGGTTTCTCTGTATAGTCTGGCTGCCCTGAAACTCACTCTGTAGATCAGGCTGGCCTTGCTTGAACTCTTGAAATCTGCCTGCCCCGCCTCCAAAGTGCTGGAATTAAAGGCATGGGCTACCATGACAGACAGACACACTCTCTCTTTAAAATTTTTATTATATGCTTAGTGTGTATTGTTACTACAGCAACAACTACTACTGCTGCTGCTGCATGAGCGAGGCATGGGGAGTAGTCCAGTGAGTGCTCCTGCATGGACTCTGCTTGAGTTCTTGCCTTGTTTTCCCTCAGTGATGGGCTATATACTCTGTCTGCCAAATAGACCCTTTCCTCGATCAGATGCTTTGGGTCAGTATTTTATCACAGCACAAGAAAAGCCAACTAGAGCAAAGATGCTCAACCTGTAATAAAGATAAGAGCTGACATTTTCTGAACCCTGATTATATGCCAGGCCCTTCCTAAGCTCTTTAAATATACAATGTATTCACTTGCAGTTCCTGATATCTCTCTGGAGTGGCGTCTTTTAAAGCCCCACTTTATAGTTGCAGAACCAGAACTTATACTTATTGACCATTTCTCACGTGTCAGACAGGTAGTATTTGGCTAGACTAATCTCATTTGGGTTCTTAGGGTGTCTTGTGTGACAGGTGCCACTATTATGCTTGTTATAATGTCGGCTCCACAAACCGACCTGAGGAAATTCAAGAACTTGTCTTCAGTCATGCTTCAAAACATGGCTGTCTAACTCAAGAACTGAGTACCCACTGTCCCCTTTCAAAAGTTCATATCAAAGCAAGAGTAAGAAATGGGGGCAGATAAGGATGGTTTTCCTAGAAGTGTGTTCTCTGGTACTGAGTGTTGCATGGTCAGAAAAGGGAAAGCTCTGCCCTATGATCATGGAATTGTCAAATGGGAAGCGCTTGAGGATTCTGGGAAGCATAGTTCCAGAGGGGCGAGAGGTGGACCCTGTGCACGGATAAAACAAACCAAACCGAGGCTGGCAGCCTCAAGTTCTACAAGTCTGCCTTTGCCCTCATATAACTGGTGCTCATGGAGAGGAGCTGTGTCCCTCATATAGTTCTACTTCGCCCTGGTGCTAGGCAGCTTACCCAAATGGAACTTCTCCCCCAGCCAAGAATCTCGTTTCCCTGGGTGATCAGAGGTGGTGTCCCACAGTCCTCAACACTAAGCAGCCAGAATAATCCTTCCTGGAGCCAGAGAAGAAACTTGGTATAAACCATGTCCCCCCTCCCCCCGGCTTCATACCAACAACTGTTTATAGCTTTCATCGCACACAGCAAAAACATCTTAAGTGTTGGCAAGACATGAGGCTGAGGATGGGCTGATGTTTCATGGATGTTTGTTAATTAAAACCTAAAACCTTGAAAGACCCAGTCTGTCACACTCAAGCTTTCTTTCTGCAACATCTAGAGTCTAGAAAAGATCAAAACAGCTACTTGCCCAGGGCAGCACTAATTGGCTGTGGTATCCGGTGGTTTTATTGCTCTGTAATAAGGTTACTTACGCTCTTTCTTGAGTTCTTTAATCACTATGTACATGGATTTCCATCTGCCCTTTACTTTATTCTTTATTGCCAGAAGATCTTGGAACACCATGTATAGGAGCAAACGAACCGGGAGGGCAAATGTTGTTGCCATTTGCCTCAAGGGACTTGTTATTGGGCTCCTGTCTTCGAAGTCAACAGAAACATAGCCCTGGAAACAATTTCTTGTTGAAAGGCAGCTTGTTAGAGGCCTCTGAGATCCTTGCCTTAGACATTGAACCACACTTTTTTGAGTATTTCATAGCTAGTACAGAAAAGATACTAGGCCCCTGACACATAAGATCTTTTGCATTATATTGCAGAACTACTGACTGTAGTCAGATCATTAGGCAGAAGACATCTCAGGTTCACTCAGTCTTGAAGAACAAGTACCTTTTTATTTTGAGCAAACTACAGTGAACAAACTCAGGCATGCAGAGGTTGAGACTTGGACAGGCTCAGATGACTAGCTGGGAACAGAGCAAGAACCACTGAGGCCCCCTAGCATTCGACTACTCATTTTAACATAATTCCATGGCTGGTAGTGTACTCTGGGTGGCCCTAAGGCATTCAATTCTTTGGTCATAAGCTTTTAAAAGGACAGCCAGTTATATCAATTCACTTTCCATAATTCTAGGCACAAATGAAATTATTCTTTTGGTCGGGAAGCCAGTAATGCAATGAAGCTGATCTATCCACTTTCCAGACAGGCCTCGAAAGCGAGAGATGACATGCACTTGGACTGAGTGGTGTGTGTTTCAGACGGTTTCTGTGGCTTCTGACAGCTTGTTTTCCAAAGTGCAGTATTTTGAACGATGACTTACAGACAGCAGTCCTCAGATTTGGTCACTTTGAGAGCTAGAGAATAAGGGGTGCACATAATGTTGGCCGGAAGGCTATCTTGGCTTCTCTAGCCTGCACTGCACACTAGGCGGCCTCCAAGCAGCCTCTATTCTCCTATGTGGTTGGCCTCCTAAAGGCCGGGTTTGGAGCATTAGAGAGACAGCCTCCTATTGCCTAGAGAGGCCAGGCCCGCGCATCCCCTCTGCTCGAGTCGCGTCTCTATGGCGGCCTCGACAGCCCACTAGGCGCAGGACGACATGAACGCGGATGCTGAGGGCCACAGCGCTGCTGTGGTCCCCGTGCAGTCTCAAGAGGGTAGTCCTGCGGCGGATGACTTCGTCCCGTCGGCGCTGGGCACACGAGAGCAGTGAGTGTGGCGGGGAGGGTGAGCGGGCGCCTGAGGCCCGGAAGGAGTTGGCGCCCTCTCCTGAATGGGTCCTGAGGGAGGAGGGCGGAGGCAACCTGTGGTGGCTTAAGAGGCGAGATCCCAAGCACATCCCGGAGGGGGGCGGGGGGGTCAACCTTCTTTCGAGGGATTCAAGCCCACCCGAGGCCCTTGCAGAGCTGATGTAGGAGTCTGGAATCTGGCTTAGGGAAAAGGGGGAGAGGGTTGGGCACAAACTATACAAAGGCCCGAGGGAGGTCCTCACAGAGCTGTGAGATCCCGGAGCTGGAGGTAGTCGAAATGGAAAATGCTATAAACAGGGAGCTAGGGAGATAGATGGTAGGGGTTCTGGGGAAAAACAGTTGAATCTCAGAAATTAATGGATCAGGATATAGAGGAGTGTGTGGGGAGTAGGCATTGAGAGGAAATTTTGGAGGAGGGAGCAGGGATTTTAGAGATGAAATAGGAAGAGAAAGCCGGTGATAATGGGAAAGGGTTGCAGTTTTAAGGATTAAGAGAAGAGTTCATGGGAGAGCTAGAATACAGGGAGAGGCAGAGACTGTTTTAGCACTTAATTTTAAGTTCATTTTTTCCTGGCTGCGTTCATTGTGAGCAAACCATTGAACTACTGATTAGAAAATCCTGTATCTGCACATTGAAGACCAACTTTGGAGTAAGAAACTCAGTTTGTGCAGTTCAGTTTTGGGCTTGGGTATGGGATTTAGAGATTCTTGGACAATTGCCCCTTTTTATTTAAGATAAAATGTATATAGGAGTATTCATCAGAGGAGTGTAAGTACTTGTAAAATTCATCCTGATTACCTATAGTTTTCATTCTTTTAACCCAAGGATCTTTTTAAAAAATGCATTATATGCACTTATTGATAACACTAGTAATGTTTAAGGCTATTGTAAGGAGCCATGAACTTCATTGGAAATATTTGCTTAATTCACAAAAGACAGTTTAATTTGAGACTCTTGCTTCACATTTCATTGTTTATGTAGTTGGGATGCTGTTTATGAGAGAGAACTGAGAACATTCCAAGAATATGGAGATACAGGAGAAATCTGGTAAGTTAAGCTGAGGAGTTGTTTGTATGGGTGTGAGAGAGGTTGAACACTTGAATTTAAAACAATAAAGCAGCCTAGAGTTCTTCAGAAGCTCAGGGTTGAATCTGCCTTCTGTGACAGCTTTAAAATCTCTCCCTCCCTCCCTTACCCCCCTTCTTGTTCTTGTTGTGTTTTTTTTTTTTTTTTAGACAGGGTTTCTCTGTGTAGCCTGGGCTGTCCTGGAACTCACTTTGTAGACCAGGTTGGTCTTGAACTCAGAAATCCACCTGCCTCTGCCTGAATCTGGCTTCATTGACATCTATAAAATACATCTTTTCTTTTTTTAATGGCCTAGATTTAAATCGATTATAGTGCTAGGAAGTTGCTTTCATTCCATAGTTGTCATTTCTCAGTAAGTAAGAACCAGCATTTGCTGATGTCCAAGAAGGCAGTTATTAGGATACCATGTTTAATGATTAATGTTGATATAGATTCCATTTTTAGAGGTGTAACCTCCTAAATAACAATAAAAGTTTAAACACTTAGAAGTGCTACTTGTGAAACAGCTTAAGTGGAGTGTAGTTGTAACTTTTGCTGTCTATCTGCTCTTTGTATTCTCTTCTAACAGGTTTGGGGAAGAGAGTATGAACCGACTAATACGGTGGATGCAGAAACACAAGATCCCGTTGGATGCCTCGGTGCTTGATATTGGAACTGGAAATGGTGTTTTCCTGGTTGAACTTGTTGGTACTTTTAGTATTCATATGTTTGAGCAGTTTCTAAGATGGAAGTTTAAAGAACTGTTACAGTTAAAAGGTTACTATCTAACTGTGAGACAGCAAAGCAGTTGGAACTCTGTTCACCTGGGAGAAAAGGGAGACTGCTTGGATTGTGGGAAAGCACTCAGTACATGGTGTCAGGTGTAATCCCGAAAGGTGGACTCCCAGATGTCTAGTGAATGGTGAAGTCCTAGAAGCATAAAAGTCATAGTCCTGAAAGAATAATATCTTGAATGTTGAAAGCCAGAATTCTGAAAACCTCAATCTCTGTATTCCTAATAGCAAAATGCAAAGGATGTATAGGGATTAGAAAACTGAGTAATGTCGAGGGTATTAGAGCATTTATAGTCCTATGAATGATAGTTGTATCATGTTAGGTGTGGTGAGTACCAAAAATCCTGACTGAGGATTATTTAGGATATTTATGTGAAGTTTCCAGAGGAGATTAATGTCTGAGTGTGGTTGGAGTAAGGGAAGCGCTGTCTCTGTATGAATGTACACTGTCCAGTAGGTTGAGGCCTGTCAAGGACAAACAGAGCAGGTAAGTTGGTCTTTCTGAAAGTTAGGACAATTTTCTTTTGTATGTTTAAACTCTTGACCTTGGGACCCTAGGGCTTATACCAGTGGTCTTAGATCTATAGGCTTTGAGCCACAGACTGAGCATTGTATCATTAGCTTCAATGCTTCCTAGGCATTTGGGCTTGAACTAAGTCATGCTACTGACATTCTCTTGCAGACAGCCTGTGAGACTTCTCAGTCACAATAATTGTGTGGACCACTTCTTCCAATAAACTCCTCTCAAGTCTATATCTCTTACTAGTTTTTGTCTCTAGATATTTTTACTACTAATAATTTGGTATTGGGCAAACAGCACAATTCCTTCTTACTGTATTCCTTAGAACGCAATGAAAGAAATCTGAAAAATTGTTCCCTTACAAGCAGGTTTTGCAGTATTTTAATTTTGAATGTTTGTTTATTTGTGTATATATATTAGGCTTAGTAACGAAGTGTCTTTATCTGCTAAACTATCATACTGTCTCCAAGGCTTTTATAATTTAATTTTATAGAACTACTTGGTTAAAGATAAATGTCTTAAAGCTAGGGTCAGTGAGACAGCTCAGTGGGTGAGGATGCTTGCAACCAAGCCTGCCCACCTGAGTTTGATTCCTGAAATCTGTGTGTGGAAGGAGAAAACTGATTGAGTAATGTTAGTTACTTACCCACTGACCTCCATTGGGCTACCCATGCACTTACACAAACACATAAAATAAGTGTAAATCTTTTTTTTTTTCAGTTAATTTTTTTAAAAATTGAAACAGTGTCTCTATGTAGTCCTGGCTGTCCCGGAATTCTCTTATTTAGACTGGGCTGTCCTTAGGCACACAGAGAGCTGCCTGCCTCTGTCTCCTGAGTGCTTGGATTAAAGGTGTGTGTGTGTGACCATGCCTAGCAAGTTAAAAAAAAGAAAAAAAAAAGCTAATTACTGGTACTGTGGAAGCTTCTTAATTGCAACAACCAAACAATAACTAGACCTTCACAGACATAAATGCTTGACAGAATTTGGCAGCTGAAATAGTCTGAAATGACACTGCACTGTTACAGAGATGGCAGTGAAAGTGGTGGTTTAAAATGCAAGAAAACCAGGGCTGGGGATTTGACTTAGTGGTGAAAAGGTCTTGGGTTCAGTCCTCAGCTCTGAACAAAACATTTTTTGTCTGGGGGACCAAAAATATTTAGGGGGTTAGAGAGATCGTTCAGCAATTAAGAGCACTGGCTGCTCTTCCAAGTTCAATTCCCAGCACCCATATGACGGCTCACAACTTCTAACTCCAGTTTCAGGAGATCTGACACCTTCACACAGACGCACATGTAAGTGAAACACCAATGCACATAAATGAATGAATGAATGTAAGAAATCCTTCCTTCCAGAATTACTCAGTTATATGTTGCTGCCACTACTACATTGCACTGTGCTCCTTGCAAAGAATGCCCATGTTAGAAGGAGCTTGAGTAGCTCACTAGTCTTCTGGATAAGAGCTCAGTTTGCCTACTGAAGAAGACATATTTATCAAGTCTAACAGCAGAATACCTCACTTGATGGCCCAAACTGTATTTTGAAACTGTCTCCATTAAAAAAGATACAAAACTCACCCCCCTGTTAGGGTTAAACATTTTAAAGCTTAATGCTCTGTTGTGTGTTAATATCTGGAAAAAGTGAAGCTTTGAAAAGAATTTAAAGCTTTGGGATAGTTTTGAAAAATGAGCTTAAATTGCATCCCAAGACAGTAATGACAGATGAATGAGGGTTTAGGTGCAGTCCAGCCTACAGCAAGTGAATTTTAAAGTGTGGCCAGTAAAGTGTTTTTTTTTTTTTCTTCCACTCAGCCAGTGCATTTGAGAGAATTCAGTTATGATCAAGTGCTTTCAGTGGTATAGGCATAGTCAACAGAATATGCAGATAGATGAGTACATTGGCTGTACAACACAGCAGTGGTGAAATTCAGTTTAAATGTTATTTATCTACTTACATGCTTTTGCTGGGGAGATGCTTTAGCAGTTAACCACCTCTGGCTCTTCTAGGGGATCTGGGTTTAATTCCTAGAGCCCCCGTGGCAGCTCATATAACCCTCTGTAATCCTGTTCCCAGGGATTGTGGCTTATAACTGTCTGCAACTCCAGTTTCAGAAGATTTGATGGCCAGGTGGGCACTGGCTACAGAGGTTATACCCAGATATGCATATAGGCAAACACCCATACACATTTAAAAATAAATGTCATTTGAGCTTTGAGCTACATATTTAATGAGATATCCTAGCTCAAAAATGAAAAAAAAAAAAAAAAAAAGGTGAACATTTAAGGAAGTTACCTAGTGTTCCCAGTGTTGACCTTTGACTTCTACACTCATGTACACACACATAAGAACATTTGTGTACCTGTATCCACTCATGTACACACACATAAGAGCACTTGTGTACCTGTATCCACATATTCATACACAAAAAGTACCATTTGTCATCATTGGCATTTTAGCTGGTGGGATTCTAGGAGCTTTTGATGACTTGAAAGCATGTTTCCATGATAAAGACAGTGATACTGCTGAGTGGTTTGAAGATACTTAGGTACCCAGTCATGGTGTTTGTTCACCAGTTTTGTCTGTTGAGTTTGTGACCTATGTCTGAGTGCATAAGGAAGACAATTGCTAAGTACCCAAAACAACACAGACATGGTGCTGAAGATGAAACTTTTTATTACTTTTTAAAAAGATCTATTTTTTATTACATTGTATGTCTGTGTTTGCTGTTTGTATGAAGATGCCCACAGAGGCCAAATGAGATTGTTAGATCCCCTGGAGTTGGAGTTGCAGGCAGTTGTGAGCCTCCTTAGGTGGTCGCAATGAGCTAAATTCAGGTTCCCTAAAAGAACAGAAAGCATTCCACTCTTAACATCTCAGCCATGGATCCAGTCCAAGATAGAACTTTTTTAGGAAGTTATTATGTTGGTTTATATAAGTCATAGAATTTCAGAAGAACATTACCCAAGAAAATAAACGTGAGTTTATTTCACTAATTAAGGCAAAAGCTCACCTTGGTGTGAGACTTCTGAAAGTCGGTCAGCACTTAGGGACTACTTCTCTGTTCTTGATCATAATCTATCTTTTCTTATGTGTTGGATTTTCATGTCTATTTTTTTCTTTTTGTTTATTTTCAGTATTTTAAATCACCAGTTTTTTATAATCTGCTATATATTTCATTTGCATCATTTTGTATAAAATGTCTAAAGGCTTGATTGTAATTTAGACAAATCATGATGAGACACACCTTTAATTGCAGCACTTAGAGGCAGAGGCAGGTGGATCTTTGTGAGTTCAAGGCATTCCTGGTCTACTCTGAGAATTCCAGGCCAACCAAGGATGTGCAGTAAAACCTGTCTCAAAAACAAACAAGCAAACAGCAACAAAACCAGAATAATAGTTGTTTTTATAGTTCTTGCAGATTTGAATTATCACAGTATTATAGGTGTCGTGGTAAACAGCTTGTACATAGAGATACTAATACTAGCCAAAGAAGAGGTAGTGGTTTGTGGGTTGGGTGTTTTCTTTTTTTGTTTTTTGTTTTTTGTTTTGCATTTGTGAAAATTTCAGAAAGTTTATTTTTCTTTGTTTGCAAATTATCAACAAAACTTTATTGTGGGTTTATTTTTAAATTTCAATTTGTATTTGTTTAAATAGATATTTCATTTATATGAGTTTATGTAGAGTTAGAGATGGTTGTGAGCCATTATGTGGGTGCTGGGAACTTGAGTTACATCTTCTGCAAGAACAGAATATGCTCTTATCTGCTGAGCCATCTCTCCAGCTTGTGTTTATTTATATTTTTGTCCTTCAAGATAGGGTCAGTGTGTAGGTCTGGCTGGCCTGAACATTGATTTGTAGACTAGGCTGATCTTGAACTCATAAGAGAACCATTTGACTCTGTTTCTCAATTTCTGGGATTAAAGGAATGTGTTATCATACCCAGACCCTGTTTTGTTTTTGAAGTTGGGTCTTACTGTATTATCCAGACTGGCCTCCTAACTCAGACCCTCTAGCTTTTGCTTCTTGAGTGCTGGAATTACATGTGTGTGCCACAATGCTGGATGTTTTTCCATGGATATAGTTTGTCTAACATTAAGTTATGTCTCCAGCCCTTAAGTAAGTGCCTTTTAAACATTTTATTATTTGTTTGAAATAGTCTCATGTAGCTCAGGCTGGCCACTAGCTTACTCTGTAGCTAAGGATGTTCTAAACTTACATTTCTCTGTCTCTTTTCAAGTGCTGAGATTACAGATGTACATCACTATGCCTGGCTTAAATAGTTTTTAAAATTATTTTTCCCAGAGTTATTTTTGAGATTCTTGATCTTTCAGGATTTTATATTTAGTGATTTTGGTCTTTTTAGGTTTCATCATTTGGGATTATGGTATTTGAGATTGTGTCCTAGTCTTGGTTCTTTTGGTTATAGTATTTTCCTTGAGCAAGCCTGCTTAATTTTTCTGGGCTTCAGTTTCTCTTGAGGGTGTAGGCTGGATGATCGTAGCTTCTCTTAATTCAAAGGTCTCTAGAAATCTGTATATGTTTAGGGCATGTATTCTTCCTTTTAGGTAATTATGTGGCTTAACAAAAATATATTGTTTATGCACCCAAGTTTTGATACATGTTCCTCTATCAGTATCATCCTGTGTGTTTGTAGTGGTCATTGCTATGCAGGAAGTGTAAGATGGTGGTCCATCTTAGGTGGTTTTACAATTTCCTCCTTCCCTCTCCCCTCCTCTCTTTTTCTTTTTTTCTGTTTTCTATGAGACAGAACTTCTCTGTGTAGTCCTGGCTGTCCTGGAACTCTCTAGACCAGCCTGGCCTTGAATTTAGAGATCCACTTGCCTCTGTCTTTTGAGTGCTGGGATTAAAGACATGTGTCACCACCTAGCTTACTGTTATGTCTTTAAAACATTTTTGTTACATTTATATATTTGTGTGTTGTATGTGTATCACAGTGCCCATGTGGAGGTCAGAGGACAAATTGAGGGAGTCAGTTCATTCCTGCTATCATGTGAGTTTCAGGGATTAAACTCTGGACATCAGACTTGGTAGCAAGTGCCTTTACTAACTGAGCCACTTAGGGTGTACACGTAAGATTGACATTTACTAGTGATTACCACATACTAATGTTGGTACTGGAAGCTTGAAAGTGTGGATCTTGTGCTTGGGTTATAGTATAACAGAGGATGGGCTGACAGATAAGTTGTAGCTCATTATATGCGGTATTGGATATACTGAGTATAAAAGAGGAAGCAGTTAGCATTGGAAAGGGGGGGTGAGGAAAGGTCTTGAGGAATTGAAAACCAAATTGGGTGGGAACCTAAGCAAGTGTGGGTAGAGTGTAATTACAGAGAGAAATACTGGATGATGAGAACTAAATACATGAAAGGGGAGGCAGCGGGGGTCTTGTGCCTTTAAGTAATTGGTAAAATAGAATTTGTGTGGAGTAAGGCTAGAGATGTGGATTAAGTTCAAGCAGATTAAGTTCAAGTTGGCTACCATACTGTGTTTTGCATTGTGTAAGAGCTGAGTTTTCCTTTTTAGGGTTAATGAGGAGTAAGGAGAGAAGCAGAGTAACATTTCTTGAAATAGTTTGAAATGTCAAGACAAAACAAACATGTTCTTTAGAGCTCAGAAATGAAATGTCTGTAGCTCAGTGGATTGTCACAAAGTGAACACCCACATAGTGGTCTCTGTGGTCAAGTTTCTTCTTCAGTAAAAGTAACCACTGTCCTCTGCAGGTTAGCCAAATGGGTTTTCACTTCCTAAATTGATTAGCCTGGTTTTGAGTGTGTCAGTAGAACTTAGGTTTTCATGTAACATTCTGGAAGATTCTGGTGCTGATTGCAGTAGTTGGTTATTTTCATTGTGTAAGATTATTTTTATAGCCATCTCACACACATATTTATTCACCTGTTCATTTTACCTGTGGATTTTTTTTTTTGGATTTTACATATTCAATTTTTTGGTTCAGGGATTGAACCCAAGGTTTTGTGCATGCTGGACACCCATTTTTATCACTGAGCCATTGTCCAAGCCTTCCTTTGAATTGCTGTAGCTTGCTTGTAGAAGCTAATAGCTTATCCTTGAGATTATAGATTCTTTTAGGAGTTTCTCTGTCTATAATTATGTGCTTTGTGGTAAGAGGTAATTTTAGTTTCCCTTTTTAATCTTTTATTGCTTCTCTCTTGGTGTGTGCATAAGTGTTCACGTGAATGTGTATGTATAGGTCAAAAGATAACATTGGGTGCCCTTCTCAATCACTCTCCACCTTACTTTTTGTTTTATTTATATTCTGTCCTTTATTTTGCTTATGTGTGCTTATGTTTCTTTATACTATGTATTTGGGGTTGTGCATGTAGAGGTCAGAGGACAACTTTGTGGAGTTAGTTGATTCTGGGGATGAGTTCAGGTTGTCAGGCTGGCTAGTGGGCACCTGGGCCTGTTAAACCATCCTGCTGCTTGCCCTTCCTGTTAAACCATCCTGCTGGTTGCCCTTTCCACTTTTTTTTTTTCCCAGAGATAGCCTCTCACTGTCTCTGGAGCTTACTGATTCATCTACTGTCTGGCTCCAGAGATCCTCCTGCCTTTTTCTTTCCAGTGCTGGATTATAGATGTGTGATAATTTTACATGGGTGCTGGATGTTCAGCTCAGGTCTTCATGCTTGTGTAGTAAACACTGTACCAATTGGCTCATCGCTCTAGTCCCCTAAGTAGTCATGCATTTGTTTGTTTGGATGAGGTCTCTGGAGCGCAGGATGGCCACGTAACTGCTAGTAGCCAGATGAATAGCCTCTAGCCTACAGTCCTCATCCTTTGCCTCCCCAGTGCTGGGATGCTTGGCTATGGGATGTTACTGCTCAGCATTCTGTTACACGGCTATACCTCACATTATTTATCCATCCACTCAGTACTTTATGCTTTATTTTTGAGAAGAGTCTTTCTTTGTAACTTGGGTTAGAGCTTACAATGTACCTTGGACTTTATTGATGACAGTTCAGCCTCAGATTCCTGAGCACTGAATTACAAGCAGGAGTCATCACATCTGGGTTCTTTCATTTGCCTTGCTTTTAAAAAACCTTAGGGAAGGAGTTTAGATTATTATTATTTTTATTATTATTTACTTTTAGATTCACTTATGTGTATGAGGGTTTTGCCTGAATATATGTCTATGCATTATATACCAGAGCAGGTCATAAGAGGGCAGCAGACCTCCTAGAACTGGAGTTACAAACAGTTGTGAATCACTGTGTGGATGCCTGGGATTGAACCAAAGGTCCTCTGCAAGAATAACAAGTGCTCTTAACTGTTGAGCCATTTGTCCAGCCCCAGGAGTTTAGATTATTGATTTAAGGCCTCCACTATATTCAGTAAAAGCAATAAATGCTGTGAGTTTATCTGTAAGCAGATGCTGGCGTGGATATAGGAAAGGGGGACAGTTCTGACATTGTGTTTGGTTTCATCATCCAATGTATTTTCTATTTATTTTTCTAACTTTTATGCAACAAGTTAGAATTTTGTTTCATTTTTAGTACACCAACTTTTTCTACTATCTTATTGTTACAGATTTATAGTTGTAATGTACTTACTACCAGGGAACATATTTTGTGTATTTCAATGCTTTTAAGTTGGTTATGGTTTGTTTTATGTCCTCCAGCACATAGTCTTGTCTTGTGTGACGTACACTTGAGAGTGTGTGTTTTGGTTAGTAGAATATTCTATAAATGTTAGAAGCATATAGTATTTTGGTGGTATTTAGTTCTGTATTTTTTGCTGGTTTCTAGTATTTCTATTAGTTGCTGAAACAGTGTTCAACCATAGTTGTGGATTTATATTTTCTTTTGATTTTTTTTGGTTAGTTTTTGCTATATGAACTTTTAAGTTCTATTAGGAATATATACACGTTAGGATTTGTATTTTTGTGAATGAAATGATGAAACTTCTTTCCTGATTTATTACTGTATACTCTTTTTCTTTCTTTGGTTTTGTTTTTAGAAACAAGGTTTTCCTGTGTAACCCTGACTATCCTGGAACTAGCTCTATAGACCAGGCTTGTCTTGAACTCAGAATCTGTCTGCCTCTGCTTCTCAGGTGCTGGAATTAAAGGTGTATACCACTATTCATGACATAATACACCTTTTTAATCTTTGTAGTATAGTTAGCTTTAAGTTTTACTTGGTATTAATAAATTCGTTTTGCCCTTTTTGATTAAATTTATATACTAGAAAACTTAGCCTTTAAAATGCTCTGTAGTAGAGTCTCAAAATTGTGTAGCCATCATTAATGTTTTAAACTTAACAGTTGTCACTCCAGAAATGAGCCCTGTGTCAGTTAGCATTGACTCTGCATATCCTTTTTTTTTTTTTTTTTCCAAGCCTCTGGAAATCACTAGTCTACTTTGAGAATTTGTTTTTTTCTATTTTGTTGTTGGCTTCTTCTTCTTCTTCTTTTTTTTTTTTAGTTTTTTTTAAAGATTTTGTTTATTTTATACATATAATAAGTACACTATAGCTGTCTCCAGACACACCAGAAGAAGCCATGGGAGCCATCTCTCCAGCCCCTTGGTTTTTTTAGAGATAAATTATTATATATTTTGGCTGACCTAGTACGCTCACTGTGTAGTCCAGGCTATTCTGGAACTTGATGTGATCTTCCTGCCTTAGCCTCCCAAATGCTGAAGTTACAGATATATGCCACTGTGTTACCTGATTTGTCTGTTTTGAGTATTTCACATGTAGCCTTGCTTCTTTCATTTGCATAATTTTCAAAAAGACCCACTACATTGTATAGCATGTCAGGACTTTATTCCTTTATCTGGATGAAAAATATTCCATCGTATGGCTATACCATTGGGTGTATATCCACTCTTTGCTGGATGTTAGGTTTTTTCTATTTGCTTTGCTATTGTAAAAATTTGTGTATAAGTTTGTGTGGGGATATGTTCTCATTCTTTTGAGGAGTATTTACACAGGATTGTAATTGATAAGTCAAATTGCTGGATTTAAGGAACTCTTAGATTGTTTTATTCAGTGACTGGTTTTACATTTCTACCAACAGTAAATGAGAGTTTAAATTTCTCCATAGTCTCACCAGTTTGTTTGTTTTTTGTTTATTGATAGCCAAGTTATTGTTATGCAGTCCTGGCTGGCTTAGAACTCATATAGACAAGGCTGGCCTCAAAATCATAGACATCTGGCTCCCCTTTTGAGCCTTCAGTTGTCACTCTGGTTTGCATCCTATACCCTGTCATTTCTGACTGTGCTTAACTGGTAAGGCCCTTCCATGATGTTGCTGCTGGACCCTCTCCTGAGATGATGCAGTGGCAGCTGCTCCTGGAGTGAGGCTGCCCATGGGAGGCCACATGCCTCCCACTTGTCAGATGATGGTTCCTACTCCCCCTGGCATGACTCAGCCAGACAGATAAGAGCAGAAGGGCTCTTTATCAGTTTTCTGTTTCACTAGGAGATCATGGTGCTGACTGAGTCTGAGTGTTTTCTGTCAGAGAGAATAAATTTAAAGGGAGAGAAATGGGGTTAAAAAAGAATAGTTTTTACTTGTGATTGTGAAATGTGAAAATAAAATTGGTGGCTGTTTTCATTTAAAAAAAGAAATCACAGAGATCCACTTGCCTCTGTCTCCTGAGTGCTGGGATCAAAGGTGTGCACCACATCTGACTCACAAGTATTTTTTTTGTCTCATCTTTTAAAATATGTTCGTATACCTGAATGTGTGTGCATGCATGTGTCAGGGTGCCTCTGTACAGGTAGGAACAGCTTTGGGCGTTTATTGTCACTTTCTTCCTTGATTGAGACAGGGCCTTTTGTTCTCCACTTCATACTCTGAGATTCTCCTGTCTTTACCTTTCATCTTCCTCTAGGATGGTGGTTCTCTGCCTTCCTAATGCTGCAACCCTTTAATAGAGTTTCTCATGCTATAGTGATCCCCAACCATGAAAGTATTTTGTTTCTACTTCATAACTGTAGTTTTGCTATAGTTATAAATTCTTCTTTTTAAATTAATTTATTTATTTTATGTATATATGAGTACACTGTAGCTGTCTTCAGACACCAGAAGAGGGCATCAGATTCCATTACAGATGATTGTGAGCCATCATGTGGTTGCTGGGAGTTGAACTCAGGACCTCTGGAAGAGCAGTCAGTGCTCTTAACCGCTGAGCCATCTCTCCAGCCCCTAGTTATGAATTCTAATATAAGTATCTGATATGGAGGATATCTGATATGCGACTCCTTAAAGGGGTCATGACCCCCAGGCTGAGAACTACTGCTCTAGGATACTAGGATTTGAGATCCATGCTATCCGATCTGACTGTTTGAGATTCCTGTGGGTTCTGAGGTTCTGAACTCAGGTCTTCATCCCTGGTGCAACAATCACTTGATTCACTGACCCATCTTTCTAGCCCAAAGAATTATTTACTTTATGTATATGAGTACACTGATGCTGTCTTCTGAAACACCAGAAGAGGCCATTGGATCCCGTCACCGATGGTTGTGAGCCACTATGTGGTTGCTGGGAATTGGACCCAGGTCTTCTGGAAGAGCAGTCAGTGCTCTTAACTGCGGAGCCATCTCTCCAGCCCTGCTTAAAGCCCTGCATTTGACAGGTGGTTTTGCTATCTAATCTTAGATTGGTGGTTTTCTTTGCTTGTCTTCTGGCTCCCATTCTTCATGACTCACTGTCGTCTGGACAGCACCCTTAGGTTTGCTCTTAGGAAGTAACGTGTCTTCTTGTTTCTCTGTTCTTATTCTCTGGTGCTTTCAAGAGTTTCCTCTTTAGTTTTCATCAGAAATACTATGATGTGTATGGCTTTGTTTCTTTGCATCTCATTTGCATTTGAAGTGCTTGGGGCCCTTTGTAAGGATGGGAAAAATACCAGTTATTTACTGTTTCTTATTCTTGCCCATTCTGGTTTCTTTCCCCTTCTTGGATTACTTATATCTATAAATGTTTTAGATCTTATATACTTTGCCATGTTTGATTTTTATGGTTCTTTTTCATTTGTCATTCTGTTTTGAACAGGGATATTTTCTTTACTAATTGTTAAAAAAATAATATACATACAAGCTGTGCATGGTGGAACATGACTTTAATCCTAGCACTCCAGAGGCAGAGATAAGTGAATCTCTGAGTTTAAAGTCACCCTCTTCTACATAATGAGTTCTAGGCCAGTTAGGGCTATATAGTGAGATCTTGTCTTTTAAAAAAACAAACAAACAAACAAACAAACAAAAAAACCAACCTATACCAGGACTTTCTTGTGATTTAATTATTGTACATGTCATTTTTATTTGTTTTTGTTGTTTTAAAATCTATCTCTGGTAATTCTCTCATTTGGGTCTTGAAGGCCTGTACTGTGTCATGTTGTCCCTCTTTCCCCTACACACATTCTCAGTGTAGTCCTGGCCATCCTGGAACTCATTCTGTAGACCCAGCTGGCCTTGAAATTAGAGATTATCCTGCCTCTGCCTCCCAAATGCTGAGGTTAAAGATGTGCACCACCACAGGCCTATTGGGCCTAGTTTAATGTCAGTTTCCACCTTGAGTTTTGATTGACTATTTCTTAGAATGTCCATTTATTTTTTACTTGGTGCAGTAACTGAATATGAAAAGCATTGCTGATAGCTTTGAGCCTCTGAGTGATTATTATAGACATCAGCATAATTTTTTAAGTTGTAATGAAGAGTCAGTAGTCATGGTAGAAAGGAACTGCTAAAAGAATCATGTTAGGTTTTCTGTCTGTTGGAGAAGGAATTGTGAGAAATGAGAAGGAAATGGCTGTCTTTTGGTGGATGTGGTAGATGGAGGTGTCTAAGGGGACAGGCCTTCCCATCAAAACAGAAAGGAAGGTGGATGTGGTGGTGTTCCTCTGTAGTCCTGCACTCAGGAGCAGAGTCAGGAGGATCCTGAATTAGAAGGTCAGCTTAGGCTCCATAGCAAGTCAGGGGTCAGCCCAGACTACACTTTACAATGAGAGAGAATGTCTCAATAACAAAGCAAAAGGGAAACAAAAGTGGAAAAATAACTAGTGTTTTGAGTTTAGATTACAACTCAGTCACTTAAGGTTGACAAGTGTTTTCAATTATTTTTTAAAAATAAGTCATATGTAGGTTACTTTTTTTTTTTTGACACATAGTCTCACTCTGTAGCCTTGGGTGGCCTGGAGCATCAGGCTGGCCTCAAATTCACAGAGATCTTTTTGCCTCTGCCTTCCAGTTCTGAGATTAAAGATGTCTGGCACTATGTTAACTTTTTTTTTTAATTTATTTATTATTTTGTATATGAGAGCACTGTAGCTGTCTTTAGACACACCAGAAGAGGGCATCGGATCCAATTACAGATGGTTGTGAGCCACGACATGGTTGCTGGGAATTGAACTCAGGAGGTCTAGGAGAGCAGCCAGTGCTCTTAACTGTTGAGCCATCTCTCCAGCCCCCCACTATGTAAGCTTTTGAAAAAAGTAACCATTTAATAAATAGTGATGCCCACCAGGGGAATTTCAGACCATACCATATTTTGCTAATTTGTTGTTTCTATTTCTTTTGATATTAGTTTATCATAATAAGCAGCATAATTGGGTGTGGGTAAAGAACAGAAGCCACCATGTGTTTGCCATAGGCACCACACATCTGAGGAGAGTTCATGCCCAGCAGATAGTAAACCCTCAAGCCTAGTCATCCTTCTCTAGCTCCTTGCAGAAACTGGGACCTGCCAAGCCTATCACAAAGACCTAATAGAATATATGAAATAGTTGAAAAAGTGCTATACAAATACATTATTTGTAAATTATGTAGCTGGTAGAGAATTAAATAATTTATAATTTGCTGAAGGAAAATAAAACCAACCCACTCCATATGCATTTAATTTATTCATATAACTTAATTGAGTTAAGTAAAATGTGAGATAAATTCCTGTGTGAATTTGAGCATAACAGCATCAGAAATTAATACTACATTTTCAGCCCAAAGACTTATATATTGTCTTTGAGAAAATAAATTTTCTTTTGAAAAGAAATCAGATATTATGAAAGCAAAAAGTTTGTTGTGGATTTAAGCTTTTGCTTTTTGTATAGGATATAGTAAAAATTTTAAATATGCAAATAACTGGATATTCTATGACATTTGATCTACAACAAAGTTAAAATTACTCTAGTATTCAAAGAATATAATAGTTCATAAGCAAAAATTACTAAGTTCTAAACTAAACTATGAAATTATTTCTCTGTCTCTAGGTGAAACATGGTTTCTCTAATATAACCGGGATTGATTATTCTCCTTCTGCAATTAAGCTTTCTGCAAGTATTTTAGAGAAAGAAGGGCTATCTAACATTAACCTGAAGGTAAATATTATTTACATTAATATTTTAAAATAAGTTATAATCTTTAAATGTTACTAAAGCATGTTAATCTGATTACATTTTTGCATTCATAAATTAAGGATAAATCGTAAATAATACAAACAAATATTTAAAAGTAAATGTTAGAATTTTAATCTAGTTAGTTTAGGGAAATTATTTTTTTCATTTTTGTGACACAGAGTTCTACTGTGTATTCCAGGCCAGTCTCAAACTTGTCTTTTTCTGCCTCAGTCTAGCTAGATAATAGGCATGTAACATTATGCTTTGTTGGAAAGTGTTCTTCTTTGTGTATGTATATATGTGTGTGTTCATACAATATCTTACCATGTATGTTTGCAAAATTGTACAGTAGCTGACTCTGGATTAATCAGGTCAAAAAGGTATAAATGCTGGATGTCCTCGTGGTACTGTTTTCTGCCTGAGGTTCCCCTAGAAGAGGAGGCTACAGCCACTTAAACTGTTAGGATGGCAGGATTTGGTTATATTTATTTCTTCTCAAATAAATGACTTATATTTAAAAAGTCAACTTATAAATGTATATGATGTTCTGGCAAACATTGTTATTTAATTCTTTGTCCTTGTTGGCTTTGTCAACTTTATATAACCCAAAGTCATCAGAGATAAAACAAAAAAAAGCCTCAACTAAAGAATTGTCTAGATCAGATTGGCATGTGGGCATATCTTTGGGCATTGTCTGGGCACTGTCTTAATTACTAATTGATACAGGAAGCCTCAGTCCACTTTGAGAAGTACTATCCCTAGTATTCCTGGGCTATATAAGGAAGCTACTAGCTAAGCATAAGCCTGTGAGAAAGTCAGAAAGTGAGCTAGCTTCAAGTTCCTCCTTTTGAGTTCCTGCCCAGACTTCCTGGACTACAACCTGGAAATGTTAGATAAAATAAGTCTTTTCCTCTCCAGAATTACTTTTGGTCTGAGTGTTTTCTCACAGCAACAAAAGGAAATTAGAACACTTAAAACCCAAGAAGTTGACCTCATTTCTTCCCTTTTTGTTCATTTTGCTTCACCACTCTCAAGCTTACAGACCATGTACCTACCACAAAGTAGTATTTTTGATCTAAAATGAAAATTGGCTTACATCACTGTTTTGCTCAGAGACTTCCATTGGGTCCCCTTTGCATTCAGCATGGAACCTAGATGCTACAGTCAGCTTTTCCTTGTGCTAGAGTCAAATCTATTCCCTTGCATGTGTTAGACAGGCACTCTGCCACTGAACTCCACCGTAGCTTGCCTGCACTCTCTTCTTTCTTTTCTCAGCACAGGGTTTCTCTATGTAATAGATCCCTGGCTATCTGGTCTTGAAATCAGAGATCTGCTTGCCTCTGCCTCCCTTGAGTGCTTGAATTAAAGGTATGTACTACTGCCTGGTTCACTAGCCCTCATTTTTTAACCCTTTCCTTTTATTCAGCATTTCAGTTACTGGCTGTGTTGTTTTTGAGATGTGTTAAGTTTATCTAAGGCTTTATCCTTACTATCTCTGCCTTTCTTTCCTTAGGTCTCTCAGCAGGCCAAGTTTGTTCCCATTGTTCACATCTCTCTTGAAATAGCACCTCCTTAGAGAGGCCTTTCTAGGCTGCTTTTCTCTCCACTCCCACCCCCCACCCCCGATGTCTTGCCTGCATTCATGCCTATGTATCATCTGTGTGCCTGGCCCCTAAGGAGGCCAGAAGAGGGTATTCTATTTCCTGGGACTAGAGTTACAGATGGTTGTGAGCTGCCATGTGGACACTGGGAATCAAATCTGGGTCCTCTGGAAGGGCAGCCAGTTTTAAACAGTGAGCTATCTCTCCAATCCCTTGAGGCTGCTTTGGTTGTTGTTGTTGTTTGTATTTTTCAAGACAGCATTGCTCTGACTGTTCTGGAACTTGCTCTGTAGTCCAGGTTGGCCTCAAACTCAGAGATCTGTCTGCCTCTACCTCTCAAGCGCTGGGATTAAAGGTGTGTACTCAGGCGAATTTTTTAAATATAAGATTTATCTTCCTAGTCACTCACAATCTTACTACCGTTTTCTTTTCTTTTTTTCCCTCCACAAGATTAGGGTGCTTCCCTTTGTAGCCTAGGCTGGCCTAAGAATCCCACTACCTTCACTGTCTAAAGACAGACTATAGGTATGCACCATCTTGGCAGGCTCATGATTCTTTGTTTTGTTTTGTGCTATTGAGACAGGATCTTCTGTAGTTGAGCTTTCAGTATGCTATGTAGCTGAACTTACGGTCTTCATGTGCCTCTGCTTTCCCAAGTGCTAGAATTACAGGCATGTACCACCATGCTGTTTTTTTCTCTTTAAAATTACACTCATGTTATTGTATGTGTGAGGTGGATATGTGTGCCACAGTACACAGTGGAGGGTTTCCTTTAGTGTGTGTGTGTGTGTGTGTGTGTATGGGTGTGTGGTGGATACATGTGCACAGTGGAGGGTCTCTATTCACCATATGGGCTTCAGGGAGTGAACTCAGTGTGTTGGGTTTGGTGGCAAGGGCCTTTATTTCCTGAGCTCAGGCCCTATTTTTATTTAGAATTTATTTATTTTTATGTATGTTAGTGTTTTGCCTGCGAAGGTCAGAAGATGGCTGCAGACTCCCTATGCCTTGAGTTACAGGTGATAGTAGGTTGCTGTGATGGTGCTGAGAACCCAACTTGAAGCCACTGAAGAGCAGCCAGTGGCTTATTTCCAGACCCCATTTTTGCTTTCTTAATAGCACTGTATCTGAAATACTTTTAAAGAGCTATTTCATGATATACCATTCTTAAATGGTTGTAGTTTATTTAAAAATATTTTTCAATAATTTATTTTTATTTTATGTGCATTGATGCTTTGCTTACATGTGTGTCTGTGTAATGGTGTCAGATCCCCTGAGACTGATGTTACAGACAGTTGTAAGCTGCCATGTGGGTGTTGGGAATTGAACTCAGGACCTCTGGAAGAGCAGCCAGTGCTCTTAACCTCTGGGCCATCTCTCCAGCTCCTATTTTTTAAAATTTAAATTGCATTATTTTTGTGTGTGTACTTGTGTGGACATAAATGTGTTCCTGAATTGAGATCAGAGATCAACTTCCTGCAGTTGTCTCTCTCCTTTCATCATATGGACCCCAGGGCTAACACTTAGGCGTTCAGGCTTCCCTGCTGAGCCATCCTGCTGGCCCTGTCTGAAATAGTATTGCTATCTTATTAGATTCATCTGTTTATTTGGTGTGGTGTGTGGATGCACTCCAGCAAGCTTGTGCAGGTCACAGGACACGTGAGGGAGTTAGTTCTAACTATCATGTCAGTCCTAGAAATCCACTCAGATTGTCTAGTTTGGTGGCAAAAGCTTTTACCCACTGAGTCTGAAAGTTTGAAAAAATATGTCTTTGTATGAGTGTGCACATGTGAGTGCGTGTATGTACGTGTGAATGTGTGCATGTGGGAGTGCGTGGGTGCGTGTGAGTGTGTACATGTGGGTGCGTATGGGTGTGTGCATGTGTGTACATGTGAGTGGGTACATGTGGGTGTGTGTGAGTGTGTGCATGTGGGTGCATGTGAGTGTGTGCATGTGTATACATGTGAGTGTGTTCATGTGACTATGTGTGAGTGTGTGCATGTGGAGGCAGAAGCATTAAACTTCCGGGAGTTCGCACTGTAGGCAGTTGTGAGCCACCTGATGTGGCTCTTTCACAAGGGCAATATCCTAGCTACTGAGCCATCTCTGCAACCACTTGAAATATTTCCTTTATGAGTTTGTTTTCACTAGCTTTTTGTTACTATGACTGAACAACATAGACTAGGTAATTTATAAAGCATAGTAAAGCATAGAAGTTTATTAAGTTCACAGTTCTAGTGGCTGAAAAGTCTAGGATTCTTAGATGATGTGATAAGGGGCCTTCTTCCTGTGTCATAGCAGAACAAGTAAGTCAGTGAAAGTTTTCCTTTATAACAAAGTCTTTATTAGCTCATTAATCTGTTCATGAAGAAAGAGACTTCATGACTCAATCACCTTCCAATGATCTCTTCCTAATTCCATTAACATATGACTGTGTTTAGGTTTCCAATGTGTGTATTCTGGAAGATGTTCTTAAACAATAGCAGCTTATTTGTTGTTTATCTCTCCCTGTATAAAACACACGGGTACTATATTCTAACACAGATTTCTTTACTCTCTTACTTACTGCTATATCCTATGTTTAGTAAGTACAAGTGTCATGAAGTACCTTTGGAATACAAGAATGTTTTGTACAGGTGTTTAGGATGAAGATGTTGCCACTGAGTAAGCTCTTCATATAGTCTTTGTTTTGATTCAAATGTAATGAACTCTACACTTTGGATATGGAGAGCGGGATATCCCATCTTCTAATAGAAGTACTTGTCGAGTGTAATATGTTAATATGTACCTGTAATTTTAGTAGATCTAGGAGAGCTTGGTCTACATGTGTGAGACCCTGCTATCAAAAGAAGAAGCTCAATACCAATACATAGTATCCATTTTAGGGGAATTGTTTTAGGTAGTTACTTACCTTATTAAAATTATATGAATGATGATCGACTAATTGCAAGATTTTAAAAGAATTTTAGAATTAAATTCGTTGGTAAATTTTTGTATTATAAAATGGAGGCACATCTCAAGTTCAAATATTGCAGTTGCATTAGGTTATTAAAAACAGAATGCTGATGAATTATTAAAAGCTAAAGTGCAAGACACTGAGTTAAATAATCATAGTTTAAATAGTCCCTTAGTTTCTTAAGCTTCATGTCTTTTGTTATATCCATTAGTAGCTTTGTGAGCTGCTAAGTCAAAACAAAGGAACTTTTGATAATTTTTTATTTACTTTAGGCCACTCAAGTGGTAATATAAGCTATAAATCTTATTTCCAATGACTTGGGTTCCAAATAAATTTTGTCATTTTGATAAATATGTTGGATATTTTCATAGGAAACAACTTTTCATAAACTGGGCTTTTGAGCCAGTATTTCTGGCTTTGATTTGTTTCCAGATTTGTAGAGATTTGAAATGTCCAGGAAACACTATCAACCTCTCTTCTAATTTTGGCTTTAATGATCTAGGAAATAAAGCACAAAAAAGTTAGCTATAAAGTTGAAAATATGTTTATTATATGTAAAGTGCCATCATAATGGACCCTTTTATTTCTAAACTTTTACGTTGTCACTTAAGTTATATAAAAATTGTGTTAATTGTTCTCATATGGACACTCATTTTTAATATAGGTAGAAGACTTTTTGAATCTTTCTACAAAGCTGTCTGGATTTCATGTTTGTGTTGACAAAGGGACTTATGATGCCATAAGTCTTAATCCTGACAATGCAGTTGAGAAGAGGAAGCAATATGTGATGTCTCTCTCCAGGGTGTTGGAAGTAAAAGGCTTTTTTCTAATAACTTCATGTAATTGGACCAAGGCAGAATTGATAGATGCATTCAGTGAAGGTAACCATTTTGAATGTGTGCTTCCTTAGGTTTTTATACTCATGCTTGCCTCCCCTGTGGGTACAGTATTTTACATTTCTGGTTGTGGGAATTGCCTGCTTTTCTTCTGTGTTAATGACCTTGGTAATATCTTTGAATTGTGTATACAAAGCACAGAAAAGTAAATTGGTTGGGATCCAGAGGCCTTTTTAACATTTTTCCCAGAAATCCTGGCAGTTAAGTACTAAAATTTATGAGCTTGTAAAGATCAAGCTCTTTATTTAAGCAATGCAATCTTTTATTTAAGCTGTATGATCTGCTGTCCAGAGACTTGGAGCAGATGTGCTGTACTTTTGACTTCAGTGCACTAATTTATTTGTGAATCTATAATCATACAAATGGAAGTACATAACCAATGTTTTAATTTTATATGTAGTTTATATGGTTTGCTCTAGGGATCATTTAAGTATTTAGGATTTGTCTTTTTGTTTCCAGTATATATGGAGCAATTACTTATAACATTGCACAGAAATGAAATGGGAAATGTATAGCAGTTCTACATACTGGTTCTTTTTTTTTCTTTTCTTTTTTTTTTTTTTTTTTTAAAGATTTATTTATTTATTTATTTTATTTATGAGTACACTGTCACTGTTTTCGGACACACCAGAATAGGGCATCCAATCTCATTATGGATGGTTGTGAGCCACCATGTGGTTGCTGGGATTTGAACTCAGGACCTCTGGAAGAGCAGTCAGTGCTCTTAACCGCTGAGCCATTTCTCCAGCCCTTTTTTTTCTTTTCTTTTTCTTCTTTTTTGGTTTTTCAAGACAGGGTTTCTCTGTGTCCCAGGGTTTCCCTGGCTGTCCTGGAACTCACTCTATAGACCAGGCTGGCTTCGAACTCAGATATCTGCCTGCCTCTGCCTCCCAAGTGCTGGGATTAAAGGCATGCACCACCACCGCCCAGCTACATACTGGTTCTTGACGAAGTTCCCCCCCCCCCTTTTTAATGCCATGCAGGACTCTTTCTGTCTCATTAGGACTCTACTGCTAACAGGGAGCCTCATGAGCACTGAGAATCTATGACTATACAGAGAGCATCTGGAGTTTTCTCAGACTCTTCCGTGGACACTTTAAGAAGTATTTTACCTTCTAGTTTATTAATGTAGTACAAGGCATTCCTGGGAAAGTATTTTGAAGTTTCTTTTGGTATTTGTTTGCCTTTTCCTTAGAGTCATTTTCAGGGTTAGTACTAATTATTTTATAGAGGAATGGAAGGAATTTTGGGAATGAAGTATTAAGTAAATGATTCTAGACTAAATATTTGGTTACATTTGACCCCTGTCACATGCTGATGAGAAATTAGCTACCTCAACAGGGTTTCCTGCACACTGTTTTCTGTAACCATGTTGCATCATATCGAATGCACCTATCTAAGATTTTGTCTTCTTTTTAGTATTAAAGTACTAGGCAGAGAGAACATATCATGTGTCCTCTTGTATACATGCAGTGGCCTTGCTAAGTTTTATAATGGGAAACCTGAAGTGTTTATTCCTGAAAATATGAACTTTTGGCTTCGTTACTGTTACTTTTAGAAAACAAGAACTGTGTGTGATTTACTGTCTTTTTTCTTTTTTTTTGTCGTTCATTTTATTATCTTACATATTACCTTTGTTTCTCTTAGAACTGTTCAGTTCTAGCAATAGTCCTTCCTTCTTTCTGAAGCTTGACAGTTTTAATAAATGCTCAAGAGTTCTGCAGTGTAGAACAAATTTCTTTCTTGGTTCTTAAATACAGGTGTTCTCTTTTACCCCTGGAACCAGTAGACAGAAACGCATTTGTCTGTCTTTGGTAATTATCCTGGTATACTGTGCTTTAAAATGTGAATGTGTTTGAGAACTGTTGAGTAAACTCTTTATATTATATTCAGTTTTAGAACTAGAGAATTAAAATAAGGAAAATGTTACAATAGGAGGTGTTAAACAATTAAATAACATTAATGAATTTTAAGGATTGATTTACTTAGAAAATGGTGCTTGGACTTAGATGCAAGACAGCACTGGAGTGCTCTGCTGCAGAGCCTGCTGAAGGCCTCCTTGTTAGCTGCTTAGATTGGCTGCCACAGACCATTGGCTTAGAATGAAACTTACCTCACCAGTCTTTTTCTTTTTTAATTGAAAAAGACAAAGATTACATGAAAAACCAAACCAAAAAACAAAACAAAAATAACAACAAAAATCTCTACCAACATACTGTTGAACATGTTTTGTGTTGGCCAGCTACTCCTGGGCATGGGACTTGTCCTGAAGTCCATTGACAGTCTATTGGTGATAACTGAGTTTTTCTTTGCCAGTGGGTATTAACTGCAGATAGCTTCTTGTGTGGAACCTGTGTCTACCTCAACCTCTCAGTGCTGAGACTGGCTTGAACTTGTTGAGGGCCTGTGTGTGTGTTGCTGAAGTGTCTGTGAGTTCATGTGCTTCGTTTCACCAGTCATTTTAAGGGTCTTTGTTTTTGGTTTGTATTTTTTTCCATATTTGAGATGAATTGTGCAGTTTTCCTTGGTAGTCCTGTTCATACAATGTAAATGTTTTTATGCTATTTTTTTTAATGACCTTTCAGCTTTGTTTTATTTATTCCAGATTCAAGCCTCATACATAGGAGGCAAATGTTCTATCACTGAAATACCCTGATGGGTTTTGTGTTTTGTTTTGTTTTTGAGACAAGGTTTCCCTGTGTAGCCATGACTGGAACTCACTGTATTGACCAGACTATCATTGAACTAAGAGAGCTGCCTGTTTCTACCTCCCAAGTGCTGGGATTAAAGCCATGTACCACCATTTCTCTGCTTCCCTCATTTATTTTTAATGAAAAAAAAATCATGTCAGGTGGTGGTGGCCGTGGTGCCTGCCGTTAATCCCAGGATTCAAAGGTAGAGGCAGAGGGGCAGAGGGGCAGGGTAGGGAGGGGAGGGGAGAGAAGAGAGGAGAGAGAGGAGAGGGAGAGGGGCAGAGGCACAGAGAGGCAGAGGCAGGTGGATATGTGAGTTCAAGGCTAGCCTGGTCTACTTACAGAGTTCCTGGATAGCCAGGGCTACACAGAGAAAACCAGTCTCAGAAAAAAAAAAAGCCCAAAGCCTTATAGTTTAGGGAAACAATAGTTGTTGTATTTGAATCTTTACAAAGTTACCTGGAGGCTTTGCTATTTACCATCTTTGTATAGAATTTGGATCATGGAGAAGCTTCCTTGAGAAGGTTATCTCTTAGAGATGGGAAAGCTGAGACTTAAACCTACTAGTATATTGGGTTCCAAGTGAGTTTTTTGGGTTTTTTTTTTAAAAGCATGCTGTGTTTTGAAGGGTTTTTTTTTCCTTTCAAGCGAGTTAGTAGTTTAATCTTCTTTTCTAAAAATTGTGATAAAACACTCATAGATTTTTTTTACTCTTGTAACCATTTTTAATTGTACAATTCAGACTGCACATGGCAGCACATACCTTTAATTTTAGTACTTGTTAGGAGGATCAGGAGTTCATCTTTAGATATATATATGTATATATATATATATATATATATATATATATATATGAAGTATACGGTGAATGTCTGCTATATGAGCCTCACCTTAGAAAAACCGAATACAACTAACCCTGTAAATAGATAGTGATTAAGTGTCCAGTTTAGCAACTTCATCTGGATTGTAATAGAACCATCAGAACTCTGTCCTCTAGAACGTTCTCATTATTTACAACAGCAATTTTGTTCTAAGTAATTTAACCTTTCTGGATTATATGCCTTTATATTTCTGATGTGATTGAGTTCCTACATATAAAGCCACATAGAAAGCAGTGCTGACATGTGACAGTAGTAATTCAGTGTCTCACAGCTGCTTCCTACCAAGGAGACAGTGAAGTGTAGACTGAGGGAGAAGGAGAGGAGGGAATGGCAAGCAAGACTACAGGAAATGAGGAAAAGACTCCCTGCCAGTTGTGTTTGGTCCTTTTTGTTTCCTGTTTATTTAAAAAAAAATTGGGGAGTAATCTGGAAAAAATTGCAAAATTAAGTTTAGAAAGAATTTGGAAGAACATTGTTGGTTCAAATATCTCTAACACAGACATTTTAATTTTGTTTTATAGGATTTCAACTTTTAGAAGAGTTGCCAACACCCAAGTTCAACTTTGGAGGTAGATCTGGAAACACTGTAGCAGCTTTGGTTTTTCAAAAAAGGGAGACTTCCTTGGACAAAGTCAGTTAGCTTTCTAGAAGAAACTGCAAAGTAAACCTGATACAGAAGAAGCAAGTGCAAATAGTGCTTAGTAAGTACCCAGGCTTAGTAAGTACCCAGGCTACACAGACTAAGTATGGATAATGGGTTGATGAGAAGCCACAAGCATGGGAATCAATATTTAGATATCAACTAAGAATAATTTAAGATTTTCTTTTGTATTTGAAATATAAATATTTTATTATGATTTATGACAGTTTTCTGTAGCTGTTAATCAGTTGAAAGCTTCAAAGCAGTAAATGAATTTATAGAAAGCATCTGTTTTTGTTTTTTGTGCTTTGATACAGTTGAATATGGCTATTTATGAAGATTTGACCAAACTGTTTCAAGGCCAGAAGAGTTAAACTTTTTTCATGCGTTAATAGAACATGATGTATGATAAACAATGCCAATTTGGGTTTATAGCTGGGAGAGCTCCCTGATTGTCATGTGTATTAGACAAAATCAGAGAAATTGATTAAATACATTTATTAATTTAATTAGAGATAATGTCTCACTATGAGCCCCATTTGGCCTAGAATTCACAGAGGTCTACCTGCCTCTGCCTCCTTAGTGCTGAGATTAAAGATATATAAAATTATATATATATATATATATTATATAAAATAATATGGTATTATGTATATATATATTAGTTTATGTATAGGAGAGCTGCAGCTGAGAAAGAAGACACTTTTGCAAGATCAAATAGTACTAGATGGAGCCAAGATTGGGTCTGGCTGACTCTAGAGCCGTTCTTCTTCTAACAGTACCTCTACAGATCTCTGTTCTGTAGCACCTGTGAGTCAGGGCTGCATACACAATTTAGGTGGACACTTACCTCTAGGAGCTCTGTAACCCTTTCATTGATGATCACTGAACCAACTGGCTAGTCTACTCTGTGGACTTTGAAAACACCTGAGTCTCATGACATCCATTATTATTCCTTATCATCTATTTGTTTTGAAAGACTTTCCTTTAGCAGGAACTGAATTTTAAGTAAGGCATGACACATTGTAATTTTATACTCAGGAGGGTGAAGTAGGAGGAGGAACTGTGGTGTGGGGTGGGGCTGAAAGCTGGGGGAAATTGCCATATAAACATGCAGACCAGAGTTCAGATCCCTAGTACTTATGTAAAAGGCTATGTGTAGCAATATGCATTTAGAGTCTCGATGCTCATGAGGCAAGGACAGAAGGATCCCTGAAGCCTGATGGTCAGGTAGTCTGGTTGTGAGTCAATTGGCTCCAGGTTCATTCAGGGATCCTGTCTCAAAAAATAAAGTTGAGGGCAATTGAGAAAGATACTGGAAGACCTCTGGCTTCTACACACATACATCCATGCACACACATCTTTCTGCAGAAAGTTGTCAGTTTTATGAACTTTCAGGCATGTAGAGGCAATGGTTGTCTATCTGGGAGCTTATCTGGAGAATGTTTATATATTTGAAAAGATAAACTGTATCTTACATAAAAATCTAGTATTTAGTAAAACTTTATTTGGGACAGTATTTTAGTATTGGACTCTTATGGTATTTATTTATTTATTTTTAAACTATATAACTTTTGGGGAAATGGAGAGATGGCTCAGCAGTCAAGAGCACTTGCTGCTCCTGCAAGAGGACCTGAATGTGGTTCACATCATCTGTCACTCTAGTTTGTAGGGGTCCAATGCCCTCTTTTCTGGCCTCTTTGGCACCAGACAGGCATGTAGTACACAGACATGCATGTAAGAAAAACATCTGCATACATAAAGTAAAGATAAATCCTTAAAAGTTGTATGACTTTTGATGATTTTCGGCTTTTTGGGCCTATTGGTTTCCAAAACAAACTTTTTTTCTTAATGGTAAATACTTTTTTAGTAGTTAGCTTAGTATCTAGCATTATACAGTTTTCTGTTTTGAGGAATAGAGGAAGACAAACTTAGATCAGCGTGACCATTAAGGCTACCACTTGTCATTTCATCTGGAGATAATTACATGGACTTTGAGCAAAAATAATGATCTTGGAATAGCTTTTATTTTAACATGCAAAAAATGAGAAATTATTTTTAAAATATATACAATTTAAACTTTTCAGAGAGACAAAGGGAAATGGAGAGATGGCTCAGCAGTCAAGAGCACTTGCTGCTCCTGCAAGAGGACCTGAATGTGGTTCACATCATCTGTCACTCTAGTTTGTAGGGGTCCAATGCCCTCTTTTCTGGCCTCTTTGGCACCAGACAGGCATGTAGTACACATGCCTTTTTATAGAGTATGAACATATATATGAAAGTGTATAGGTATACACAAGGAGGCCAAAGGAAGTCTTCTAGTATCTTTCTGTTGTTTCTTGAGACAGGATCGCTCTGTTTAGTCCTGGCTGTCTTGTAACTCACCATGTAAACACAGAGATTTGAACCCAGAGATCTGCCTGCCTCTGCCTCCCTGATCAGCACTGTGATACAGACCTGTGGCACCACACCCAGCCCAAATAAGGTAAGTACTCTTAGAGTTTTGAGTGGACAAGTTTCAAGAGTGACTAAGCACCAACCCAACAAATCACTTTCTGTATGAGCCTGCTTGTAACTCTCAGTTAGCTTGGGATATGTCTGTTGAAGTTGATTCGAACTCTCCAGTATGGGACATGTTTGTTCATTTTGCAAAGGTAAAGGCTTTTCCTGAATCTTCAGTGCAGCTGTTGATAAGGTTTAAAAAACAAAACAAAACAAAAAACTTGTCATTTATTCTCAGCACTTTAATCTTTGTAGAAGCCAGCCCTTTGAGGATTGAAGTCAGAACAAATAGAAGGTCTGAAAATGATAACAAGAAATTAGTATTTTTAAATAATACCAAACAGCTAAAAGCCTGGTTATTAAATATCCCTAAGTTAATGAAAGAAACTACAAATACTTAAAGGCCTAATATTGTTAACTCTTAAAGTATGTGAATGAAATGATGCAGTTACAAAAAAGGAACAGCACATGATGTAATGATGACTGTGCTCTGTAGCTGAGAAACTGGAATTGTACTTTAATCAAAAGACGATTTGAGGAAACTTGTTTGAAATGCAAACGAGAACTGAGGCTTTTCCTGGTGATGCTGCTGCAGCACAACAGGTGGTGTCTGTGGGAGGCTCAGGTCTCTAGGGAGTCTGCAGAGCCCACCTGGAGTTATAGGAGTTCCCCATCACACCTAGGTCATACCTATGCAATTTTATTTTATCAATTAATGTGTCAGACTTTTTCTCTATCTAGTAGCCTATATTGAAAATAAGGACAAATATGAATAATCAGTTTGTCTCTAGGGGAGAGAGACCTGAGTTTTGACTTCCTGGTTTTGTCTCTGTGAACTAAGATCTATCTGCTGCAGAAACTGCTCAGCTTTCAGGGCAAGAGACCAAGTGTCTTGTGTTATACAGTAGTAACCACTCCAGGTAATTGTAGGGGTATGGATGGCCTCTGAAAGGAGCCTTGTCTGGTATTTTTACTGGAAGAAGACTGCTACAACCTAGAGCTTTATTGTGGGAAACAAGGAACACTGTAGACTTAAAGACATACTAGGGGAAAAATTAGAAAGTCCTTATCATTTCTTTGGTTAGACAGGAAACAGAGATGTTCTTACATGAAGGGAAAATTCAGGAACATGTCTTATTAACAATTAATGGAAGAAAATTAATGCTAATTTATTCTTCATACACACCATGCAATTCGTTAGAAAGTAAAGGAATAGTTTGACATTCTTTGGTCAATTGATGGATTCCTATGTTAGGGCCATAGAAATGAAACTCAACATTAAGCAGACAAATACCCAAGCCCACAGGCTACATAAATGCTGAATAAAACCAGCTCTACAATGGAACTCTGAAAAGCACCGGGTACCAAGCCTAATGAATGATTGAATATGACCTTAGCACAATCCCTGGAGTGTTGTTGAAAGATCATTCATTTCCAGCATACATGTCAAGATGGACTCTGGTAACCAGGAAAGAAAGAGTGCTTGAGTGGGTACTTACCAAGTTCTAAAAATCTTTATAACACAGTGAGTTAGACTAATCATTAAAAAGGCTTCTCTTGGAATTTCAAGCTATAACTGTATGGACTTGTAGCTTAGGTCCAGGGAAGCCAAATTAAAAAGACAGGAATAATTCTGAAGGCATGAGTATATCAGTATTCTGCTTTTGTGCAGTAGGACTTCAAAAAAACGGGGATGTATGGGCTGGTAGAATGAACTTTTGTCATGCTGATACTGTTGTGAGAAGGACTGAAGACCAAGTAATCCATCGTATCTTAAAGTGTTGGTAAATTACTGCCTGGCTTTCTAGAGCAAGCTATAACCCTGCCTGCCAGCACCCTCCTCCAACCCCTCCCCAAATCTACAGTTTTCATTTTAGAGGAAACTATTTTCTTGAAGAAATGGCACATTTTAAAATACAACTTTTAATGTTTTTATTTGTGTGTCTCTGTAAAAATATGCCATTTTGGGGAGGGAGTGCCCATGTAGGTCAGAAGAGAGTATTCAGTCCCCTGCAATTGGAGTTGCAGGCAGTTGTGAGCTTGGAACCAAATCTCTGGAAGAGCTGCAAGTCCTTGTAACTGCTGAGCCACTCTTCTAGCCCCTGTGTTATATTTTAAATGTTAATATTTTTACATGTTGTTATTATTACTGTATTAATAAGTGATAAATATATCAGTGATTGGTCCTTATTTTGTATTGTGTTTGGAAGCTCCTTTTTAAAAAGTGAGACTAATCTCTTCATTTCCCCAAAACCATAAGCATTGACACATAATTCAACAATTATATATACTGGATAATACCAGTGTAGCTTAGAAAGAACTATGTAATACTCTAGTTGACTAGGGGTCTTCCCTGGTGCACTGTGAATGAAGTAGTTTGCTGTCAGGGACAGTAGCACAGTAGAAACTGGGCTGGCTCCTGCTGTTTCCTTTTTTGATAGTCTAGAAAGGAAAGACTCATGAGGAAGAGGCTAAATGTAGATGAGTGTGGGTGCGTCAAGTTCGGATTTGCTGCCTAACCCCCTTGCTAATATGAAAATGTCAGGCCTTTGTTCCCATCTAATTTTAGTATATCCTGGCTTAAAAAAAATATTAGGATGATTTCCAACCATGGAACTTGGGAGAGGCAGGACACAGGAGGGAAGAGTGGAGGAAAGAGCAGTTTATAGTCCATATCCGTCTGCCTTCTGTGACAGCAGCTAGCCCCTTGATCTGTTGATTTGCTGAGGAAATAAATTTAGATGCACTGAAGCAAGGGTTTCCTTCGTGTCTTCTGTAGAAGCTTCACTGGAGTTTGAATGGGGGAAATTATAGAATGGTATTTAATAGACTATCTCAGCTGACTTAGAGTCATGCACAAGCTTTGGTAGGTATCTAGAGTTGTGAGGGATAACTCACATCCTGTGTGATTTACAAATGGAAGGAACATCTGAGGGTTTCCATGAGCCTGCTTTTATGTGGGTAAGTGAGTGATAGTCGTTATTGTTAAGAAGATTAGAATAAACCACAGTTTGATGTATTTGTCTGCTCGCAGGCCACAGCAAGCTGCGAAGGAAAGCTCTGGATTCGATGGAGGTCAAATAATTGATGATATAGTTTGCTCAGGAAGTAAAATGAAGTCCCACAATGACTTACAATAACTTGCCAGTTATTACCGTTGTTGTTTATTTTAAAAGTAATTAACTAGATTAAACTAAAAGACCAAACTCCAAGTATCTTACCTCACTTTGAAGTAAGCTGTTTTTTCCAAAGGTTTGGTCATTTAGTGAGGCTCCTATGGGATAAGATGCTACACAGACAGAAGAGATTTTATTAATTCTGTTTGATTAATGATTTGCAACAAATGAAATAGGCAATTTTTGAATTTGAAATTTAGTTGGCTTGTCTTGGTTCCTTTCATTGAATAATTGCAGATTGTTTAAGGGGACTTATTGGTAGAATTCTTATCTGGCATGTTTAAGGTCCTGGATTGTTTATTTGGTACATGCACATACATGTATGTGTATATACATGTTAGCATGGATGTGCTGTGGCAAGTGTGTGGATGTCAGGATAACTCTCAGGAGTTAGTTCTGTCTCAACCACCACGTAGGCCCCAGAGATCAAATTCATCTTATCAGGGTTGATGTCAGGAACCTTTTTGCACTGAAGCAAACTTCCTACCCATGCAGCTCAGATTCCATAATACTATAAACTGGGTGGCATAAAATGGCAGGCATTTTTTTCTCGGGAGTTCTGGACACTGAAATTCCAGGAGCAAAGTGTTGGTAGGATATCATGATCACTATTCTTTTTTTACATTTATTTATTTATTATGTGTGTGATGGGATCAGAAGGAACTTGTAAGCTTAGTTCTTTCCTTCTACCATGTGGGTTCCCAAGATTGGATTCAGATTATCAGGCTTGGTAGCAGACACCTTTGCACACTGTCCATCACCATGTAGCCTTGTTCTTTAGCTTTTTGGTGGCTGCCATTTGTGTGTTCACATGACTTCTTTGTGTGTGCTGGGGAAGGGAAGGCAAAAAAGAACACACACAGACTCTCAGGAGCCTCTATGTGAGGGCACTGATCCCATAACCTCTCCTAACCCTGATTATTTCATAAAGGCTTCATCTACAAATACTATTGCATTGGGGCTTAGGGCTTCGATGTATGATTTGGGAGAAGGAACAGGCAAAAATCCCTGAAAATTGAGATTTAATGAACAAAGCCTAACAAGTAGGTTTCTAATATTTATGGGGATATTACACACTCTATTTGTTAAGTGTCAGCTGTTGGGTAATTTGATGGCTTTTTAACTAAGGTATCTGTATATTAAAAAGGTATATATGTACATGTAATAAAATATTTGAAGTAAATGAGTATTTTTTAATCTGAAAAAAACCTGTGCTTGGTGACTGATTTTTTTCTGATGTGTGTTTGATTATTCAGTTTGTATTCATTTGGCCACAGAGATGACTTGACCAATAAATCAGGAATTTACATCTTTTGTTTAGTTTGTTTCTATCTTACATGTAGAAAGATAAGATTAAGATGAGGTCAAACAATCATGATATTCTAAAGAACCTTCCTCTGATTCTTCTGTTCCCCAAATACTTGCAACAGAATACTCCCAGCTGACCCACTTTGTTACTGTAAGGCTTTGAGATGCTTCTCTTGTGCATCACAGAGACTGCTTGAGTCTAATTGGTGGGTCTGTGCTTTTGTGCCCTTGCCTTGGCAGCCTGTCAGTTTGCCCTGTAACTGCTTATCCTGCTGATGAAAAAGGGTTTCTTTTTTGTTCTGTTTTGTCTTTTTGTTTTGGTGGTGCTGTGGGCATAAACCCTAGGCCGTGTTCATGTGAGACACTCTACCACTGAGCCCCATCTCAGCTCAGAAACTGAACTTTGTTAAAGGCACTAGCAAATGACCTAACAGAATACTTGTTACGGCTGCTTTACTTTCTGTCTTTGAAGTAGGTTGATAGATGGAGAGAGAATTAGGTGTGAACCCTTACCCGACAGGACTGTGAATATTGGAGTGATACATGGCAAGTACCTTAGTGCCAGATAAATACTTTGCTTCAAGAACCCTCCTCTCCATTGGAGCTAATAGGTGAATTGTTCAAGCTAATATATTCAGTTGCATTGAAAGGCGTTTGTATTGTAGGAGTGATTAAGTGAGTGTTGCGGAGTAAGAAAGAACATCTGGAACAGGTGGGCCTTTCAAAACATCTTTAAAAATCACGCTGTATAGAGCCCTTCCTTAGTCTAACTTGGACTGATGCTGAAACACCTTTTTACTTTAATAAAGGAATGAAGAATAGATGCTGTGACGCTGGAGTTTCAGATAATTTCCTGTGTTTCAGAGTGCATGGAAGAACACCTTTCAGATTGAGAGCATAATCTTTTAAATAGTAGTAATAAATGGTAAGAAATGTAAATGTGGTGATAAAAATGTTAGGATGTATTTGAAATGAAAACAAATGGGCATGATTACTGTGCACTTTTCTTCATTAAATCTGAGCCAAGGCATGGTTCCAAGATATATCAAACCAGGGACACATGATCTCGGAGCAGTGACTCAGTAGCCCTGGGTCTAATGAGAATGGAGTTGGACTTAGATTTTACTGGTTAGTTAAGAAGCAGTAGTCTGGTATGTTATAGCTAGTTTTTATTTTGTATCATCCAGGTTTGATTTCTTTGATTTGAGTCACATTTCTTTCTGTGCTGTTAACTGCCATGTATAGTATTTGATGTTGAATAATAGTAGTTTATCCAATTTGTTCTTAGTTTATGCTAGAGTTGACAGAGTGTATGGAAGTGTAGTGAACCCACTTGTTTATGCTAGGCTAGAAAACATGTCTTCAACCTTCTCATTAATGGTTAAATGAATATCTTCAGAGTGCCTAGCATGACTGTTGAACTGTTAGACCCCAGCCCTGATGCTTTTACTCCTTGATCCCAAGAAATTTCAGATCTTTTTAGTCATCCCTCCCTCAGGCCCCCAGAGTCATACTTTGTAGTTCTGACTGCTCAGAATTCGCTATGTAGATTAGTCTGGCCTCAAGCTGAACAGAGAGCCTCCTGCCTCTGCCTTCCTAGTTTTGGGATTACAGGCCTGTGTAGCTTTTGTTGCTTTTGAACCTTTATTTTATTTATTTCCTGAGCCTCACTAGTCCTGGCTGCATCATTCTTCATGTGGTGAAATTATAGGTAATTGCTACCATGTCTAAAAGTATTTGTTCCATTTTAAAGAAATTTTGATAAAGTCTAAGATCTGTTTAGAACAAACTGATCAAGATGGTTTAACAAAGCAATGATTAACCTAGCTTTTAGCAAGTTTTGAGAATTTTTGTTTTTGTTTTTTTTTTTTTTACTATGAATGACACTTTATTCAGTCATTTTCTTTACAACTAAACTCTGGGAATTCAACATTAATATCCTTGCCTGTGAGCTTCTTGTACACACCAGAAAAAGTTTCAACCTTGTACTCCATGTTGTTCTGCTGTGCTTTGTCTAAATGAACTTTTATCAGCCGGCTGCCATCCAGTTTCACATGGATCCTCTTACCCACAATTTCACTTGGGAAGACCAAGTCCTCACGGATGGCATCATGCACCGCTGTCAGGGTGCAGCTTCTGGGGCGCTTTGCTTATTTTTCGTACGGCTTTTCTGGGTTGGCTTGGGCAGAATCCTCCTCTGAGCACTGAAGACTACATGCTTTCCACTGAACTTCTTCTCCAATTCACAAACTAGTCAGACTTGGATTTTCTGGAAAGATTTAAGCTAAGGAAGTGGTACAAAAATTATGATAGCTTTCCGACCACCACCAACTTCGATTTCCTTCGCTGCAGTGATGTTGAGTTCCCGCAGCTGCGCCTTGAGATCGGAGTTCATCTCCAGCTCGAGCAGCACCTGAGAGATGCCGGGACTCGAACTTGTCCAGCTTCTCGCCATTGGGCTCACCATCTTGGTGCTCAAGCTGAACATGGTTTCGTCCTTACGGAGTGCCGGCTTAGAAAGAGGAGAATTTTTATTTTTTGTCTGTCACTTATAAATTAATTCTTTAAAATAGGAAGCTAACTTCTCATTCATATCAGGTATCCCCCAACTCCTGATACTGGGGATTTCATGTATGCTGGTCAAGCACCCTACCTCTAAAGCCAATCCCCTCCCGACAGCTATAGCTATCCCTTTATGCTTCAGGTATGGTTGCACTATAGCTGCAGGAGAACTCATACAAAACTTGCAGGGAAGAAAAACAGAGAACCAGGCATGCATGAATTGAAATGAAATACCTTGGCTTTTGGATCTAGCCTGTTGACAAGCTGCTGTAGAGAGGGAAGAGCTTCAGTGTTCTCACAGTGCCCCAGCTCCTCCTGGGAGACCCAGAGACAATGTTTCCCCCTTGATAGTTTAAATCCAAAGAACTCAGGATTTGGATTATACGTTTAAGCTCTGTGAAGTCATGAACTATACCTGGTTCTTCTCTAATGAAAGGAAAATGTCCTTTGGGGGGGGGTGGAATAGGAAATATCACAGTAGTTTTTAGCTATCGGTGAGGGTGAATTAAAAGTAAGTTTGCTTGAGGCAGTGACTTGTATGCCAGATACTCAACAGAGAAAAAATAGTTTGGGTCTGTATTACAAATACTAAATGAATTTTAAAGAACCAGAAAAGGCTTGAAGTTGTTTTCTTACTTGAAATCAGAATGTAAGTATAGTTCAGGAGTACAGTTGAAATGTTTTCTAAATTAAACATAGGGCAATACTGTTCCTTGTTTTTAGCTATGTTTTTGGTGAGGTGTTATAGGTGAGGTGTGATACACGGCTAGTTGTATGTAGTGACGGTAACATCTACTTCAGTTGCCATCATTCCATTACATCAGAGGTGTGCTTTTGTTAATTGTTTTTACAGTTATTTACTTCCGTATGTATGAATATTTTGCCTGTATGTGTGTATATTGTTCTGCATGTGTGCTTGGTGCCTGTAGAGGCCAGAAGAGGGCATCTTAGCTCCTGGAATTGGAGTTAGTGGATAGTGTGAGGCACCATTAGATGCTGAGTATCAAGCCCAGGTCCTGTGCAATAACAGTAAGTGCTCTCAGCTGCTGAGTAAGCTCTCCAGCACCCCAGGTTTTGTCTCTTGAAGTTTAGTATTAGAATAGTAAGATTGGTTTAGTCAGTTTTCTAGTAACTGAATCCCTTACACGTTTTTCTTTTTATTTACTGTGAATAAGCTTTAATGCCTGCTTTTCATCCCCGTGCTTTCTTATAGCACATAATAATAATAGTCATTAGGAACTTAAAAAAAAGTTACTACCAAATTGTTTGAGTTTTCAAGTTTTAACTCTCACTCTGTTCTTTTTAGCCTTTAGCTTGCCTTACCCAGAGGTCTTCTGTCCAATGAGTTGCAAGCGTGACATTTGCTGTGTTTTCAGCACCTGCCAACTTGGAAACCAGGGTTTGTGCTCAGGACATAGGCTTACAACCCACACTTTGTGGTACACAATGCCGTCCCAGCTGGCATGCTTTCATACCTCAATGGTGCTAGACATTTGGTTACAAAGCGTCACTGCTTCTCATGTGCAGATTTCCTCTCCAAGCATATCAAAGGAGTGAGCTTAGTATCATTAAATTCACTGCTGTGGTTATTTTTCAGTGGAAATAAATTTGGTTTATTTTTGAATCAAAAAATACATTTTTTCTTTTCAGAATAAAAATGCTTCTAAATAGGTTAAAATATCCTTTGCTTTATGTATCTAGCATGTATATATTATAGCCCTAGATTTGGAACTCATTTTCATGGTTGATAAAAGCACAGGAAAGATCCAAAGGGCTAATGTGTTATAACATGTTTAATAGGTAGGGCTATTAGTTATAATTTATTATAGATGTGGGGAAAATTGCTGATATTTTTCTGAGTTAAGATCTATATATGAAAATTGCCCCATGATGGGCTTAGAGGTTTGGCCTCTAACTCTGACCACAAAGTTTACATACTTTCCAAAGAAGTATATACTATCAACTTGCTTTCAGAAGCCAATCTCTTTGATAACATTTCAGGTGGATTTGGTGACGTCTGTCTTTCCATAATCTATTATAAGCAACTTTAAAAGCTTTTGCTTGAAAAAAAAAAAGTCTTTTCAGATGTAGAAAGAACAGTGTGAAATGTGAGTGACTGGCTTTTAATACAACAGTGTGACAAAGAGGCGCAGTGGCTTTTAGAGGCTGAATGAAAGGGTTGGTACACGAGCATCTGCATACTCTGTTGACCCAGTATAACAAACACATCTGACGTTTGTTTAGTTCACTTTGTTAGTCTGAATGAATTCCTATGGCTATTCTCTTATTTTAGTGGAGTGCTCTTAGACATAGGTACAGATAGATGTGAAACTGACCATTTACTTGCACTGACACAAACCTCAAAGCTTAGCTCTTTGTTGTTTGAGCATCACATTGATCTGGTTCTAAAGGCATAGAAATAAAACACCCACTAATTGCTTTAGACACTCCTTGTGCATATCAAAAGCAACCTTTACCCTCCTCTCCACAGATGTGCTTAAGTGAATACTTCATTAGCTTGTTGATACAAGTTATAGTTGGTTACACCCTTTCTTAATAAAATACACCCTTATTGTCTCCTGTTGCTTAAGAGCTGTAAGCTTGGAATTGGGCAGCTGTAACAGTGATCCTCAGTGAAGGCTACACCAATGCATACCGTACACACAAGCAGCCTTCTATTTGCTAGGCTTCCTTTTGGGGGAAAGCCAAAAGAACCAGTATTGCTTTATCCTTGTGTCTCATATTGGTCTTATAGTAAGAGACTAAGTAATACCTGCATTTTCTACTTTCCGGGGTGTTTCATGGTCTAAATTAGGGTAGTATTTATTGAGGATAATGGCAGAATTACAGGTGATCGTTTTTTAGATTTGTGGATTTATTTCTGAATTGGCCTGTGAATTTGTGTTTAGGTATCTGGTTGTGCTCTAAATCTGGTTCTGATTTGGTTAACCATTTAGGCACGAACAAAACATAGACAGTTGAGTTTCCCTTCCTCTTCCCAGTTGCTGCTTACCTAATCTTAAATGCAGTTGACTGGATTTGTGTCTGTTCTTAACTAAACAAAACTTTAATGGAGCAACCTAATGGACAGGACTTTTTATAATAAAGAGCCATCACATTTAGCATTAAGAAACCAAGATGTGATTACATTTATGGAAGACTGGCATAAGCCTTAATGTGTGTGTCTTTTTAGTCTTGAAGGTTCAGATTTAGACAACTTTGTTGGTTAGCCAGCTCCTTAAGCAAGAATTTTAGTCCTAGGCAAGGTAAAGAAAGGCTAAGAACCAGAAGAACAGGCCGTTTAGGGTTGGACACTGAGGTGTTAGAGCAGCGGAGCTCCCATAACCCCCATCTTTGGAATGTCATGAGACTAACATGGTTCTGAAAGCAACAAGAATAATGGTTGCAGTAATTGTTTCCAGGCATAGGACCCCTGGCATCTTGATTTTTTTAAGTTGACCTGATGAACTAGTAATTTCAGGGATAAATGGAATGTTTGCCAGCAGGAGTCACTCTAGGCCTCCCGATAAAAAAGTTAGTGCATTAAACTCTAGTGCTTGGAGGTTAAGGTGGTAGTGCTGTGTAATAAGTCAGCTTTTGGGAAATGACCTTAAGTGTATTCTAGTAGCCTCTGTTTTTCTCATGTGTCTTCCTTCTTTTGACAGAACATGTGGTTCTTATTCCTTTAAAAAAAGATGGTCCTTAACACGTTTCTTAAAAGGAAGTAATGTATTATGGATATCAGCATCTTTGTATTCTGTGTATTAGCACACTTGGCCTTCTTAGAATGATTTGATTATTTATGTTAACATCATCTTTCTGAGGTGAACAGACATCCTTTCTTCTGATGAACATCTTAATTTTATGGCAGAAACTCTGGAATGAGCTGTAGTTAGTGTGAAGTATGTTAGCTCATGTTTTTCCAAAAAGAATAGGTCCAGTGTGGTGACAAACTGAAATATTTCAGCAATAGCCATGAAATCTAAGTTTCCAAGTGCATACAAACTCAGAAAGTTAATTGTTCATTTCTGTTTGATACTAGAATTGCAACATTGGATTAAAACCAATTAAATGTTCCTCGAAGCAACAGAAAACGTTTCCTGATTTATGAATAGAACCATTCAAATGGTGCAGACACAATCCATGTAAAGTAATGAGGTGTTTTGTTTTTTTGGCAAAGGGGAACGCAAAACAGGCATAGGGACTAAAAAAAAAAAACAAACAGAACTCTTGAAAAAAAATCTCTCTTTGGATAAGGTTAATAACACACATCAGCAGGAAGGAGTGATGGGAAATCTAGGACCTCGTTTCACAGGGAACATTGATTGTCCCCTCCCCCAGGTGAGCTGCACAATGAAAATACTCAGCTTATTCTATCAGGGTTACATTCCTGCACTTAAGTCAACATCCTAAGTTACAGAACTAAACATGCCCTGCCTCTGCTTAGCAACCGCAAATCCTTCCTTCCCCAGTTGCATGTATTTTGGATGTGGCATCTGAAGTACAAATTCCTCAATTTCGATTGCACTCTAGAGTCAGGAACAGTGCTTTATTATCCTAAAGTGTGGCCGCTCCAGGGTCCGCCCCCTCTTTGCGGTCTTGTTCGCCACAGATTCCTTTAAGCTGCAAAGCCAAACCCGGAAGCTGGCCATTTGAAGCCCACGAGGCCTGAGTTTCAATCCTGACTTGTGCGGTGCTACTTCCCAGGGTCCGGGCCTCCAGGCGTGAGTGGTGCGCGGTGCGGGTTCACTGGACACCCGGCCGTCCTGACGGAGGCGCGCCGTGACCACCCCCCCCAACTCCCCGCCCACCGGCGGCTGCGCGCACTGCACCTCGTAGCTGCACGCCGGGCGCCCGGGCCGCGACGCCGCCCGCACAGCGCCACCGAGTTCACGCAGCCGCGGTCGGGCGGCCCGGCGGTGGCGGCGGGCACTGGCGGCCTGGCGGAGGTCGGTTAAAGGGACGAGTTGCAAACAGTTCAGGAAGTGACAAGTCGATTTCCTCCTCCCCGGGAGTCGCTCGGTACAAAGCGCTCGGCGCCGGCAGGAGAGCGTGCGCACGGCGGACGCGGGCGGGCAGCCCGGACGACTTGTCGAGCGCTAGCAGTGACGACCGGCGTCCGGCGCGCACAGTAAGCGACCCGGCCGGGCAACCGCGCCAGGGGGCTGGTCCGGAGCGGGGTCGGTGCGAGCTCCCCGGCGCCGGCGGGGGAAGCTGGGCTCGTGTGCGCTGCGCTCGCTCTTTCCTTCCTTAATGCTGCTGGCTTTCTTTCTCCCTGTCTCCTTGTTAGGCGACGGATTGGGTGGTTTCTGCCGGCGCCGACTCTTGCTTGCCCTGGTGCAGGCGTGAGACTTGTCAGCGCGCTGGCTGGGGAAGAGCACACCTAGCGCTGCAGAAAAGTCTGCGCTCCGCGGGCCCGGCGGACGGCCGCGGAGACGGCTGCGTCCCGAGCAGCCTTCTTTGAGGCTCAACTTGAGCCCTGACTTGTGGCAGCAGCGAAGGCGCTGAGCCCCGAAGTTCCGCATCGTTTGCAGACAACTCTTTTGTTCACGGAAGTTTACACCAGCCACCTCTGGGATGCGGGCGCTCAGGGACGACTCCAAGGCTGCCCGACTGACCCGCGCAGTGTCGATGGGGGTGAGAGGGCGCTCTGCCTCGGGAGGGGAAGCAGGCGGCGTGGTCGCAGCCAGGGCTTGAGGAGTGGGGGGTCGCCTATGCCGGCGTGGTTTTTGCACATGGCGAAGGGGGCCGTCCGTCACAGGATACTAGCCTAGTCACATTTTTTTCTTTCTGCCAATCCTTGGTTTGCGAGCCGGTGGGAGTCGGTTTCCCAGCTAGAGATTTCTCTTGATGGAACTGGGACGAAAGAGACTTGGAAACCCAGAATCTGAAGAGGTTGGTTTGAGTTGACTCAAGTGTTTTCTCGATCATCCCCCTCACACACACATACACAAGCTTCTCATTCACCACCACCCCCCAGACTAGGGGAACAGTGCTTGGGGTGTGTGGGACAAGGGACTGGAATTGCGTGGGCAGGCTTGCTCTGGACACTCGCCTTCGGACGCCCCCTGATGCCAGGCTTGTTCCTTCTGACCGCCGGGTTCATTAACACGTACTGTACTTAGTACCATGGCGAACAAAGAAAAGCTCTTTGCAGCATTTGTTGAATGGGATTCTGCCTCCTATAGGCCACACTCTTGAGTTTTCCATACGGTAGAATCAGGACTCTGGTGTTGGGAAAGGGACCCTGTCGTGGGTTGCTTTCAGGTCCTGGCCCCATTTGTGCAGCCGCTGCCGCCTCCTTACTTGTCTCGCAGGAGTTGGTGCAGATGGAGCTAGGCTGGTGGTGGTTCAACAGGAACAAATGTTTGTTAAATTATTGGACGATGGAGAAAAGGGACTGTTTTCTGTTGACTGCTTCAAGAGTTGGAATGACATTGTTTATTGGCCCAGGAAGCCAGGCAAATGTCTTGTGCTCCTTCAACATTATTAGCAGACCTCCAAATGACATGTTAGCATATGTGTTCCCAGCAGTCTCCACGCCTGCCTGGAAGGGAGAATCCCTCCTTGCTGAATCCTGGATTCTCGTTTGGAATGATGTGACTCGATTTGAGGCCCCGGGGAAAGAATGCAGTCTGCCCACTCGTGAAGCTCACGATCCTGACTGTGCCAGGTTTTGGTTTCATTTTAATTTGTTCACTTAACAGGGACTTATCTAAGTTACAGTTCTGACAGTGAGTTGAAGGTTTGTAGATTCCCCCTCCCCCCAACCCCCTATGCTGTGCGCTAGATTAGCAGAAAACTTGTTCCAGGTGATAGGCCCCTTTTAGAGAAAGAAGGTTTGAGTCATAAGGTTAGTAACTGTAGTTATAGACTCAGGGGTGTGTTGATCCAGTTTCTGGATGCTACGGTAGTCAAGAAATCTAAGAGGCTTGGGAAATGCCTACGGTTTCCTCCCAATTGTCCACATAGGGAACAAGATGCTCTTGAGACCAGTCCGAAATAGCACTGCTCAAGGACTTGAAGAGTGTGATGTACATTCATTGTAACTTCAAAGCAAGCATTCTGGAAAGGCTGGCTTTGTCATTGCTGCAGATGTGGACTTTAAGATTGTTGAAGACAGGCTAAGGTCACTGTTTTTGATTGATAATGATTCTAATCAGCCTCTCCCCTTTATTTTCAGTGTAGTAGGTATGTTAATGGAAAGTTTTAGGTAGATACTTCAGGGTCCCCATAGAGGAGCCACTCAACTGACATTTACAGGAAGCCCTTCCTGGGTGCTCGCCTGCTCTCTCCCTCTCTCTTTCTCTCTCCCTTCCCCTCTCTCCCCCCCTTCCTGCCTCCTCTCTTTCCTTCTCTATCTACCCTAACCATCCCTTCTCCCCCTCCCTCTCTTCCTCTGTCCCTCTCTCCTAACCTTTCTTTTGCCCCTTGTTAGTTGGCAGCCCCCAGCACCCCCATCCTGCCAGCTCTGTAGAAGCTGGCTTGTTTTAAGGAGTTCCTTGAACTGGTGTTTGACTCATGATGGGAGCTCAGCAAAAGCTAGCTCTCCTCCCCCTTCAGGAGCTGTGTTTAAATTCTGTCAGCAGGGGACACTGTGGAGCAATCTGGTGCCTGCAGAGCTCTTTAAAATGCACACCCTTCCCAGCCACTCCTCTTCAGCTGGCACTGAGGGTTGAGGGCTGGGTCCTCTATCCCAGCTGATGTGTCATTCAGGCATGAGACTTTCTAGGGTTAAATCATGCACAGTGTGGAAAACTTGTTTGTGCCCATGATGAGGAAAAAATACACTGAGATAAACACTCAGATCAGCACAACCACCAGCATCGTGCACACCTCTCTGATGTGTAATAAAGGAAACCTGCAGGCATACTTTGTTATGTAATATGCTGATAGGACAAGTTTTGGTTTTAGATGGAAACCAGATGTGGACAGACTCTGTTTAATTGATCCTGCGATGAGGGGAAAGGGTGTTAATAGATTAAGTAGTTTTGCAAACCCCAAAGGTGGTGTGTTTTTTGTTTTAACTTACGGGGATAACCCACTCACTCTCAGGGCTTTCTCGAGGTTATTGCCTCTCTGCTTTTGCTTTGCTGCAGCTGTCCTTTTTGTCAGACTCCTCCTCTCTCGAAAGAACCGGTTTGTTGCCAACACGAAGCACATGGCTGGGTCTGGCTGGGCTCAGCGGCGCTTAGCTCTGCTGGGCTCCGTTCCTCCTCTTCTCTCTTAGTCCAGCTGCTGCCCTGGTCTCCACACTGTGAAACAGAACGGCCCAGGGACTTGGGTGCTGCCAGAAATGCTGAGGGCTCTCCTTCTTAAACTTTGTCCCAGAGGAGCGTGTGTTCCCACTTGTTCAGTGAATACCCTTTCCCAAAACTCATGTGCTTCGTCTCCTCTGATTAATTTCTGTTTGTTTCCTGCTTAACTTTATGAAGCTTTTTTTTTTCCTATACACTCCATCACCTTTATTATTCTCCAGGGTTGAGAACGGCTTAGTAATAGCTGACCCCATTAACAGTAGCTTCATTGCTTGCTGGGATTGTGAACTTTGGAAACAAACCCGGAGGCTTAGATATGCTGATGTGCCCTGAGACTTGCTTAGAAAATTTTTGTTTTAGTACAGTTTACATTAACATGATTAATGACCACGCCGCTGAAAAGTCTATATTCAAAAGCAGTTTCCATTCCCTAGGGTTCTTCATAGGGTGAAGTAATTTTCCTTGCCAGACAACATTGTTTTAAAGGTAACTGGGTTGACTTAATGTAGACTTCTAGTGCATGTGATTTTGCATGAATGTTTGGCCTTTGTACATTTGGGTTATGATTTTGATGGTGTCTGTCTTAATCTTAAGGAACCTGGGTCAGAGAGAATCTGTCTTCTTGTCTATGAAAATGCTCTGAAGTTCTGAGCAGAAATTAATGCTTTGAGAATAAAATGGGAGAGATTTGGCTTCAGGATGTTTTGGAGGGGGTGCTGGGAGGCTGGGACCAAGGACAAAGTTGTCCCCCCACCCCTAAGTTAATGGAGACACTTGAGCTTTTCTGAAAAAGAAAAAAAAATAGAGATGTCCTTGGTTGTCCTCCCCCCACAACCCCCATGGTCGCCGTTAAATGCCAATTGATTGAGAGGGAAAGTGCTGCTGGGTGGGTCTGCAAGCAGCCTTAGGAATCCGAGAAAATAAAAACACAGTTGAAGGACTCGGCGAGATTTTGCATTTCAAAGGGTCTACCTTGTAGACTTTCACATCACGTCAGGGGTTACAGAGAAGTGTGACAGGCACCCCCACTCTTTTAGCCGGTCTCTCTCCCGCTGTGGGGGCTGGAGGGGAAGCTGCCTTTTGCTTGGGGGATGGGAGCAGTGTGGCCAGATCTTGCTAGGACATCATGGAAGGAGAGCAAACCTCGGAGGCATTCCACTGTATCACTCTCAGGCGGGTGACAGCAAATCGTGTTAGTAAACAGCCTATTTGACCCCAGGATGGGGTGGCAGGCCAACATTTGACTCTTCCTCTCTTGCTCTTTTCCCTTCTTGCACTATACAAAGAATCGGATTCTTTCCCAGTGCTGGTATAATGCTGTCTCCAAGGCTGTAGCCCAACAGATGCAGGCTGGTGTGAGACTCTCAACAAGACCCACGGAGTGTGGAAAGTACTCCTGAGTCTGGCCTCCTAGAACACTGCCAGCCCGCACTTCCACAGAGGAAACTGAGGCTCTGAGAAACCAGATACCTGGTCCAAGGCCACACAGCTGGAAAGCAGAGAAGCCAGTAGCAGCTGCTGAGTCTGGCTGGCTGAAAAGCCTGCTTTCCCCACCACCCTGCGATCAGTCTTGAGTGTCACAAGCTAGAGCACTAGGTTCTGTTTTATCTCAGAGCATACATTTTGTTTAGTCTTGTTAGCACAACAGCAAAACTTAACAAATTTTAACTGCCCGTCTCTCCGCTCTTCTCCCTGTCCTGTGCCCACCCCCCCTCCCCCTTTTTTTTTTCTTTAATTTAATTTAATTCTTGAGTTCTATCTTCTGCAGGCCCAAAAGCAGGGCCTTAGCTGGGGAAACTGAGATGTTTTGCTTGAACTTTACAAAAGACAGATTCACAAGAAAATGTAATTATTCCCAGTGACCTTCTGGGGGAAACAGGAAGTAAGTTTGGCAACTTCAGCCACCCCGTTTATTCAGATTCCATTTTTCCCACTTAAGGCTAGGCTCAAGAGGTTGTTAAAAGGGTTTCCAAAGGCATGTAGACTTTTTTTTTTTTTTAAATCTAGCTTTTTTTTTTTTTGCATTTGTAATTCAGATGTCTCAAAGTAAATTATGTTGTGGTGCTTGCCACCCCAGGTTAGTATAAGTATCATATTTTGTTTACATGTCTGAAGTAATCAGAGAACACAGTTGCACATCTTCCAGCACAGGGGAGCTGGGTTTGTCCTTGCCAGGGCTGGGCAGAGACTCCTCATCCCCAGACAGACGGTTCAGTACAGGCAGTCCAGTGTGTGGATGTGCTGTGGGGGAGTGGTCTCCAGCAAGGCCTCCTTGCTTAGGTCTCTGACCTTTCTTTCTCTAAAGAGTTTGTGTGTGCATGGGGGTCAGGGGGGTGTTAGACCTCTGTGTGCTGAATTTCTAGATGGCAGGGCAGTCGCCCTCCTGCATGGCTGTGAATTACTTATCGTAGAGGTTTCAAAAAAAAAAAAAAATCCAGTTGCCTGATTATGTCACGACTTCCAAGCATGGCTGGGGTTGGGGGATGGGGAAGGACTCAAGCACTGGTATTTCTAATGCTCCTGAGTTGATTCTGTTGGATATTCGAGACTGAGGAACAGGGTAGACCCTACCATACTTTGGTCTCTTTAGCAGGGGATTAGGGGCCTTCTCCTGCAGGAGTGGAGCAAAGCCTTTGGAATTTTCCATTGCTGCCACCGTCTCTGTGAAGAAGAATCTGAAAGGTACTCACCTCTGGGCGAGGTGCCTGCTGTGGACGTCACCCAGGTAGTTCCTGTTTCTGTTGTGGCCACCCAGTTGCTGCTCAGGGTTCTTGAGATCTCTGAGCTACCTTCCTCAGTGCAGGAGAGGGCAGGAGGCTGCCTGGACTGTGTTTTCAGAGTGGTTCTCTCAAGCAGGCTTCCTCTGGACTTTCTGGGGGTATAACATATGGTGGTTTCAGGGGAGGCAGGATGCAGTTTAGGTCCAAGGCACAGCTCAGTAATCTTTCTATAAAAATGAAGGTCAGACCTGGTTTTACCTCATAGCTCAAAGCTACTCATAGGATTACAGTGCGTAGAGTTGGCCAGTGGCCTTGGAGAAAGAGCTTCTCTGACCTCCCAGTTCAGACTGAAGGAAGAGAGCACTTTGGAAATAAGGCGACTCCTGAGATTGCCTGCACCTCCTTAGTCTTCACCCTACTGCTGTGATCTCTCCTGGGATCTCACCCCAGCCTCAGGCCGTCTGTTTTCACACAGGTCCGGGCTGACCAAATCACTGCCACTCAGAGTTCTTCAATCAATCAGCGCATATTCACTTCCTCTTGGGTGACAGAGCCGTTTTCTGCCTCTCTGCAGGCGCATGCTTACCTTAGCTGAGAGGTGGATGGATGATTCAGTGTGCTCAGCCAATACTCTAGTGTTCCTCACTGAGAGATGGGGCTGGAGGGAAAGGCCAGAAGCCAGGGCAAGATGTGCTCCATGAGAAAGGTGTTGGCCTCTAAGCCTCCAAGTCTCTGCGGCAGTGAGTGAGGTTAGTTTGGGCCTGGTACAGGGCAGGGAGAGGGCGAATTCTCCACAACAGGTTTTCCCAGGTTTATCCTGCAGATGTTGTGGGGGTCTTGCTGAGTGTCCAGCTTGGAGATGGGCAACTTATTCCATTAGTTTACTTTTTGTTCAGTGCACTGGCCCCATGGTATTGCTTAGAGGAATCTCTTGCCCTCTTAAGAAGGTGGTTGGGATTTAATCTCAGCCCTTCTATCATGCCACACCTTCCCTGTGTGCTGACCGTGTGGCCTGAAGCAGGTGTCTATGCTTCCCTGACTTCCCTCCTCTGGAATATGGTAACAGTCATCCTGGGGGTTGGGTATGCCTGGAGTCCAGTGGCCATTAGTGGCAAATGTGCCATTGGGAGGAGTGTTGGAGTACTCCTGGGCTTATCTGGTAAAGGACACAGTGCAAAGCAGGGAGGCCTTTAGCTGAGCTCTTCTGGACAGGCTTTTACTCTGACCTTAGGGCTTATGGCTTTTTCAAGGAGATGAGTTGAAATTATGCATTACAATTTAGTTTTTAGTGTGTGTTTTCCAACAAGAGTTAAAAGTAGTGAAATCTTTTAAGCATTCTCTTTAAGAAACTAAATCTGTTTACTAAAAGTGAATTCGCCTGGCTCATAGAAAATTAAATGTATATATGTATGATGGTGATGTTGCCTCAGGATCTTGGCTCCTCTCAGTTTGACCGATGTGAGTGGATTCTCTATAACCTTGGGTGTGCCTATCCAGGCAGAGGGTGAGGGGCCCATTTATCACTTCTTAGGTTTGGTGTCAGAGTTTGCAGTTGGTATCACTGGTAGGCATTCCCTCTCTGTGGGGCACCATCTCTCCCACTGGTGACAGGTCAGCACTCAGTACAGGCTGTGGTTCAGCTGGAGTGTGCTCTCCAGTTCCTCTAGAACCCCACCACCACCTGAACATGACTGCAGTGTCTTCAAGGAGCAGGAGTTTAGCTAAGCTGTGGGTGCCTGCCATGATACTAGTGTGGAAGTCAGATGGCAACTTGATCCAGTAACACAGGGCAGAGCCTGTGTGCTCACACTGTGTGTCTGCTTCTATTGATGCAGGTTGCCCACTCCCCGTGTGAGAGTGTGGATCTACATAGGCACATGTATCTATGCATATGGATGCAGAGGCCAGGGGTCAACCTAAAGTACTGTTCCTCAGGTACTGTTCATAGTTATGATTGCTTTGAAGGCATATGTGTACATATGTCTGTATATGCATACATCCGCGTGCATGCGTGCATGCATGTGTGTGTGTGTCCGTGGCCTGCCATGGTGTACATGTGGAAGTCAGAGGACAATTTCATGGAATTAGTTCTCTTTCACCTTTTTGTGTGTTCTTGTGTTCTGGACATGGAGCTGAGGGCTTTTGTGTGTTCTTGTGTTCTGGACATGGAGCTGAGGCTGGGCCGTATCACTGTCCCTGGCTTGGACATTTCTAGTCCTTCTGACCTCTGTGTCTCAGGAGTATTACGTCACTATCAGCCATAACTCAGCTTCCTGTAGGGAGGGCAGAACAGGCACAGTTTTCCGTCCCTTCCCTGTTTTTTTCTTTTTGTTTGTTTTTTCCCTGTTTGTCTGTTTTGTGAAACAGTTTTCCCTGTGCTGGCCTCACACTCTTTATGTGGCCGAGGCTGGCTTTATGGTCTTCCTATCTCAGCTTCCAGGAAGAGTACTACGATTATAGGTGTCTACCACCATACCTATCCAAGTACATACTGAATTTTTCTTCAGTACTTTTGGCAGTTTTGGGAGACATCCCTCAACAGAGGAAGGCAGACTTATGGACTTCTGGGAGGGGCTCTGGTTCTGTGCTGTGGTAGCCCCTCCCCCTTGGGAGCTGGCCTTAGTGGTCTGTCTTACTGTGTTCCTTCTTCCAACTCGGTCACTGGTTTTGTGGAAAGCACAGATCCTGCTTGTCATAGTGATGGTATAAGAGCTACTCTGAGTTTGTTGGATCTGGTAAATACCTGTCTGATATACTCTTAGGCTCCAAAGAGCTGAGAACTGAGAACCTCAAGTCCTAGCTCCACAGCATGGAGGCTTGGGTTATGGTAGTCATTGCTGTTGTTCACAGGGTTCCTATGGAGGGCCACACAGTGTGATTACTGTATGGAGGTGTGTGGACACAGGTACACAAGAGTCGCACAATTCTGTGGAAGTTGTAGGGAGGTCACTTGGAGCCAGCTAAGGGGTAGAGGGGGCATTTTACTTGAATCTTGGGGGTGAGGAGGGATATGGACAGATGAAGGCTGGAGATGAGGAACTAGCCAGGCCTGGAGAACAGTTGTCTATGCAAAAGGGACAACAGTCGCAGGAAGCCATCTCTCTGACACTCAGGATGTTGGCCACCAAGGTGACATATGTGTAGATGGGAAAGCTAAGCTGGTCAAAGCCAGGCTGGCTGCAGAGTGCCAAGGGTTGTGAACTAGGAATGTCAAGTTGATGCTTGCAGGTTTGAAGGTTTTGTGTCTGGAGAGTGGTGGCACAGGGCAATATAGGAGCAGACAGCTTGGAGGCCACTGTGTGACCTAGGAAGAATGTGGTCCACAAAGGCAAGGGGCAGGTGAGGGTCAGGAGTAAGCATCAGGTGCTTAGGTTCCACCTGATGAGTACACAGAAACTGGGCCTGCCCATATAGATATCTGTGCAACCATATAGATATGTGTACAAGCCAGAGGAGTCCATCTTCTCCAGTAGGCTCCACTAGGTGCCATCTTGTTGGTGACACAACTGACTGAGTGTCTTGCCCTTTGACCTTGGAGCAGGCCCTAGGCTATCCCTGCACCACCTGTATGACCAGAGTGTCTTGATCTAGTTTATTTTAGTCACAGGGAGCATTCAGAGGAGCACCTGGGACTTGCAGGAGCAGCTTACATTTTACCCGTTCCTGTACTGTATCGGTGCATTTCAGCCTGACATGAATTACAGAGATCTGACTCACTGTAAAACGTTCCCACCCCACCAGCACCGAGGGGAAAAAGCTTCTCATCGTGTTGATGTGATCGGAAAGAAGCTTTGCTGCCCCTTGGGCTCTGTTAAAGCATGTTCTTCGAGGGTGGGGGAGTTGCTGACACAGGACCTGGGAAGCGGCCTGCCCAGGTCACCTGATTGCTGGCGGCTGGCCTTCCTGAGCCCCATGGCCTTCAGATGCCAGCCCAAATTCCAGGCCCAGTTGATTGTGTGGCATGTGACTGGCCCAGAGGAAGAGAAGGAAGAAAAATAAGGAACCTGTGAGGAGGTGGCGACTCAGCACCCAGCTTGGCCCTTTGGGTATCTCTTCCAAGCCCTGTAGGTTTTGCTTATCAGCACTGACTCCTGAGGTGGGATTGGGCAGTGAACCTCCTGTTCATCTAATTCCCAGGAAGGCTGGCAAAGGCCTTGACCCATTCAAGGAAAGGGAGAAGACAGATTGGGCCTGGCTGAGCTTACATTGGCCCAAAGGTGAGCTGCAGTACTGCAGCAAAAGGACACTGTGGCCAGAGTAGATGAGACCCTATGTGGATCACTGGTAGGCCACAGCTGAATGGATAGGTGTGGCTTGCCTTGGGGAAATGCCTGTTCTTCCTTTTAGTTTGTATGAATCTTGGACATACTCTTGCGTGTTGTAGAAAAGACTGCAGGAAGTCACAGTTATGTGGCATGGTTCTCTGCTACGTAAGTGCGTGACCAGCAGTCTGCTCTCTTCCCCTGCAGAGCTTCCTGGCCTGCTAGCTTCCTGCTGGGCTTTGAACCAATGTGATAGGCCTGACCCAACCCAGTCCTCCCCCTGTATTTGGGAGAGAACAGCCAAGCACAGCCACTTCTGTCCAGTTTCTGGGGGACTTAAAGTTGGGAAGGGACCCGATGATATCAGTCACTGCCGGGCTTTGAGTACCCCTCAAGACAGAGGCCTAGGTTTTGGTGTTGAGCTGGGCCTGAGGAGAGGGCTGAACCCCGATGCTGCCACCTGAAAGGCTGAATGCCTATGTCTCTATGGGCCTTTGTTTAATCTGTGGGGGCAGGCCCCTTGTTGCTGCTGGTGCGAGGGTTGGATCATAGCTGGTTATGTGCTGTGTCTCTGAAGAAAGTGCTAGTCCTAGTGGTACCCACAGTAGATAGACTGAAGAGAGGAAAAAGGACAGGTACTGTGTGTGGGTGGGAACTAAAGCTCAGTCCCAAGTAGAGTAAGAAACAAGCTTTCACCCAGTTTATGTTGAAGCTGGCCTCCTCCTGTGGAAAGCTGTGTGACTCTGGAAGGCATTGCAAAGATTAGTGGCCCAGGACAGGAGAGCACGTTTCCATTTTGGAGGCCTCGTGGGAAAGTGGTGCTGTGCTCAACAGCCTGAATTCACCTGGTTCTCCAGTATGTCTAATGTCACATGATCCTGTACAGAAGAGGGTAGTAACCACGGAAGGGTGATCCTGTGGTTACTGGTGATGACATGGAGCTGAGAACAATACCTAGGGTCACTTGACACGTCAAAATCTTAAGATGTTATTGGCTCTTTCTTTTTAAAAACTTGCTTTTATTTTATGTGTATGCGTGTCTGCCTCATGTGTACCACACGTGTGACTGGTATCTGTGGAAGCTAGAAGAGGGCCTCACATCCCCTGGAATTGGAGTTACAGGTAGTTGTGAGCTGCCAGATAGGTGTTAGGAACTGAAACCCCATCCTCCTCAAGAGCAACAAGTGCCCTTAACCACTAGGCCACCTTTCCAGTCCTGACTCTGCTTCTGTGAGGTTTCCTCCACTGAAGTCCCAGATCAGTACAGATGATACAGTTGGTCAAGCAGCGCTTTGGTAGGGCCACCATCAGTTGGTGTGACTGAGAGCAAGAGAGGCTGCTCAGGAACCAGGAAACCCGGTTCCATTTGCCCTAGCCCTGCCCTTGGATTGCATTTAACCTTGAGCACTGGTTGTACTTTACTTCTCTGGCTGGAGTTTTCCTATCAGCAGACTGGGAATCCACAGTAAAGGAGTTGCAGGGCGGTATGAGTCAGATCCTTCAGGACTTGCTGCTTCCATTTAGTCCACAGGGACCTTTTTGGACCTTGTCTTGCATGGTAGATCTCAGCACTTAAAGCGGGTGGGGAGGGAGAGGTGTTGAATGTGTTACAGTTCTCTCTTTTAATCCCTTTAACCACCTTGAGAGGTGAGTGCTTTTGTTCTGGTGCGTGTGTGTGTGTGTGTGTGTGTGTGTGTGTGTGTGTTTGGGGATCCAACCCAGAGCCTTGTACGTGTGCCAGCCTGTGCTCTATTATTGAGCGATACCCCCAGTGTTATTGACACCTTTAAGAAAGTAAAGGATTTAAGGTTCAGCAAATGCCTAGGCTCATCCAGCTGGTAATAGTCCTGAGGCTTGAACTCCCAACCCTGTACTCTGGTCAGGAGTTGGCCAATTGTAGCCAGATGACAGAATCTGATCTGCTACTTGCTTTTACAAATAGAGTTATGTTGGAAGTCAGCCACACCCATTTCTAAAATTTTATTTTTATTATTTTCGGTTATGTGTAGGTATGTATGTCTATGGGTGGGTATGCTCATATGGGTGCAGCTGCCCTCAGAGGTCAGAGGGTCCCTTGGAACAGGAGTCATAGACAGATGTGAGCCAGATATGGCTGTTGGGCATCAAACTCAGGGCTCCTGGAAAAGCAGCAAGCGCTCTCAACCACAGAGCCATCACTCTAATGCCAGTCACACCCATTTCTATGGCTGCCTTCAAGTAGCTTTGCAGTTTATAGACCAGATGGTCTGTGAGGCCTAAACTATTTATTACCTGTCCTTATACAGAAAGTCCTGACCCTTGCTTTATATGATGCTCCGTACTCCAGATTGTGTTGTTCAGGCTGGTAGTCACAGGTCCCATGAAACTAAATGGAATGTGAAATCCAGTTCTTCAGAAATACTGGCCACATTCTAAGTACAGAGTGGCCACTGTCATTGCAAAGCATGGACATGCAACCTTGTCCTCTCTCTTGTTTCCTAGTGTGTGGGGAATCTACATTTTAGAGAACCAGAAGTGCAGAGGGGTTAGTCTGATAGAAGAATGGACACCAGAGCTCCTTGGCCTAAAGACACAGCATTGGACATGAGCTCATGTCCTCTGAGGGTTGGGGGAATATCTGTCTAGGCAGAGGGAACCCAGGCTGATGTGCTGCACTGCCCTCTGAGCTCTACTCTGTAAGCAGTCCATAGCCCTGACATTCTTCAGATTGTAATTCTCAGCTCAGAACTCCCCCAGGCCCTTTGGCCTGTGCGCTTGCTTGCTGGTCTCTTCAGAAATCTGCAGCCATTTCTTTCCCTGTCTTCAGAGTATGCTCTCTGCTGCTCCATCTGGACCTGCCTGGATTTACCAGTGTTTCTACTGAGCTGGGATGGGAGGGTCTCTGACCTGATGCCTTGGCTGGGTTTGCTATAGGCAAGGACTCCTTCATTCACTCAGGTCGGTGGCTCCTGGGCTAGTGGATGTCATAGAGCCTTCTGAAAATGTGTCAGTGGCAAGCACCCGAGCATTCTGGTGAGTAGTGAGGAGCAAGTGATAGCTCTGTTCTTGCTTGGCCCAGATATGCTCACATAGTAATCTCTAGGGAGGCTGATGAGGAGCAAAGATGAGGTATAAAGATGGTTTCTAGTTCACTAAAGCCAGCTATTCAGGCACGAGTATCAGAACCCTCTCCATCATGCCAGTACCTGCTGGTGGGCGGAGTGTGGAGAAAAGCTGTGTATCTGCTTGCTACAGGGCTGGTCCTGGTCTGAAATAGGCTGTTGTTAAGTATATGGCCTGTGTGAATGTCTGCTCCCTCTATATCAGAAGGAAACATAAAAAAAACATAAGATTCTGGGAGGACTCTGGATCTTGGGCTGGAGAGAAAAGAGGAGAAGGCCGGAGGAGTCTGTTGAATCGAGCTCTGTAGTACTTTCATGAAAATTGTGCTTAGTAGTAGGGAGGACATTGGCAGTTGGGAGGATATATATGGAAAAAGCTTTTCCTTCATGCTTCCAAAGGAAAAAAGGTCCTGGGATAATAGCCTTGGAGGGGCAAACTTGACCACAGGCCCTCCTGTTGTCCCTGCGTATCTTTGTCAGTGTGCCTGTCTCTAGTTGGCCACTCCCACAACTCTTCCAGTGGCCAGTGAGAACATGGAAAACTATGCTGTCCCAACCCTGAGAAAGCGGGTGAATTTTGTGTGCCTGCAGAAGAACCTTGGTTCAGCTATGTGGGGGTTACCTGCTTTTCCCTTGCAGAGCTGGCATTGGTTGAGTGTCCATGTGTACATCTCTAGATTGTGTTGTGGTCAGACTTGGTTCCCAGGGACAGGCCAAGCTTGAGCCTTAGGCCTGAGATTGTAGACCTTGGGCTGGAACCTGTTTTTCTCACCTAGTTTTGTCCCCAGTCATGTACCAAGCTGCTATTTGAAATAGCTCTTTGGCTATTTAGGATGGTTCTACCAACCACATTTTTTTATCATGACCTTTGGGCAGAGGTGTAGGTTGGTCTCTGTGGGTTGACATTTTAGAAAGTGAGCTCCATACAAATTTCCCTTTGACTGTGTTGTTGTGGTACAAGAAGTTTTCATTTGTCCTGGGCTATTTTGAAATAAGGGAAACTCCCCCGCCTCCATGTTTCTATATCTTGTACAGAAGTCATCAAAGTAGAATTCTCTGTTCTCTGCAGTACAGGGACAAGGGGGCAGCTGCTCAGGATAACCCAACAAAGCCAGCAGCCTAGAGGGACTTCTCCATCTGAGCAACTTAAATGATGACACAGAACTTCTCTCTTTCTCCAAACCTCCTTAGGGGAGAGGCCAGAGGAAGATGCCTAACTGATGTGGTGTAGATCTTAGGTGTCTCTGTTCCACACAATGTAAGCCCACTCTTAGAAGGCATGGCACAGCCTAGAAAGGACTCACCATCTCTCCAGTCTGTGTTTGCAGAGGCGGGCCTGCCCTGGGATTTGGAGTCTGGTGGGTCAACTTTGATGTGTATGGACTTTCAGTCAGTGTGAGCCAGGACATGATGTAGAGGGGTCCATATGCCTGTGAATTTTGAAGTTCAGAGTTAGTCCATATGGCTCTTCAAACCAGCATGAAAACTTATAAATGCCCTGGTGTCTTTAGACATCCAAATAGTTACCATCATTAAGACCACAGTTTGCACAGTGGTGCTCTGGAGGCTAGATGTCCTTACAGTTCGTTTGGTCCAATGATGATTTACCAATGTTTGGACTTCTGGCTGCCCCAACTCCCTGCTTTAAAAAAAGAAAGGAATTATTTTGTTTTTCATTGTGTGTGTGTGTGTGTGTGTATCTATGTATTATGAACATATGGGTTCAGGTGTCTGATGCCAGTGGAGCTGGAGTTCCAGGAAGTTGTCAACTACTTGGCATCAGTGCTGGGAGCAGAACTCAGGTCCTCTATAGTAGTAGTGTTCTCTCTTAACTGCTGATCATCTCTTCAGCTCCATCCTTTGATTTTTAAATCATTTAGCTTAAAATTTTTATTTATTATTATTATTATGTGTGAGTGTGTATACTATGGAGCATATGTGGAGTCAGAGCAAAATGTTACGGAGTTGGTTCTCTGCACTTAGAATCTTTAAAGATATTATTTATTATGTGTATGGTGTTGACTTACGTGTATATCTGTGTACCACACATGTGCAATGCCTATGGAAGCCAAAGAGAACATCCAGTTCCCAGGACTGGAGTTATAGTTGTAAGCCACCATGTAGGTGCTGGGAATTGAACCCAGGTACTCTGGAAGAGCAGCCAGCACTCTTAATCAGTGAGCCACCCTTCTAGCAACTTTTGTCCTACCTTTATTTGGGTTCTGGGGATTAAACTCAAATACCTTCACCCACTGACCCATCTCACAGCCCCTACCCACTAACCTGTTTTTAGACTGACTGGCTGTGTAGCCCAGGCCTGCTTCCATCTTGTTATGCCATCAGAGTTAGTCTTGAATTCTTAGTCTTCCTGCCTATACCTACCAGTTGCTACAATTATAAGCATGTGCCACCATGCCTTGCTAATGTTTCAATTGCTTGACAAGATTTAAACATCACAAGATTGCACAGAGTATAATATAGCATTTTGGTTTCTATTAATAAGCTGGAGGGTTCTTGTTACTGTCTGGGGCCTCTCCCTCAAAGCTACACAGCATTTATGTGTACCTGAATTGCTTTGCTGTTGGTAGACATATCTTCTGAACACAGTGTTATTCCTACGCTGTGCAGCTAGCTCCTCATCTCTTCCCTGTGCAGCTCTAGAAAGCATTTGAGTTTGCTGGAGTGATCAAGACATTCAGAAGACAGATTCAAATCGTCTTTCACCAGGTTATTTGCTGCAGGGTTAGCAGTGGTGAATGGCAGTAGCTGGAGGAAATGCCCAGGTTGTTCTTTCCAGTGTTCAAGGTCATTGCCAACGTAATCCTAACTGCTCTACCTGTAAGGAAACTCCAAGTGAGTGGGAGCTCGGAGATTGTATGCTCCCACAGTAACTGTTAATGGAAGTCCACTCATATCTTCTAAGACCCAAGGGCCAGTGTTACCTAGGACCCATCAGCTCTGTAGTGTTTCTGGGTCACTTCATAAAGCCAACCCAGGGATTCTTTTGTCCCTTCCCCTCATAAAGCCCTCCAAAGTGCTTTACCCCATTTAGTCTTCTCCATCTGAGAAATACCTTCACAGTTTTCACAGAGACTGCACAATTTCTTCTAAAATGAGGATTTTCTCTTTAATGTCTCTTGACAGGCTGTCTAGTTGCCATGTATTATAAGGTAGATAATGTCTGCTGGTGGTAAAACAGAGCTGCCGAGGATAAACTGAGTGGACCTACAGATTCTTCCAGTTTGTGCTTTTTGTCAGAGGCTCAGGGAAACTCATGGAAGGAAAGAGTGCAAGTGGCAGTGCATGGTTCAGCATGAAGCAGTCCTCGAAGAGGTGTTGCACACATTTAATCCCAGCGCTGAGCAGGCAGAGGCAGGCAGATCTGAGTTCAAGGCCAGCCTGATCTACAGATGGAGTTCTAGGGCAGCCAGGGCTACACAGAAAACCAGAAAGAAAAAAAAAGGAGGGGGGCTCTTTGGGATGAGAGATGGCTCAGTGGTTAAGAGCACTTGTCTAGAGGAGACATGTGATGCCCACTGCCAGCCCCCATGGGCTCTGCATGCACTTAACACACAGACATAGATGTAAGCAAACATACAAGATTTTTTTAAAAAAAGAATGGCGTTTTCCTCTCCACATTCTCCCACAAATCTGATAGCAGCTAGTCGTATGTCACCCAACTCTGTTATTTCCTCCTCTGGCCATGGCTCCTCTGCAAAGTCTTTTTTGTCCTGTTTGGGCCTCTCAGTGTCATCCTCGGTTTGCAGCTGAATTCAGAGATGTGTGGCATGTGCCACATGTCTGAAAGCCCTCTTGCCTCCCCTGGTTCTCGGCAGAAACTTTTTCGCATCTCTGCCTACCTTCCATGATGGTCAGCACATCCTAAGTTTCAGGGTTGGTCCTGTCCCTTAGTTTGTTAGGACGAGTCTCTGGAGTCAGGACTCAAAGGCCCCAACATTGCCTGAGTACATTGTGGAGACAGTTGGGAACGTTTTTGCCTCAGATCCTGGTCCAGAGGAAATTCTGGGTGGGCTGTAGGATTCCTGCCCCCACTGGCCTCTTGACTTTTTACAAGAGATGCAACCTTTATGGATCGTGGTTTTCTCTTTTGCAAATTGCCATCCCCATTGCTTGCATTCTGTGACTGAATCTACTTAAATGGTGACTGCTGGCCACCGTTGAGTATCTCTCACACATTTTGGCTCTCTCTGAGGACTGAAACTCTGTTTCTGATAAGCTTTCAGGTGATGCTACTACTGTTGTGGTTGAAGCATCTGTCAAAGTATGTGTTTACCAAGTGTGTGGGCTAACCTGTGGGTTCTTACCTGCCTTGTGAGGTAGTTCTCTCTTACATGCATCACCCACTGTCCATCACTATCCCCTTACTTGATTTACCTGGACCCTGGATGCCAAAGGAGATGACCATAGTGCCTTGGAGTTTGAAGCCTTGGTTTCTCAGAGGCTTATTTTACCTGTTTTCCCCAAGAAAGACTGTGGCTGAGTGACTGACAGAACCATCAAGCATTGATTTTGTTCTCTGGAATGCTCAAGATTCCCCACAACAGCTGTCAGCCCGTGTTGGAACTTTATTGTCCCAAGTGGCCTGAACTCAGGGACCCTATGTAGTGCTGGGATTCTTTCACCTGAGCATCTAGAAGTGAAAGATCCCTATACTGGCTGGAGAGTGGAGATCTAGAGCCAAGAAGGTATGTGCTTGAGATCATGCAGTGCAGCCAATGCTTGGATTGAAGGTGGCTGTGGAAATTTAGTGCTTGCTGAGATTGACAATATGACTTTCAGTTGCCTGGAGTAAGTATGAAATCATGGCTAGCCTTCTTACACTGAAAAGGATGGACTAACTGGCAGGCAGCAGGGAGTCACTTTACCTTCTTGTCAGTTAAAAAAAAATTTGTGTGTGTGTGTGTGTGTGTGTGTATCCCACAGCATGTTTGTGGAAGTTTGAGAACAACTTTACAGAGTTGACTGTCTCCTTCAACCTCATTTGGGTTCTAGGAATTGAACCTAGGTCACTATTCTTGTGTAGTGAGTGCTTTTACTCACTGAGCCATCTCATTCAATTTAGGAAGGTCTTTCCTTCCTTCCTTCCTTGCTCTCTTGCTCCTTAAGAACTGGGAGATACTAGGTTATTTGAAGTTGGAATGACCCTCCTTTGCTGTTTCGAGGCCCTGCCCTCCGCTTCCAGCTCCCAGCAGCTGTGGCATGTTGGCCCTTGTGCTTTCATAGCTATAAGAACACGTGGGAAGCGCGTGCCCTGCACATGGCTTGAGCACACATTTATGACTGTGGTGTTTGAGACCATCGTGATATTCTCATATGGGGCTCTGTGTGGCCACTCTCCTTCCCCAGGGGAGAGCACAATTGTCGTATTGTCTGTGGTGTAATGGGTGAGCCATGTGGGTCAGCACGGGGATTGCTGTGCTGGAAGATGGGAATAGCTGTTTGGCAGCTTTGAGTCCTTATGTGGCTATTGTATGAAAGGGGGAGTTTTGGAGACACTCCCAGGATCCTCTGGGTCACCTGACTATTTAGTTGAATACACTACAGCCTTGAAGCTCAGGTCATTTGTCTGGAAGTCTACAGAAGAAGCAAGCTGGGGTCTGGTGGGCAGACAAAGTAATGAGAGTGGGTGGCACCCTGGCCACCCTGTGAAGCAGACACTTCTCTCTGGGCCTCATGAAGAATGCTGGTATTGAGCCTTGCCTGCCTAGAGCTAAGAGAGAGCCCTCAACTCCCAGCTTCCCTGCAGCTTGCTGGATGGAGTGTCAGACCTGTTACTTGGTGGCTTCCTCTTAGAATGCTCTGAGCCCAACACTGACTGTTGAGCGTCTATACCATCTATCCATCTGTACGTCTTAACACTCACACCACCTTCTCCAGGAAATCTCAGCCCTTTACCTCTCTTCTAGGGATTATTGGCTCATCCCTCTGTGCCGGACACTCATCCTGTGGCATCTATTACGCCTGTAGTTGTCCTGTGTGAATATTAGGTCCCCAGCACAGTCAGTCCAGTGAGGCTTGGGTTTGGGACAGGACTCTGATGCCAGGATGAAATAATGAAGGAGGAGACATAAGAAGGGTGTGTGCAAGATATGCCTGTGCAGTTGGAGTCATCCAGAATGCAGCAGCACATGTGTGCTTGAGTCCTTGGGATAGCTCTGCCCCTTGGCCCTCTGTACTTGTTAGAGTGGAACATCTACAGAGGACTCTGCCTGGCCCAAGGCTAGCCTGTAAACACTGCCTTACCTCTGCTCTGGCTTTAGCCAGCATTTTCTAAAAACTGAACATACAGGAAACAGCTTTGGGGCAGGGCTCTAGGATTGCCTATGACTGGGTATGAGCAGACCTCTGGCTCTAGAAGCCCAAGACTCTGGGGGGGATATGTGTGTCGGGGTGGGGGTTGTTTAGCTAGCCAGTAGGCATTCTAACCTGCTCTTCTGCTGTGGTGACAGGGCTTCAACCTTGGTCTTCTGTGAGTGAGGAGGTTTAAGGTTTTGAGTTAGTGTTAATAACACTATTTTGATAACATGGAAACCTCCGCAAGCAAGAGACATCTCAGGTGTTCACTATTTCTAAAATCGCAAAACCAATTCAGGTTGTGCCCTGTAGCCCAGGGGACCCTTCAGCTCCTAGTGTTCCTCCTGCTTCCGCCTCCCAAGGGCTCAGATTCACAGGCAGGCCTCACCACACCTGGCCTTGTTTCTTTTCAGCAGGCATCTTCTGAGTAGTCCTGCCTGCCACGTAGCGTGGCTGGGACTGACTTAAGGTAGGTTTTGTGCCCTCTAGAAGCTAATTGGTAACTTTGTTTCAAGCCAGAGTGATGCAGAACCTGAGGGCCTGCCTCAGGGTAGAGGAGGCTTCCTGTAGTTGGAGGAGTGAGCTTGAAGGTGGTTAGTTTGGAGTCGAAAAGGGCAGTTGGTAGAGGGTGGACAAGTCTCAGCCAAACAGTGAGCAGAGGTCTCAAGGCATGAAATAATCAAGAGTATTTAGGGGCTATAGGGGCTTCCTGTGTTTTAAATGACAGCAGCGAATATGCGTGGCACCAGCTCAGCTGTGAAAAGCAGTCTGGACCCCCAGCCATGCCCATTTTCTTGTTAATATGCATGTGCATGCCATTCTATAAAGCTGGTAAGCATCTGTACTCTTTTTACATATGTGGGCATGGGTATGCACGTGTGCATGTGTATGGAGTCTAGCGGGAGACACGGGGTATCTTCCTTAGTCACTGCTCCACCTTATGATTTTTGGATTGTTTTTAGACAGTCTCTCATTGAACCTAGAGCGCACAGACTGGCTGGCCATTAAGCCCCAGGCTCTACCTTTGTCTATACCCCTTCCCTGACCCTGTGCTAAGGTCTACTTAGCACATATTGCAGTACCTTATTTTTTACATAGGTATTAGGGCTCCAAACTCAGGCCCTCATGCCAAACACTTTACTGACTAAACCATCTCCATAGGTCTTATATTTTATTTATATTAGTTTCTAAAAATGTTGTGTAGTTTTGCATAGATCAGTACACAAAAGGGCATTCCTTGGTGCGTGTCCTGCCCCTAGCTCCCCATTTGTCCTCCCTGTGGACAGCTGATGTTAGTTCTTTTATATTCTTTGAGACCCCTGCCCATTAGTACAGTATCCAGTTTCTCCCCAATGCCCATTCTTCCGTTTCCCTCCTTTTGACTTGGCGCTGTCTGGAAGGTGTTCCGTTGAGACAGCCTTTCTCTCATAGCCCTTTGCAAACTATACTCTGCCTGTTCACACTACTCCTTCTGTTAGGTGGTCAGGGTACTTCCCAGCCTGGCAGCACCACATGGCCTGTGTACTTTGCACATGCGTAGGATTGTCTATAGGACAGGTGGATAGGCACTCAATGCTCCCGTGGTTCACAGGGACATCAGGAAGTATAGCAGCAGTATGGGACTAGGACACTGGCGAATTATGTTTCCATGCATCTCAAGTTGGACCTGCTTCTCTCTATGTAGTTGGGTTCCACTGAGTTTTAGAGGAAGCAGTTTTGTTACTTAGCTGCCTTTGTGATTTCTCTGCAGAGGGGCCCAAGCCCCTTTGTGGGCTCTCAGAGAATGAGGCTTATTCAGGGGTGTGGTCAGTATTGCTCAAAGACTTCTGTGCTGACTCTGACCCTTGGGCCACACCCAGTAGCAGGCATGACCAGGCCAGCCAGGCTGAAGCAGCCTGGCTCTACCAGCCCTGCCCGGCGGGACCTCAAGTAGGCAGATGCTCCTTCTGGGCACTTGATAGGTTTGTGCCACATGAACATCACAGCTGTAGTGCCTGTTTGCCAGTTTGTTAATAAGTCAAGTGCACAAGGGCCTGCTCAGGCAGAGGACATGTAAGGGCGTGGGAGGGAGCCATCCTGGAAGGCTTTGTAATCCTTTCAGCACTGTGGTACAAGGTTTCAGACCTCACAGAGTCCAGGTTTGTTACACTATTTGTTTTTCAGCGTGGACTTTCTCTTTTTAAAGTTATTTTACGTGTTTGTGTGTGTGTATGTGGTGTGTGTATGTGGTGTGTTTATATATGTGTGTGTGGTGTGTGTGTGTGTGTGTGTGGTGTGTGTATATGTGTGTATGGTGTGTATGTGTGTGTATGTTTGTATGGTGTGGTGTGTGTATATGTGTGTGTATATGTGTGTGTATATGTGTGTGTGGTGTGTGTGTGTGACCAGAGGTCAGCTTTAGGTGTTATTACTCAGCAGTCGTCCATTTTGTTTTTTGAGACGAATTCTCTCCTTGAGTCCTAGAGCTCACTGATTTGACTAACCTGGGCAGTGAGTGAGCCTCACGAATTGCACACCACTGTGTACAGATGTTTTAACCAGATGTTGGCAATCAAACTCCAGCCCCCGCCTTGTTTTTTGAGAATACTTCTTCCCCTGGGACCTGGAGCTTGCCACTTCGGCTGGGCTGGCCAGCCAGTGAGCCCTAGGGATCTGTTGTCCCTGCCTCGCCAGAGATGAGATTACAGACCTGTCACCACTCACAGCTCTTTCTGTGTTTTCTAAGGGCTCGATCTCAGGTCTGAACGCTCTTGTGGTAGGCGTTCAGTGCTAGGGCATGTCCTCAGCCCCTCAGGTGTGCGCTTTCCCTCTTGGTGATTTTATTTACTCACCCATCAATCATCACTGATTCCCACTTCCTGGAGCAGAGAATGTGGTTCTGGATGGCCGTGTCTTCTACCTTGCCACAATCTCAGCACACCCAAAATACTCGATTGGTAAGCTTGGTCGAATCAACTGATACACTTACTGATCAGATAGACTTTCCAGGACCTACCTCCATATACTGTTGAGTAATCGTGGATTTTGTGCCCAAGTGCCAGGCTCTTACCTGTCCTTATCTATTAAATGTCATCTGTTCTCATCTCATTCGTAGCTAACTGTGATATTATTATTTAAATGATTTATTATTTGTATGCAGACATTGTGACCCTACTTGAGTTTTTATGTACTGTGGGTATGCAAGAGCCCTTGAAAGCCTGAACAAAGTATCGGATTCCCTGGAACTGGAGTTAAAGGGTATGAGCCACTATGTGGGTCCTGGGAACCAAACTTGGGTCTTCTGCAAGAACAGTAAATGCTCCTAACCATTGAACCATCTCTCCAAGCCCTGTCATTATTTTTAAGTCTGAGAGCATGAAACACCTCCTTAGCTCATGATTCAGGCCGGCAGTGTTGGTGGTTTGTGGAGTTGTCCTCTTCCATATGGCTACATGTCTGAGCTACTTGGTTTGGGAGGTACGTGGAGGTGGAGTGTTCAGAGCCTGCAGTGAGCCTTGCTGCTGACGCAGTGAGTGGGCTTCCTGAGAGCAAGGACATCTGCACTAAAACCTGGTTCCGATGGTGCCACTGGGGGATGACGGCAACAGCGTGATAAGTACAGTGGCAGCTGGTGGCCTTGGCAGTTTGTCAAGCACTTTAGGATATGTTTTGGACAAACAGTAGAACAAATTTCTGTTTCTTCTGGGGCATAGGTTATTTTTGATGAGGAAGACGGTGTACTCATCTTTGGGAATTAGGTTAACTCTTTCAGGGTCCTTTGAATCTCTAGAGATGTGCAGAGATTGGTTTGAGGCTTGAAAGAGGCTACATAGCTTCTGAAGATGCCTTGCTTCCAGCCTGGTTGATTGGTTGGTTAGGCTGTTTCCCCTTTAGCCAGCCACAGATTCCGCCCCCAGGTTTATACTCGATCCTTTTCAGACGACAAGGAAGTGGAGAAGAATTTGCACATGAGATACTTGTCCTTTCTTCTGACTCCACACCCTGTCGCACATAGAAAGGAAGACCCAGTGAGCAGTTGTTCCTCCAAATTTCTCCTGGTAATACCATGGCCTGTTCAGTAGACTAAATACCTGGACTGAGCTTAGAATTAAGACTTAGTGAAGCCTTTAGGGGGAGTTTCTTTCTCTATCTGAAAATGCCAGAGTCCAGTGATATTTTGACCTGTCTGCTGAAAGATGGTTGGTGTTGTACATATGTTGTTCCTCCTGCTGTGATGCTACATCTGATGCTGGGAGTAGGCTTTCTGGAGCTGATCCTGCCCTTTGGAGCCCTCCCCATCCTGGGGACCAGATGGATGGTTCTGGCAGTATGACCCAAGACTGCTGCTAGTTTAGTGGTTCTTTTCTGTTTGTCATAGACAGACCTGTCGGCCAGCTCTGAGCCTCTCAGATGTTGTTTCGACAGCTGATGGCGTTCTTGAACTTGACAGTGTCATAGAACTTGCAGTGAGGTAGGGTAGAGGAGAAAAGATAGAAAGCTCAAGTGTGATTGGTTTTTCTGATTAATTTCTGTACCAACTCTGCAAAATAGATAGGGTCTGACGCCACCTAATCAGGAAGGGGAAGTCTTGAAGTGTGCACTGAGGTCAGGATGTGTTTTCTGTGTGGGTGGCGGATGGGAAAGCTGGAGGCCTTCACGTCTATTGTGGCTCCTACAGAGCTTGGAGGTCTGTTCCAGTGTATCACACACAAAATAGGTGTGATCCTGGTTCGGATGAGAATGTTGGATCCACTCACCTCTCTGCCTCTGTGATAAAGATCGCTGCCATCTTGGCAGCACCCTAAGTGACAGTGGTTAAGAGGTTATCTTTGCTTAGTGCCTTGGGTCTGCTACAAGCACAGGGGTAGCAGGCATGCTTTTCCTTGCTTGGCTGATTACTGAAGCCATAGTTAGGAAAGCTGCGGTGTACCCTGGGCTAAAGTGGATTGGCCTACAGGAAGGAAAGAACATTTCTACAGAAGGGCCCTACACCTTATAAGCATTTCCTGGGCTGAGGAGATGGGTGAGTGGGTAAAGTACTTGCCATGCAAATGTGGGGAGCTGAGTTTAGATCTCTAAAACCACTTAAAGCTAGCACAATTGTGCATATCACCAATCCCAGGCCTCCCAAGGTAAGATGAGAGAATCCCTAGAAGCTTATGTGCCAGCCAGCTTGGAGTATACAGTTAAGAAGACCCTGTCTGAAACCAGGAAGCAGGTAAAGACCAACACTCAAACTTGCTACCTGACCCCCTACACATGTCATGACATTCATTGCATTGTCACACATTAATGTGCATACACGCATATGTACACAGGCTGGCTTGTTGTTGTTGTTATTAAGTTTTGTAAGGGAAAAGAAGGAAATTCTTGTCTTGGGAAGTGTCAGAACTGGCCAATGGCAAATTTGTTCGTTTCTCAAGAAACTCTTATAATTCAGAAGGCTCTTGCCTTCACCAAAATATGCTAAAGTGTGAATGTCAACATTTTGGGCCCTGTAGCAGCCAAGGATTTGGCTTTTGCTATTGCTCTGTTTCCTGAGTCCTTGAACACTGTCTATGAGCTGTGAGTGGTACTAGGATAGTGGAATTGAACTCACCCCAGTATAGTGATTGTTCTGAGACCAGTGTGGGATTCCCATGTGCATGTAACAGGTAAGGAAACCGTGTCTCAAAGAGGCATAGAGCCACATAGTTGCTATGTTCCTGTACTTGGATTTCTAATAGAGCAAGTCTGACCCAACCGCCCATGTGTCAGGTGAGGGCGACTAGGCATAAAGGGAAGTGACTTGGCAGATAAGGTTTTGCTGGCCAGTGAGTGGCATTGCTAGGACCTAAGTCCACACTTCCTAAGCCCCATCCCACCCTCACAGTCCACATTGCCTCTTGTCTAAATGTCTCCATTTTTAGTTTTGTCTTTAATTTTTTTTAACCCCTCACCTCTTTTGTAAATTGTGGATTGATTAACTTTAGTATGATAGAAATAGGTCTGACTGATGAGGTAGGTCATGATTGTTTTAGGCTAAGTGGCTTAAGATTGCTATAGCTTATCCCCAGGACCCTGTCCTGTCACAATCCTATTCTCCTCATTCCGCTCTTCATCCCGGCTTGGAGGAGAAGGTGCTGTGTAGCTCTACACTGTCAGTAAGTACTAGTTCCCCGTGACCTCTTTCTGTTTCCTTCCTTTCGAGATGGCTTAGCACACTCCAGGCTGCAGCAATTTCTCCCCCAGTGGCTAGTGGTGAGAACTGGAGGAGTGCACTGGGGACCCATCCATTCCTTTGTTATTTCTCACTGATAAACAAGCACACGACAGGCCAGGAATACTGTTGGCCTCAGTATCAAGACACAACATGGGCTCTCTTGTTCCCGTGTGCAGATTTGTTCTGCTCTCCATCACAGCATATCTCTGTCTTGGAATAATGTCATTCCTTTCCCTCTTGAAATGTTTGCTTAAGAAGAACAGAAAATCCCTGTGACACTGAGCCAGTGATTGGAATGTCCTAGAAAACAGTTCTGGGTTGGTTTAGCAACTTAATTTACTATTGTATTTCATTTTCTCCCCTCTATTAAGAGAGGGATGGGGAGGGAAAGGCCAGGCCCCTTTCTAGCTGTGCACTGTAACCTCAAGGCCTTCCTCAAATATGAGACTCCAGTGGACTTTGAATACCCGAAATACTGGACCAGGAAGCATGTATTCATCCCATGACTGAAGAGAACAGCTTTTATGACACGCCTCATTCTGAAACAGGCACAGGAGTCAGTTGGGGAGGCAGCCTTCTTCGTTTACAAATAACAGATGCTTTGCGATTGCAGAAAGGAAATACCCCTTATCCCTTTAGTGCCCAGCATCAGCAGTGCAGTGAGAAGATTTTTTATTTTTAACCAGTTAGCAAGGATTTAGTAAGTGTCTGCTCTTTGACGTGTGCTAAGGGTTTCAGTAGATCTAGGGGTGTTTCTGTGCTCCCACCAGATAGGACGTTATTTCCTACCCTTACACCTGAGATCACTAGAACAGTTTTTATGCATTGCCTTGTGTATTAGCAAAGTAGTCTAAACTGTCCAGGGCCACATGGCTCACCTTGGACTGATCTTGGAGGTACAGCTGTAAGACTTTCTAGCTTTTTGGTGCTTATCCTCAGCCTTGATTAGCAGATAGACATTGGTGAGGCCCCTGCTGTGTGGCTCAGCACTGAGTTTGAGGATGACTGAAGCAGGCCTACACTACACCTAAGCTGCACACATTAGATAGAACTTTGAGAGAAGGGTAGAGTGTGCTGTGGTAAGCATACAATGGGAGACATAGGCCCAGGGGGCACTGGGAAGGTGGATGAGCACAGATTCTGGCTGGAGTAGTGTAACTCCCTCTATGCTGGGACATGTGACCTTTTGCATGCACTTACCTGAGCTGTGCAGATAAAGATGAAAAGTGATGGCTTTGTATCCCCCTTTCACCTTCAAGACAGCCCTCACAAGCAGCCTGTCCATTCCTGCTGCCGGCAGGATGGCCTGTGCTGCCGTGCTTACCTAAATTCTAGAGGACTGGCGCTTGCACTAGATTGCTTAAGAGCTTCCTTCAAGAGAAATATGCACCATTTTAGCGTTAAAGCAGTACATGTGTATCTGTGCATGTAAACATGTGTGCATGGGTGTGTGCATGTGCACACAGGTAGGTATAGATGCATCTGTGGCCGCTTTGTGCGTGCATCCATGCTTGCATGCATGCATATATGTGTGCATGTATATTTTAAGACAGGGTCTCTCTAATTAGCCAAAACTTGCCAAACAGGCTAGACTAGCCAGTGTGCCTGAGGGGATCCTCTTGCCTCTGCTTCCCTAATACTGGGATTACATGCAAAGCTATGGGGTTTTTCTTTTCTTTTTTCATTCTTTCTTAGTTCCTTTCTTTCTTTTTTCTTTCTTTCTCTCTTTCTTACTTTTTTTTTTCAAGTAAATTCTGGAAATTTACCTCAGTTCTTTATGTTTACAAGGCGAGCACTTTACTGACTGAGCCATCTCCACAGGGCCTTTAGATATGACAGCCTTTGGGGTTCAAGCAGTATAAATTGAAGCTTTGTGTAGATCTAAGTTGAGGCTTGTCAAATAGGTAAGCTCTATGTTTAGTGAGAGACCTTGTCTCAAAAAATACACACATAACCACACCACACACACACACACACACACATGCACACGTGCGCGCGCATCACAGATACACACACATACATAGCTTTTCGTGGATACTGGTTCCATTATGGGGTTTTCTTAAATCAACATTGGTACAGAGCATATCTTTAATGTTAAATTCTGATTACAGAGTTTTTGTTTGTCTCTTTTCTTCCTGTTTTTCCTAATCAGTCTTTCATGAGTACTGAAGGAGCCTGGGCTGAATGAAGTATGTACTGTGGTGGGGCTACACATTCTCAGGACCTTCCTCGGGTTGAAACTGCAGTATCTTCCTAGGGTCATCTTGGTCTGGAAGGTAGCGCTCTGGATGAAGTCCCTAAGCAGCTTTTCATTCTCATGCTTCAAACATAGGTGGCTTAGTTATAGCATCAACAAGGGAGGGCACCCCACTGGTGCAGTTCCCTTCTCTTGGCAGCTGGGGAGCAGGCCAGCAGGATCCAGCTGCCTCAGCTCTGCTCATGCTTCTGACTTGTTATAGAATCTGATAGAAGACGGTGTGATCGTGGAGACATGCACTCCCTAGATGTTCATAAGTTTGTTCCTAGATCCTGTCTCCAGATGACTTGTCACAAAAGTTTCAACATGCATAAGACCTTCACAAAGACCTTGTGGTCTTGCCGTCCCCTTCTGCTTCCTTTGCTTAATGAGAGGGGAAGTGGAACGCTAAGACACTGTCAGGAAAATCAGTGTCTGTGGCCAAGTCCACATTTAGGTTCCGGTCAGGGTTCTGTTTTTTAAGACACTGAGATACTGCTGCCTGTACAACCACACAGACTGAATAAAGATGTTAAAAGGAGGAAAAGTTCAGTTGTCCTGGCAATTTCCCGTGTGGCCAATTTCTTTTAAAGGAATAACCTTTCAAAGTGGATGATGGACACCTTCCCTCAGTGACCTCTGCAGTCTTGAGGTTCATGGGGAACTGTGTAGCTTGAAAAGCTTCTGTGTGTTAATTCACTTAGCATGCAGTCCTGCCACAAGTGTCCCATGTGTGGTCAGCACCATTCTCTGGAAGCCAAGTGCCTGGCCTTCGAGTGCTATCACATGGCTGCATGCAAGAGTTTAAGCCCACGAACCTCACTGAAGCATATAGAAAAAAAGCGAGACAATTTCCTGTTAGAAAGGACTTGTGTGAAAGAGCAAAGCCATTCCTGTCCTTGTGGTAGCAGAGAGAGGCCCAGGCTAGGTGTGGTAGTGCGTAGCTATAGTCCCAGAAGTCAAGGGACTGAGGTAGGAGGATTGTCATTAGTTTGAGGCCAGCCTGGGCTACAAACTGAGTTTCAGGCCAGCCTAGTCTATAGGATAAGACCCTGTATCAAACAGGGGCATAGAAGAAAACATGAGTGTGCTAGGGAAGGGAACAGCCAAGGAGCAGGCCTGGATTCCAGTGTTGGCCTTACCCTGTTAGCATTGTGGTACTGGCAGGTGTTTGGACTTAGGTTCTTCTGGCCTTGAAGCGTGGGTGTTTTTCTCTGTTTTTCCTGATAGTAATAGCTTGTAAGACTGAAGCCCAACATCAGAAACAGGAAATAGACATGGAACAGTGGAGGTTGGAGCACTTCGATCTTCCCCAGTGTATCTTGTGTTGCTTTTCTGACCTCACTAACTTCCTAACTCCTGACAACTGCTAGTCTCCAGTTCTATAATTTTATCATTTCAAGAGTTTGTTACAAATAGTATCAGATAGCAGTTTAACCCTAAGGGAGTCACTTTTTTTTTAAAGCCCATAACGGTTCTTTGGGAGCTCGTGGAGTATGAGACTAGTTCCTCCTTTTCTGCTGAGTGGTATTCTCTAGAATGGATGAGCCACCGTTTAACCATTCACCACTGAAGGACATTGGCTGGTTTCCTGATTTGACTGTTATGAATAAGGCATTTGTGGCAGGGTTTGAGGTGACCATGTTTAATTTTCCAGGACAAATGCTGAGGAATGCCATCGATTGCTAGGCTGAGTAGTAGTTGCCTGAGTGGGTTTCTGAAGGGCACATGTGGGAGGGACATGTAGGTGCCTGTGGGAAGTTACACGCATGGGAGCTGATCCACCAGGGATAAGATCCCAGCTTTCGGACTCAACGCTAGTGAGCTTCTTCATGTGGCTATGAAATGGGGATATATGAGCCTACTTTATAGCTAATGTGTGTAAAACAGCTTTTACTAGCATAGTTGGTAATTGTACTTGTTTATTTTATTTTGGGGTGGTGTTAGTTTGAGACGGGGTATGATTTATCTGAAGCTGGTCTTGAACTCCTAGCCCTTCTGCCCCCACCTCTCAAATTCTGGAATTATAGGCATGAGCTATAATGTCTGATTTGTTAGCTCATTTTCTGCTGCTATGCTCAAATAACCGAGGTTGGGTAACTACATGAAGAATAGACTTTATTAAGAGGGAAGTTTTTAATGGCATGGCTGAAGAATTGGCTCAGCTCTGAAGGGCTGGAGGCAAATGGTATCACGTTCTATGGAAAAGGGAGAGAACATATGGTGAGATAGGGGTGGCCAGGAGTAGCCAGGCACATGCTTTTGTAACAGGCTTGTTGTTGTTGTTTTGTTGTTGTTGTTTTTAATTATTAACTCAGACCCCCCCCCCATGACACCTGCTAAAGGACCATGCTTCTGCCCTACACACCCTTAAACATGGTTACACTGGGAACTGGTGAGTCCTTAGAGACAGATCGAAGCGGTGCTCAGTAGATAGAAGCTGCTCTAACTAACTGGGTCAAGCAGGTCCTGTGCTTAAGCAGAGCATCGAAGACAGAAGACAGCTTCAAAGACAGAAGACAGCTTCAAAGACAGGCTTTTGTCTTGTCACTTACCCTCCTGGAATCACCCAGTGCTTTCTCTTTCTCTCTGGAAAGAGGTCTTTTTACACTAGTCTAGGTCACTAGACAGGTACCAGCATTCCCTGATGGGGTTGTTTGAGCCTGTGCTACTGGTCAAAAGAATCCTAGGCAACTTCAGATTGTGCCAAGCTCTGCTGGTCTGCATTAGCCTCTCTGGGTCTATATATACCCAGACTCGAAGAAGCTGCTGTGATTTAGCCTAATTCCACAAGTATGTGCTGAGCTCGTCTCTGTTCAAGGGATTGTGCTGGTGCATGTAAAGGCCAAAGACTCTTCCAGCAGATCCCAGAAGCTGGCTCCAGCCACAGCTCCTGGGAGCCACCATGTTGCAGAATAAAGTCTGCATTCAGCATGACTCTCAGAGCTCAGGGTCTTTCCAGCTCGCATGGCTGCCAGCGTGCATACCATTCCCCACATCATGTTCTGACTGCTTCATTAAAACTGTTTTAAAGGCCACACAGCCTTCTGTCACACAGCTCTACTGTAGTTTATTTAACCAGTCCCCTGGGAGTGGGCAGCCAGGGTGTTCCTGCCCTGGGCTCCTGTGCAGGGGAGGCTTCAATACTCCCCTTGACTGCCCATCCCCCTGCTCTCAGCTTGTATATAGTGCTGCCTCTTCTCAGAGCTATGAGGGCAGGGATGAGGCCACACTCCTTCCTTCTCCATACCTTTGGTCATTTACTGACCACTCAAGTACGCAGGTGCTTACAGTGCTCCACCTCTAGTGCTGCCTCTGTCAACTCCCCTTTGTAGGGGCCACAGTGGGGGTGGAGCTGGTAAGAGTGTGTGTGTGTGTGTGGGGGGGTCTATTTTGGAGTTTTGTGCAGAGCTGTGGTTGGAAGGGCTGTCATGTTCCCATGGCAATAGATCTCCATAGCATTGCTTTTACTGGTCTCCCAGTTTCACCAGAGGGATGGACCCTAATACAGTCAAGCCCCTGATGATGGAGAGGATGACTAGATGTCCATCCCTGGAAAGAGGGCTGGGACTCCCAGGCTCCCCCATGAAATAACGGTAGTAGCTACTATTTATGATTTCTCAGATGAACCAGGCACAGAGCAAAAGGCTTGACCTCTGCTTTCCTAGGATACAATGACCTTAAGGGCAGCCAGTGTTATTTCTTATTTATCAAGAGGGAAACTGAACCTCACAGAGAAATCAATATATTTCAAGAATGAGGATTCCAACCCAGATGTGCTGTTGCTGATCTTAGGGTCTAAGTTTATGACCACTGAGCCTACCAGTCACCTCAGAGAAGGAAATGGTGAGTTTACCTCCCAGGCCTTGTGCCAATGGCTGTCTGCCCTAGAACTGAATTGAGGTTCACACCCAGAAAGGTGATGGCTGCCATCAGGCCTCCCCTGCCGAGGCAGCACAAAGGGCCCTTTTGAAGGGCAAGTCCAGGGGCACCCTTCCTGGCTTGCTCCTGATTTAAGCATGCAGGGGGCCAGCAGGCACTTCTGGCCCTGCTGTTGAGCCAGAACTAGGCTGAATGGTTTGACATTCCTTCTTTAAGCACATCACACTTGGTTGGGACGCAGCTTGTAGACTGATGTGGTCCTGAAGCATGAAACAGGTCTCCCAGCACCACCAGGGACTCTATCCTCCCCCCCCCTCCCCTGGCCTCCTTTCCTGAACAGTTAAGCTTTATAAATGCATTGACTGCCCGCCTCCCCATCCCTGATTTTGCACTTTGGACGAACCTTGTTTTCGAAGAAGTTAGAAGGTCATTTTCCTGTGCTTACCAGCTGGCCTATAATAGCAGACTCAATAGCACCCACTGTAAAGTCTAATCGAAGTAAACAGGAAAATATGATTTACAAGCTGGATGTGAAGTAAATACCCGGGTGCAATTTATTTTTACACAACAGCTTCTAAAACATTTTCCTGTGCTGAACATTCCATTTTTAATTATAGATTAGGAGCTGTTTTTCTTTTTCTTTATTGCTACCATTATTTTTTCGGTTTTGATGGTGACCTTCCAATCCCTATATCCATGTAACTTTCCTTTGAAAGTTGAACCACAGATTGGTGGGGATGGGAAATTAAGATCAGGGAAGTCACCTTATAAGGAATGGCTTTTCAGACCTGCCCGGAAGCCTGTGCGGTTTCTGCCTTTGCTTGGTGGGTCATAATGAACAAGGAGGCTGCCTGATGGTCTTTGGTGAATGACAGTATCAAGGAGGTCTGGGCAGTAGCTCATAGGTCACTTGGTGGTTTGGTCCACTCTGGGGAAAGAAAGGGACACAGCTACAACTGTTAGGGATGGGGCATGTGTCTTTAAATAGACCTTCCTGATTTGTCTGTAGCATTTTTCATAACAAAGTAGATGAAGTAAGCCTGTGCCCAGCTCTGGATCTCCTGCCTCCTTTGATATTGGATGTGGAGATGAGGAATACTGACCCTTAGCCAGTCTAAACTTATCCTAATGTGAGCTTGATGTGCCTGCAAAGCCAGCCCAGCCAGTGATAAGATGCTATATTGACAGGAACCACATATTGCCAGCACCTCAGAACCTGTGGTCTTGAAGATGTCTCATGGCTGGATCCAAATTTGTTGCTGTGTCTGGCAGAGCATTAGTTATTAGATGCTTAAGGCTACCTGGAGTGTGTGTGTGTTTGTGTGTGTGTGTGTGTGTGTGTGTGTGTGTGTGTGTGTGAGAGAGAGAGAGAGAGAGAGAGAGAGAGAGAGAGAGAGAGAGAGAGAGAGGGAGAGAGAGAGAGACCTAAGAAAGTGATTCTAGGCTTTGGTGACCTCCCAGAGTACACTTCCATTAGTAAGGATGTGGTTCCATCCCCATGAGGTACTCTGCACTACAGGGGCTGAGCTATGCTCTCGACATCCGAGGCTTTCCTAGTCCTGAGCCTGTTGCTTGTGTTTTGTCTTTCCAGGTTGTTGACTACTTCTGGCCATTCCCAGAGGGCCTTGTCACCAGTCTGAGCAACTGATGGGGAGCTGTTTCTAATGACATCACTCTACAAGATGCCCAGGTATCACTGTTAATCAGTCTGCCCACCTGAAGATGGCTTGTGCCCAATCTGGGATGCAGCCCAGTTCCTGAGGTCCTTACCATGGTGATGATCCTAAGGAGAAGCCTCATCAACCAGGGAGCTGACTCCGTAGCACACAGGACCTTCATCCCTGAACTGGTGAGGACCTCAAGGGTTGCATTTCTTTCTCCTTTGTGGTGTGGTATTCGGGGAGGGCTTGTGGTGTGTGTGGCTGTGGATTGGCATCGGGGCCTAACAACTTGGAAGTAAGCAGAGCTCTGTGAGAGGGTCTAGACTGGGACCTTGTGGCAAAGGAGCAGAGTATAGATTCGTACTCAGAGGGAGACAGTAACTGGACCCAGGTTATAGCCGCTTTGATGGGGGAAGAAGGTCACGCCAGAGGTAGCTCAGCTTAGCCCAGCACTCCATTCACCCCCACCTAAAGAGAGAGGTGTCCAGGATGAGGGTGGCAGAGGAGGAGCCAAGACAAGGCTGTCTCTCAAAGGGCAATGCAGGGTGAGAGCCACCACCCGAGGGTCAAGAGTGGTAGATTAGGGAGAAAGGAAGCACAGTTTGGCAGTAAGGTGGTAGGCTACAGCTGTCCTCTGACTGCATGATAGCAGGCTCCTGTCTTGTCACCCACTGTCCTAGAACCATCCAATTCTGTGCCCTCTACCTGGTGGTGTTGGCATCACACTTTGCCCTTTGGTGGGCTTCCTGTCCTTGTCTCATGTTGGCGATTACCACATTGTAACAGCTGAAGCTCCTACCCCAGGGAGTTTGGTGAAATACTTGGGACCTGTATGTGTTTCATAGGCTTTCACAAGTGCCCGTCCTGTGGACTGGTGTAGGCCAGCAGAGTTGAGGAACTTGTGTGACTTGGAGCTGAGCCTTGCCCTGTTTGTGTAGAGTAGTTCCCAGTCTAGAGGGAGGTTCCACCAAGCATGTGTACAGTGACCCTTTAAGGGCCATTAATGCCAATTCATAGCTGACACCCTGTTGAGATCCAGGTGTGCTGAGGAGGCTGGCTGATCTGTAAGCATATCAGAGCCTCACAGAACTGAAGTGCTGGGCGTGGCCTCAGAGGCTGAAAAGAAGCAGCTTAGCAATCACTGGCACAGTCTTATTTTCCAAACATGTAGTTCAGAGCTAGACCTGCAGCAGGGCAGTGACTGCCTCAGTGGCTTGCCCACGTCTTCACCTCATTCCCACCTATCAGCCCCACTGCTTGGCCTGTGTTTAGGCCTCTTCACTTAGGCTGGTATTGGAACACCTATCTCTTATCTGTTCTCTGCTCAGCACTGTAGGCACAGGGAGAGAGAAGCAGCTAAGGTTCATCTGGTTGATGGACACCCGAGTCATCCTAGCAGGAGCGGAGCTACGTCAGCCGTTGCTTCCAATTCACATATATCTGCAGTTTGGTCACTTCCCACCATTACCTCACTCCCACCCAGCAGCCACCTCGTCCTATCTGCTGGCCTCTCTCATGGAGATTCTTGTAACCGGGCCTCTGCTTCTGGCTCTTAAAACCTGTTCTTCACCCAGCAGCCATGCAGAGTACCAGTCAAATCTGTCTGTCTGCACAGAACCTTCCACTAGCTTCCTGCCTCATGAGTACTGTAACTTTCTGCTTATTCTACCCAGCCAATACTGGCCTCTAGTACAGCGATGTCAACCTCAGGACCTTTGGATTTCTTCCATAGCCTAGAGCTCTTCCCTTAACATGACTCTGTCCTTCTTCCTTCCTTCTGTGGCCACTCACCCTTAAATCCAGTCCTGCCCACCCCCAGACTCTCTGCCCTTTTTCCACCCAGGATTTCCCTCTGTAGCTCATACCACTTTCTAACGGGTTTTCTATAGGTCTTGCATATCGAGTGATTCCTCATGCTAGGGCGGACACTTAATGAAAGCCAGGCATTTGCTTTTCTCTCCTGGAACAGCTATTGCATAATAGCTGTTCAGTTAGAGTAAGTGAGTGCACACATTCACATTGCCACAGCTTCTGACCTTGTTGTTCTGGTTCCTCTGTTTAATTTGTAGCCGAGGGATCACACATATGCGTCATGCTTGTCTTGTCTTTTTTGTTAGTATTAACTGTTTTTCTGGTGGAAGATAGTGCATGAGTGGTCTTGGGCAGAGGGGCTGCCCAGAGGTCCAAGGGCTGTGTTTCTGAGGGTTGAACTATAGTATTGGCCTCCACAGCAGCCTCTGCGCTTGTCTAGTGTCAAGGTAGGACTGGGCTAGGGCTGGCCACAGAGCTGTTTCCCAGTACCATGGCCCAAGGTCATGGAAGGAGCCCTTCCTGAGCCCTACCGTGAGGACCATGGCCTTGTGCCTTCCCTGGGGGAGGAGCCTTGCCTTCCTAGAACAGAAGGGTGGGGCTTATTCATCCCTCCCTCAGGGCTCACAGACTGCACTCCACTGTCTTCCAACCTCTGCTCCCCTTCCAGAGAGCAATCTTCTTGCCTCTGCACTTAGCTGTTGGCCTATGTAGGCCCAGAACCATCTGTCTCCTTCTACCCTCTGCTCCAGATGTCAGGTCAGTGGCGAGCTCTCTCTCTCTCTC
>NW_021604659.1:3343606-3416527 GCF_004785775.1 Grammomys surdaster
CTCTCTCTCTCTCTCTCTCTCTCTCTCTCTCTCTCTCTCTCTCTTTGGAGAGAGCTTTTCTTGTCTGTGAGTTTGTTGACATCTTACATACTAACTGTTCCATTCTGGGCCTGGTTCAATATAAGAGGAAGTACAGTGTGGCCGCAGAAGGTATGGAGAGTGCCACGGATGGTGCTCCATCTCTGACCCTTAAATAGACAGGAACCGTGGCTCAGAGAACTCAGTATCGGAGTGCATGGGCTAGCCAGGACCTATTGGCACTGGCAGAGCCTTTGAAGGTTGGGACAATCTCAGGGAAAAGAGTTTTGTATGTGCCTGAAGAAAGATCCAAATAGTGTCAGTCTAGTGATGAGCTCCCTGAGACAGAGTCAGCCTGAGGTCAGCCAGTCCTCACTGTGAGCAGCAGAGGAAGTTGCGGGGGTCCGTAAAGCACACAGGCTGCCACCAGTCCACACAGAAAAGATGGGACCAAAAAGATAACATAAGTAGAGGTTAAGATTTCAAAAGGGAACAGGAGTCCAGGGGAGCTGGGTGCCTTTGGGATGGTGGAAGCAGCCTCTGGGGTGTGATGGTATGGTGTTGGGCTCCTCTCAGTCACAGAAGGAAGGTCTGAGACACCCTAGGTGGAAGGATCCTTAGACCCTTTAACCCTAGAGCACCCCCCAGCCACTGCCCTGAGTCCTGGTGAGGAACGGGAAGACCTGTGGTGGTCTTTGACCTTTTACAGTCTTCACTCCCTTGTTCTCTTTTTAAGAACTGGTACTGTACATCAGTGATCTCAGTACCTGGGAGGTGGAGGCAGGAGGATCAGAAGTTCGAGGCTAGCTTTGGCTACATAGCTAGTTAGGGACCAGCCTGGACAACACAAGACCCTATCTCAAAACAAAACAGCAAAACTCTAATTCTGGTGACAAAGGTAAACTGTCCTTACTCCCAAGGGAGGTTCAGGAACAAGAACTGTCAAGTGCTTAGTGAATTCCCTCTGGGCACAGGAGCTCACTCCTCTGGGAGTGATTGGTATAGGGATAGGCCACCCTCACAGCCCTGGTATGGCTTTCACATTAGGTAGCCATGACCATGGCTAGTCCTCTTTCCCTGGTCTGCCTGGTTGTTTTCCTCTGCCTAGAGGGCTTTTCCTTCTCATGTTCTAACATTAGCCACCATCACTGGAAAGCAGCCAAGATGTTTGACCCTGGAGCACTGAACTCCCCTAGCTCCTGCCCATTCGTCTACATGCAGGCCAAGAGCCTGTTCTTGTTTCCAGAGTAACCACCTCCTTAGGCCAGGCCAACTTTCTCTCCCAGCCTACTCTAAATCCTGGAGACCAGAGAAGACAGGCTAGTGGTTACTCTGGGCAGAGGACAGTCTATATAGCTATAGACTGCATACTTGTCCTCAAACCATGCACAGTCAGTAGTAGAAGAGGCACTGCCTTCTGCACTGTCACATTAGAGTGCCAGAGCTAAGGTATTTGCCCATTCTGAAATTGGTAGCCACATTAGGCCTTGTGTCCAGCTATCTAGGTACAGGGAATCTTCATATTCCTTATTAGGCCAGCCTGACACTTTGGCCTCATCAGCTCCAAACCAGGGTCTCTGGCTGGCCACAGAATAGCTGAAGTCTGGTGTCTTTCATCCTGGGTAGATATATGTGCCATAGGGACTTTTGTGCCTGGGGACTCTCAGCCTTGAAGTTGGGGTACCTTGGTGTCTCTGAGTGCCTGTTTCCACTGCACTGTTCTGCTTCTCTTCATCTTTTCAGGCCTGAATTCCTCTCAGCTTCCTGCTGCTGGGTCTTACTGAGTTCTGTTTGAGAGACAGGCATGATAAAATGCTTATTCTTGGTATGTGGTATGAGCATCTCCCCTTCACACTGTGGTTCTCTCTTCGTGCTGTGTCAGCAAAAGGGGAAAAGTGGCTCAGTTGTTTTAGGCAGTAACCTTTGAAGAAAGTTGTGAGACCCATGAGTAAGACCTGGCATTTTTGTGTTTGCTAGCTTCTCCTTTGGAGCCTTAATTAGGTTTTTATAGAAGTCCAGGCCTTCTCAGTCAGATTCTTCTCAGTCCCTGAAGCCTCAATTTGACTTCTAGCTATTGTCTTTTCTACCAGGACCTGATTCCAGAGGCTTCTCTTGTGACGAAAATCATCTCATTGAGACTGAATTTTGATGAGTTCAGACACAAAGGAGGAGACTTGCAAAAAGGAAGCATGCTCTCGCTTCCTTCCCTGCAGACCTCAGCCTGCAGTTGAGCTCACTCTTTTGCAGATTCCGGAAGTCTTGGGAGGCCTGGAAGCCCGAGTCCCTTTGGCTTGGCACAGTGATTTGCTTATCCCTTCTTCTCGCTCTGGGAATAGAGGATTTGAAGAATTAGAAGCCTGGCTGCAGGAATGGCATCTGCCAGTGGGAATTTTATTGTTTTCTTGGTAGACTAAGAACAGGAAGGCTTGTGTCAGCTTGGAGCCAGAAACTCCTGGATGCCATTTTGCCCAGAGTGAAATCCTTAGGCAAACTTGCCAGGGGTTAGTATCTGCTGGGCCCTTAGACCCAGGGAGCTGTTAAGGATGAGATGTTCTGGTACTGCTTCACTTCAGAAGCAGGGCTCAGAAAGCAAGGCAGGGCTGTGGTCCTAACGTGGGTTCCAGCATGAAGTAAGTCAGTCCTCTTTTTTTTTTTTTGTTAAATGTGTATAGATGTTTTGCTAGCATGTATGTGTGTGCACCATGTACATGCATGCCTGGTGTCCATGGGGGCCCAAAGAGAGTGTGATTCTTAGGATTAGCGTTAAAGATGGTTGTAAGCCAATTAGGTGCTAGGATTGAACCCTAGTCCTGTGGAATAGCAGCCAGTGCTTTCAGCTCTGAGCCCTCTCTAGCCTCGGGGGTTCTTCATTTGACAGCTCAAACAAAATGAATGCTAGTGGAATAAAGATGGAAACTCCACAGGCTGTAGAAGAGTATATAGATCATACCCAGAAAGGGCAGGGCCAGGGTGAGATGGGGGTTTAGAAACAGGTGCTTCGGCCAATTCAGGCCTCCTATGGCCCTCTACTCTTATCAGTGGAATGAACAGACCTTGAGCTCTCCCCTAGCAAGGCACAGGTGGCTGTACTCTGTTTCCTGCTTGTGCATGTGAAGCCCCAAGCCCTCATTTGTGCCACATGTGTGCCAGTAGTGCACACTCACTATGCCAGCCTTCCTTCCTGTTCTCTCAGCTTTCTGTGGTCCCTGTCTTGGTGTAGCTAACTAGGAACCACCCAAATGAATGTTGTCCTTGAGCCTAGGTACCCCCTGAGCACCAAGATTCCCTTGACAGGCAAGGCACCCTGTCAGGAGGCCATCCCCATTCCTTCTCAGAATCCTGCTCTGGAGAGTAGGGGGCCTCTCTGGGTTCTGTAGGCTTCTGCATTGGTCTTATGGGTGGCAAAGTCCTGATGGTAGGCTCTCCTGTGTTTGTCACCTGCTCTCTATTGGGTGACTTTGGTGTGGCTTCCAGCTGCACATCCTGAACCACTAGCCATGTTAGCTGAGATGGAGGCAAACACAGCCCCTTTGAACTCTTTCTAGATATTTTAGTGGGTAGGTATAGATAGTTATTTACCAGAGGGTGACCTGACCTGGTAGTGTTAAGGATTGTTTTAAGCCAATAAGAGACCTGGAAAGGGTTGTTTCTTATCAGTAACCTTGTCTATCAACAGTAGCCCAGGTGTTCCTCTGAAAACTGACTCTGACCTCTACCCACCTTAACACACATAGTCTGCATACCCATTCCCAAGTCCCATCCCTCTGTAATGTAATGAGTTGTCTGTGTGACCATGTTCTCTTGGGGGCTTGAGCCTTTCTTCCCTTCTATGTCCTCAAGTCTGGAAAGGATCATCCTACCCATTAAACCCCTCTGGGATAAATGTACTTCTGGCCGAGAGCAAAGGTCCCCAAATTGGGCACTGGGATGGGGTGAGAAAGCTGGTGCCAGGCGCCTGCTGTCTTATCTGAGTGGGCCAGGTGTTGCTAGTCGGCCCCACCCTCCTCCTGGGACTTTATGAGCCAACCCAGGCTCCCACCCACTTCTCACCCTAGAAGCCCTGCCTCTTTTTGTCATGTGGTCGGGCCTGGGGCTCCTCTCAGAAGCTATAACCCTGTGTAACAGGCTGAGAACTTAACTTCCATTGCATGACCAACCCCTAGCACAGCCTGAATAGAGATAACTGTCTGTTCCTGTATACTGAGTATACTGTAACTGAATGTGAGACAGCCAGTCTCTGGAATGCTTGAGGCAGACCTTCTCAGGATTCTGACTAGGATGTCTGCTCATAGCTCACCATCTGAGTAGGCCACTTGACTTGGATGCCAGATATGTAAGAGCCCCCAGAATACTCTGTGCTCAACTTCCTGTCTAGCTGTGAATCCTTACCTTCTTTTTCATCTGTATTCAGCTGAGGGATGTGTGGGTTGTGAGGGAAGACAGAAAACAGGGGAGTGGGAAGCCCAGTGGATGGACAATGCCCAGGAATTGAAAGCCATAGCTCTCGGGCTGAGACCTGATGGGACCAGTGAGTGTCTTGGGCTTCAGAGAGGACAGTTAACAGCTTCACTATAACCATAAGCAGCTGTGAGGAATCAGTCAGCATTCCCTTCTGGGTGGAAGAAGAGATGCTGTCCTGTATCACCTGGGGAGCCACCAGGAACTATGTCCACTGCTCCATACTCCCAGGAGGGCCACCTTTCCAAGTTTCTTTCCAGCCCCTAATAAACTTTGGTTCTGTCATTTCGTAGAACCTCCCCATATTCCCTCTGTGGAGAGATTCCCTCTTGCCAGGAGTCACAGGCATTTTGTGTGGCTCAAAAGCCCATTAACCTGCTCAGTCTGTAACTCTGGAGCCTTGAGGCAAAGGCCAGGCTCAGTCCTGAGGTAGATGTTGCCTCTTGGGCTACATTCTTCCCTTTACTCAACCTGCTGCTGCCTAAGGGTAGATCCCCCTGTAATTGTGACTTTAGAAAGAACTCAGTGCAGAGTCATGTGCAAACGTGCTCCTGATGACATGAAGAGTGAATAGCTTTTCTGCTTGTTTTCAGCACACGCCAAAGATGAGTCAAGGACCTACCCTCCTCTCCTGTGGAATTATGGGTGAGTAGCTACACATTATGGACATCTTCTAGTTCTTCCAGCCAGGTGAGACTACAGAGAAGTCCTGGAGAGACTCTCTTCTGTGTTTTTAACTATTTCAGTCCCCAATGGGGCTGGAGTAGACCAATAGGGTGATGGGCACGAGAGTGAGGGGCACTGGTTTATCGGCACCATTTCTAACTCCTGCATTGAGTTCTGGCTGATTAATAAGTAATTTATGGTGATCTTTTTTTCACTCAGAAAATCTATTGTAGGATAGGAAGTAAAAATCTTTTAAAGTCTGGTGGTTCTCAGTGGTAGCTCCTGTTGATTTTTTTGTGCGTGTGTTTTGCACTTTTCACATAACCGAGTATACCATGAACATAAAATTATATAAACTGTGTTTGGTTTTACACACAGTAATTTCTATGGTATACAAATGGCTCAGGTCCTGTATCTGTACAGTACTGCGCTGTGTGGATGTGCTATATGGATGCACTGTGGTGAGGTGATTCTTACAGTCATGGGGTAAAGTGGGTGTAAGGGGTTCTCTCAGTCGGAGTTTTTGTCTTTTGTCTTATTTCTCAGGATAGTTCCAGAAGGGAGCTGGAGAGACCAGAGGTCAGGGACCTTTTAAAGGCTCTTGGTTCATTATACGGCAAATGTCCTGGCCAATAAACCCTTTGGTTTGGTGTTTCTGTGCACACATGATGCTGTTTCTGGAAAAAGAAAAAAAGGATGGTTGCATTGGTCACATGCGTTTTGCATTGCCCTACAGATGGATTCAGTGATGTCTAGGTTGAGTCGGAGACCAGACCTCAATGATGGAATAGCTATAGTGGGCTTTCAGACTCAGTGCCTTGCGGGGCCACATGAGATTTTCCTCACCCTTCTTCGCTGTGTCCAGTGGCAGCTTTTCTAATTTCAAGGCACTTCCCATAGATGAGACTGAGTGCAGTGGGGGCCTGTCATGTTGCACACCACTACACACATCGTTTGCAGCTTCAGAGCCAGGCAGGTGCTTGTTTATGCTAGGGAAACATAGGCCCAGTGACTCTTTGAAGCATCTCTTAGGAAATAGAATTAGAAATAGAGAAGGACAGTTATTTTCTTTTCAGTACATGGTATAGCATGGGAAAATGCTAGATGTCTTTTTTTTTGATATTGCTACCCAGAGGACATCCAGACACCTGGGTAACACACTTCTGTGACCTACTCTCACATGACCATGGTCGTTAATGGCTTTTCTCCTCCATCACCACTGTCCCATGGTGGAAAAACCTACTGTACTTCTGCACCCTGGAACAGGTGCACAATTGAACTGCCTTCCTTTAGATGAGAATCTATTATGTATATCCAACCTTCACCCCAAACTTAGCTCCAACAGAGCCAGACCAGGAAACTGTCCTGAGGATGGTGGGCCTTCATTTTAAGACTGTTCTGTTGGGCTTCTCTAACCTTCTAGTATAATAAAGCTGACTCTAATGGGTCTGGTCTGTGACAGGTCTTGTGAAAACTGAACCTTTTAACTTTTCTGAGCCTCGGTTTCCTCATAGGTAGCATAGCAGTATGGGTTTGTGAAGACAGTGATGGACTGTGACAATATCAGCACAGGAGAGCACAGAGGAGAAGTAGCTGCAAAGGACTAGGACCACAGTGGCTTCTTTTGGGAGTGAGTGTGACAGAGTTGTCCATAGGACCAGAGAAAAGGCCTGGGGAAGGAGGAGAGTGAACAGCAGCTCAGGGTGTCCAGGGCCATCTGGCTGCCTGAGCCTGTGGAGCCCAACAGCTTGTTTTCTCTCCAGGGTGGCACAGGGCTTAGAGGAAGTGCCAAACTGTGTTTACAGGCTGACTCTTCGGGAAGCCCTATCCCACTGGCTCTCAATCCTGCAGGCCAGTGCTAAAATCCCTACCACTCAGCCAGAGGAGATGGGGGTGTGGGGGGCAGGAGATGCCTAGTGTTGGAACAGCAGCATGCCTGTGTACTCTGCCTCTCCAGCTCCATGCCCCTTGTCTGCCTGCTGCTCAGCTTCCTTGACTCTAGCGAGCCATGTTCCACGTCACAGCATGTCTTACCAGGACTTTCATTCACCACACATAGTTTCAGGGGCTTGTTCTCATAGATTTTCATTGAGCATTTAGCATGTGCTCAACACTTAGTGCAGGGCAGAATGAAAGGGACCCTGTCTTACCCCTGAGAACATTGTGTCTAGTGGATGAGAGAGAGCCACAGACATTAAATTCCATGTGCCAAGGTTGGGGAGGCCAGCAGAGCCACAGAGACGTACACTCCATTTCTCCCATTCCTTGATCTTTTCCTCTGGCAAAGTATAGGTGCTCTAGGTAGGAGATCCTTCCACCTTCTGTCCCATTCCAACAGCTTTGAAGCCAGAGGTCTCAGCAGCCTGAGGCCTTCCTGCTTCCCTGTGAGTTGGAGCTGGTAGCTTCCATCAATGCTCCAGCCCGTTGACTCCGTGAATGGAGTAGTTTGTGTGCTAGTGGAGTAGTCTTGTGCGGTCACTGTGGCTCACTGGGAGTTGCACCCTAGGCAGAGAGATTTCATCTTGGGTGTGCCTGCTTTTCAATAGCAAGGAAGAGAACACCCTGAGGGGCTGGCCAGACTTTTCAAGAGGGTTTTTGGCCCTTCCAGGGTTGGACAATGCTGAGCAAAGATAAAATGTCAATGATCATAATCACCACCCCAGCCCCAGCTCCTGAAGACAAGGTTCTATGACTCAGGGTTTTCCCTCCTAACCCCATGCCCAGGGCCCTATCTGGGAACCGGTGTGGGGAGTTTCCTAGGCACTCTGAAGAAAGGCCCTGCAAGTGCATCAGGGCTCGGAAAGTAGCCCTGGGTTGCCGCTGCTTCACAGAATTCCATCCTTCCTGGTGGCTAAGCTACCCAGGTACCCACTTAATAGTCCAGCAGAGTAGAGCTGAGTGTTCTTAACAGTGTATGCTTTGCTTTATTTTTTTTTTTAAAAAGTACCTCATTCTTGTGATTGTGAACTGGATATCAGACTCTTCCCTATCCTTGTGCCCCACCTCAATTTGGGAACATGATACAAACTATTTTTACACTTGTTTAAAGTGAGGAAGAGAAAAAAATCTAGGTTAGGTGTGAATGGAAGAAGATATACAACAAAACAAAGCCCAACCCTGTCTACCTGCTCTGTACCCCGTTGAAAGTTCCTTCTTAGGGTACCAGGCCAGCTCCTTCTAGCAGATAACGAGGTTCCATTTTCTCCATATTTTTCCCGCCCACCTCTGTACTGAGGCAGAATTTCCAGTGAGGCATCTACTCATGACATGAGTTGAGTGGCAGCTCCCAGCCTGCCATGTGGGCTGGGAGCAGTGTTCTTTCTTACATCTACTTCTGGTGTGTTCAGGAAGTGTGGGAGGGATGTCCTCCTGGGTCCAGTGATGCAGGGGCTGCATGTGACATCCAGCCTGAGCCTGGGACCATCTAGGAGATACTTGCTTCATGTTTGCTTGGGGTCACATATGTGCTGCCACTGCCGCCACCACCTTCTTCTTCTTGTTCCTCCTCTTCCTCTTCTTCCTCTTTCTCCTCTTCTTCATTTTCTGATCTGATAAAACAGGGCAACTGGGGTGAATGCAGGCCCCATTCATTCCCTTTGGCTAATTGCAGCCGTTCAGTGAGCCTTATTTCATCAGGATAGTAGACAGCACACATTCCATCTTTCTCACCACTCAGGCCAGGAGATTAGAAATCACATAAAATGTGAGAAAGTGAGAGCAACACTGATTATTCCCAAAGGGCCACTAGGAAAAATCGTGTAAATACAAGTCAGTGGACAGAGAACAAAACAATTCATATGCTTAAAAAAAGAGGATGAAAACCCATAATTACTTCAGGAGTTATGGTAATAAATTATTTATTAATGTAAATTATTTCACAGGCAAGGAACATAGAGGAAACTTGAGCAGAAGGATCATGCATTATGTATAAAAAGGAATTGTAAAAACATTAGAGTGGCCGACTTGTGCGGCTCTGCTTCAGGTTTGTCAGCATTTTAATTATAAGCCTCACTTCCACTGTTTAATTACTCGGCTGTTAACGTCTACTCTGTACATAAAAGGCTTCTTCCCTGGGGCACTCTGAACGGAGTTCCTCGGGAAACCAGTTGGCTGTGTTGAGCTGCATAGGGCTAAGAGATTTTGTGTTGAGGTTCAGCAGGCTCTGGTCTCTTAACTCAGCCTCAGTTGATCAACTGAACGTGGCCCATGATTGTACCTGTGCGGAGAAGCTGGCATTTAGGGCTAGACAGTTTCCATTGTGGTCAGACGACCAAAAGAAACCGAAAAAAACCCACCACTAGTAATACTGGCATTACTCAGACCAGGTTTTTGTGTCGTTTTGATTGTGATCCTTGAGCCAGGACCTCCTAGAAGAAATTGATTATGGACTAATACAGGCTGGTATGTGATATGTTTCCAGTGAAAAAGTACTTCCACATACAAGTACATGTGTCTGCTTAAAAAAAAAAAAAGCAACAACTCTTTACAGTTTGAATTTATCTTTGTTGTGGTTACATATGTATGTGATTTTTAAAATCCGTACAGGATGCTTTTCAGCTCGTGTACCTTTTATTGGTTCCAGACAGTGTGTCTGGAATGGGATGAAGTACAGAATGAAAGTAGATGGAATTGGCACATGACAGCTGTTTGCAGTGACGAGTTAGCCTCCTGAGCTGCCCTCTCACGAAGGTGAGGGAGGGGGCCTCAGTGGTGCCATAGGCCAGGGAATGGCTACTGCACTATCTTTGGGTGTTGGCCTCTCAGTGGAGAAGGATGGGCAGTGGGCAAGCCGGGAACATTCTGTCCTAGTCGCAACAGTATGGCTGTAGGACTGCAGAGCATGCTCAGGTCTACTGTTTGCCAACTGGGTGTGCCTAGAGGACACATGGCACTGTTCTGAAGCCCAGGTTCACCAGCGGGCAGGGATTGCTGTGATGACCCAAGATATAAACAGTTGCTTAGAGTGCATGCTCGTGTTCTCTCTCAGCTTCAACAGGGACCCCAATCTATTGACAGCCTTCTAAAGGGCTGTCCTCCATGCCAATCCCCTTATCTATATAAACTCAGCTATCCTTGGTGTGTGCCTGGTTTAGAGAACTGTTCACATGCTCTGTATGTGCCCCAAACATGAGGGGATAAAAATTTAACCAAGCTGGCCATTCCAGCCCTTTGGAACTTTGCTGCTATAGAGAATACTAGTTTCCCTGACATTTGTAAGTACTCCTGAGCTTGGAGGGGAGCTGAAGTCTCTTGCCAAGGTTGAAGGGGTTGTCAGGACTCCACACTACCTTGTACAAATGAAGAAACAGAGGCCTGTGCCTTCAACGTTCAGAGTGGTGCAGTTTTTATATCTTACTGGTCCCTCCAGCCCCCACAAATTTTTTTTTTTTTTGCAAGACTACAGGCTTGCCAAAGGCAGTGAAAGCTGCTATTTACACTCCCCATCCTACTAATGAGGCAAGGCCTGGTAACCATTTTACACCCTTATCTTTATCCCTTCTTTTAGAGCCCCACAGGTCAGCCTTCCTGTTTCCCCAGATGAGACCAAGTGGAATGTCTACCTTTAGCCATCCTAACCCTTTGTCTGTGTGAGGTCCTTGTGAAATGAACTTGGTGTCTTGTATGACTGTCCCTAAGACATGGCAGAGCCAAAGGCTAAAGTGGAGAAACCTAGGAGCCTTTCTTCTTGACTCAGCTTCTAGGAAGTTTCCATTCTGGTGACAGGCTCTAAACTTCATTTAAAGCAGATGAGAAAGCCAGATGTGATGACTGTAATCCCATCATCTGAGAGGCTCAGACAGGAGCATTGCAGCAAGTTCAAATCCAGTCTGGGTTTCATAGTGAGTTTCAAGTTATCCTGAGCTAGATGAGTTATCCTCTCACCAGATGAGACCTTGGTGGGGGGGGGGGAGCTCAAGTTATTGCCTAGCATGTCCATTGATGTTCTTGTTAACAGATCAGTTTAGCAAAGCTAAGACACCCAGTTCTCTGGAGTCTCACACTTTAAAGGGTTGGTGAGCTTCTGCCCCAAACAGACAGCCTTGCAGCCCTGGGGCCAAGTTAGCACATCACAACCTTAGGGGTGGGGGGAGTCAATACATAACTACACCTCACTGTCAGCACAAGTAGACAGATATGAAATCCAGGAATGAGTCAGCCACATATCTGGCTGGTGGCTTGCTTCCTGGACTTTTGAAGGCTGCAAGAATCAGATCTCTTGAGTCTGCATGTAACTACTTATCTAGAAACCTCATTGTGTTATGCTTGTGTCACTTTAAGAGAATATCAAAAACACAGCACTGAGATCTCCAGGCCTGTAAAACTCCTCTATCTTTTGAACATAAGAAGTCTTACAGTCCCAAGAATCTGGGCCCCTGGGAATTTCCCAGTCTAAGTGCAGAAATGGAAACAAGAACATTTGAGGTCAAATGCTATTTGTGTTCCTTCAAGTGCTTCTCTTTCTTAAAGCTCAAAATCTGTGTACCCAGCAGCCTCTCCTCTCTGTGGTCAGGGCAGCAGGACTGGGTCCTGTAAATGTAAATCTGGGGTAAGTGTATCTTTCTTTCAAAGAGTAGCTAGTCAGAAACTTCAGGCTCAGTCCTTGATTCTGGAAGGGATTTTGATCACATGCTTCACTTGTGGGAGAACTGGGCCCACGGTATTTTTATGCCTGTGTGGTTCATCCTCCCACCCATAGGCAAAGTGATATGAGCACCCCCCCACACACACACGTACATGCATTCTCACACATTCTCACTGTTGTGTAAATTTCACACTTGTGAACTTCGTGCACTGGGAACATCAGGAGCTTTTTATGATACAGTAGGAATAGCATAATGTAGGCTGTGTGAGAGAGCCTTGAGATGGAAGCTCAGGGAGTTCCCACCTGGCCTGTGAAACATGGAGTTTTAAGGACCTGAAAAGCAAAGAGATTGTTTGCTATAAGTTTGCCGTCCTCTAATTGCCCAAAGCAGAAGCAAAATAAACCCACCAGCTTCAGTCTTAAGAATCAAATTTGTGGCAATCAAGATTCTGCATCTCTACTTCCCACCTCCAAGTTCCACCTCCTCCCGTCTAGCAGGCAGTCCTGGAACCATACCTTGGAAAATCCCTAGTGCAGAAACACTGGTTCCCTCTTTTGCCTGAGTCCACCTACAGACATTGGTTCCCAGGTACAGAAGAGCAGATCCCCAACACAAACATGTTTTTCAGTTGTTGTCCTTTCAGAATTACACTGATGGTTGCCACTTCTGAGAGATTGCTCTGGGCCCTTTGCTGGGCCTGTGTTTTCTCTCAGCAGCTGAAAGAGATTAAGAAATGTGGAGAACTGTGATTCAAACCAAGGGCCTTGCCCTTTCTAACCCTATCAGGTGACCATTGCTCCTCCAAATCCATGGCCTTTGTCACTTTGGAAAGAGTTCCAGTTATTTATGCAGAAGTGATAATGTGAATGGCAGGGAGGGGGCACTCGTTGTCATCGTCTCAGAACTCTCTGTGCTGTATGAAGTTGGGGCTTCACACATAGGGCAGTTTGCCATTAAAAATTAGTTTCTATTCCTGTTCTTTTGTCTGGAGACCTGACACAACAACTTGCTCTCTGGACCCTCAGTGAAGGGTGGGAACACAAGAGCTAAACATAGCATTGATTGTTTTTCCCTTCTTTATTTGTACTTTTCAAAGTGACAGAGCTAGAAACCATTAGAATGTGTGCTGCAGACAACACAAGTGGCCACATAGATGCTATTGATACACACCAGCAGTGCTTTCCTTTTTCAAAGTAGCTTTTCTTTACCTCTAGCTAGTTGCCTGCCTGCTTCATACATAGGCCAATCCAAGGCTCAGAGTAGGGTGGAGGATTTGCCTAGCCTAGATTGAATCTGTGTGTGTTATGGATACTAAGAACTAACTTGTGAACACCTACAGCCCCTTCTATAGTTTTTATCTTCATTTTGTCACCCACTTTTCCTTCTCATCCTCCCACCCCTGCTAGATCTGCTGTGTGGCACACTCTGTGAAGGACGTGGAAAGCGATCCTGGGTTGTACTTCAGAGCTGGTAGCCCAGCAGAATGAACAGCAAGTGTAAACCTCCATACATAGGATCGACCTCTTCTTAGTTGCTGGCTTTCCCCCCACTTGACCTGAACACATTCTGTCCCGTGTCCCAGGCTTCCAAGCAGCAGCTGTGGTACCATATTGGCCCCTCACTGCTCAGTGGACAGGCCTGCAGGTTTCTTTCTCAGCCTACTACACCTCTGAGCTCTGTGGGGTTTTCAGTATCTCGGCCTCAAATGGAAGTTCTAGCCACTTCCTGGAAATCCACAGGAGAGAGCCTAGAGGAAGATGAGTTTAGGCCCTGGTTCTAGAGTGGCTCCTTCCCAGAACTGAGGCGGAGCACAGCACCATAAGCGCAGCAGCCACAGGTCTCACATACTTACTAATAAATTTTCCTCACAGGAAATGTACAGACAAGAAAAACAAAAGCATAAATTAACCAGCCATCTGACCGTCAGTCATTAGCATTTCGGTCTGTTTCTTTTTGTTTCATGTATAGCATACTGTGTATTGACTAAATAGGAATTGTGGGGCTCTGTACACAGCTGCTTTAGCAATATATCTCTGGCATTTCTCCACACCAGTAACCAGTCCTTGAACCTGTACTGTTGCGTGATCTGTTTAACCAGCCACCTACTATAGGACATTTTCATTTATACCTTATACAATTTGCTGTCATTTCTTATCATTTTGATTCACTTTCCACTTTTTTTTTGATTTACTTATTTTATGTATATGAGTATACTGCCGCTGTCTTCAGACACACCAGAAAAAGACATCAGATCCCATTACAGATGGTTGTGAGCCACCATGTATATGGTTGCTGGGAATTGAAGTCAGGACCTCTGGAAGATCAGTCAGTGCTCTTAACTGCTGAGCCATCTCTCCAGCTTTCTACTATTTTTTTTTTAAAGGATTACTTTTCTCCTTCTATAGTAGACAGTCATGACTCAGTTTGTGTTGATTTGTGTTTCTTCTCATTCTATAACCCAGGCTGACCATGCAGTCAAGGTGATCCTCCTGCCTCAGCTTCTTGGGATTAAGCAAGATTTATACCACCATGCCCAGTTTAGTTTATATTTGTCATTTTTGGTTCACTGAACTAATGCCAAATTAAAAATACTTCAAAGAATGGTCAACATTAAGCAAGGGAGATGGGTCAGTGGGGAAAGCACATACTGTGCAAAGCCTGATGACCTTAATTCAGATCCAAGACCCTACAGAAAAGCCGGACAGAGCCCGCCAGTGGTGGCACACTAGAGAGGTGGAGGTAGGCGACTCTGAGTTCGAGGTCAGCTTGCTCTACAGAGCCCCCGTCAGCCTGTACCGAACAATGTAAGCAGCTTGCAAAGAGCTATTTGAGGGTGGGGGGGTAAAGTTTATATGTGGAAGTAATTTATCAAATTCACCTAGAGGAGTAGGTATCAGAGCTGCCTCCATCAGGGTCAGGAATATTCTAAGTTGAGGTCTTTGATGTTCAGCCACACTCCTGCTTCATTCCCAGCTGGCCTGCTAAACGTCCAGTAAACCTTTCTTCTGCCTCTCCAGCTCCTGAGACTTTTAGCATTTATAACCCTGGACAGTTTCTCCCTGTGTCCTCTGCCTAGGCTTGCAGCTCCTCAGGTCATCTGTCTCATGACTTAGCAGAGTGCCTGGGAAGAAGAAACTTCATGCTAAGTCCTTGGTTTGGCTTCCTTTGGCTCCTGGGCACCGTCTTTGATTATATTACTCATCCCCTTGACCTAATGGACTAGGCGCTGTTTGGACGACATTCAGTGCACAGTGCATCTCAGCGGCCTTTGAGAAGTGACCCCTGTAAGCCAGGTGTGGCCATGGTGGCTCATGTCTAATTCCATCACTTGGGAAGCTCAGGCGGGAGATTTGTCACAGGTTCAAGGCCCTGGGCTATGGAGTAGTACCTTGTCTAGAAGAAACAGAACAGAGTGGTGCTATAGGGCTGGGTTCACAGTTCTTACTACCCGGAGTGTGTGTGTAACCTAGGGATAGAGCAATCTTTTGAACCATATATATCTTCCCTATTTAGTGAGTATCTTGAGGCAGGGTCACTGTCAGACTGGCCTGGGTTTTCACTATGCCATATAGCTGTATTGCTCTGGGCAGTGTGCTGTGTGAATGGTATGGTCCAAGAAGGAGGCCCAGTGAGTGGTCTGAATCGCTCTGCGTGTCAGTGGGGGCCCTTAAATAACTTACTGTGAGGCCACTTCCAGCTTTATTTCAGGTCCACTGACTGCCTGACTCAAGCTGTCACATTTGCCAACTAAAACATATATTCAGATTAACAGAGGTAGGGCTAACTGGACAGCAGGTGCTTCTCATCTTTGCTTTTGTGTTGTAAATCTGAGAATAGGAACTTTCGTCTCCTAACATTGCCAGCATGATGTCTGATTCTATAGTGGAAAACCAATAATTTGTTCTTAAGATTTTACTGAAATAAAAGTTCAAGTTCAGATCTTGCACTCCGCAGTTGGGCTAGCCTGTGGATTCAAACAGAGTTGACTGGTCTTACATCACACCCTGCTGTCTGTGGCCTAAGTGTTACTCTTACCCATTTCGCCTGCTTCACACATCCTCAGTTTCATCAAGAAATCAAATGAATATGAAAAAAGTGCTGTGATTGGCAGCTGTTGCCAGTGCTGATATTGTTGAACATTTTGGTAGAAGGCAGACCCCAGCCCGATTTTGACCTTGACCATCTGAAGTGGCCAAGACTCAGTGTTGATCATGGTCTTCTGCCAGTGCTAACTTACACTTCTCCCCTGACTCAGCCACCAACCAGGGCAGAGCTCAGGACATGCTACCATCGTGGGAGACAGTATGGGATGTTGGGAGGAAAGCTGAATCAGGAACTCCAGGGGCAGGTCTGGACCCCGGGCCTTGTGCTTCCAGCTCAGCATGTTGGGCCTTACTCCTCTCTGGGCCTCAGTTTTCATGTATAAAGTAAGGTTGAGCTGGCTGATTTATGAGGACCTTTCTGGTGCCAAAGTGCTGTATCGCAAACAGGCTGTTCATAAAGGAACAGAACACTGTTGTGAAGGCCTCTCAGATCCTATTTTCTCTTTGTATTTATGCACCAGAAAATGACAGATGGCGAGACCTGGATAGAAAATGCCCTCTTCAGATTGACCAGCCGAGCGCCAGCATCTGGGAATGTCTGCCTGAAAAGTGTCAGGATGGCTCCCTGTGGCACCAGGAGGCGGTGACTGCCTGTGCAGTGACCAGCCTAATCAAAGACCTCAGCATAAACGACCACAATGGAAACCCCTCAGCTCCTCCCAGCAAACGCCAGTGCCGGTCACTATCCTTCTCTGATGAGATGTCCAGTTGCCGGACGTCATGGAGGCCCTTGGGGTCCAAAGTCTGGACTCCTGTGGAGAAGAGACGATGCTACAGCGGAGGCAGCGTCCAGCGCTACTCCAATGGTGTCAGCCCCATGCAGCGGAGCTCTAGCTTCAGCCTCCCTGCACGGGCTAATGGGCTCTCCTCACCTTGCCACCAGTCGAGCCTGCACCACCGCTTTGGGGGACAGCTCTGCCAAGGTGCACCAGGCTCAGGCCCCTGTGGACAGGTGGGCGATAGCTGGAGCCCAGACCCACACCCTGTGGGAGGGGGCCGGCTAGACCTGCAACGGTCCCTCTCTTGCTCACATGAGCAGTTTTCCTTCCCAGAGTACTGTCCCCCCTCAGCCAGCAGCACACCTGCCTCAACGCCAGAGCTGGCAAGACGCTCCAGTGGGCTTGCCCGCAGCCGCTCTCAGCCGTGTGTCCTTAATGACAAGAAGATTGGTGTGAAACGGCGGCGTCCAGACGAAGTGCAGGAGCAAAGACCTTCTCTAGACCTTGCCAAGATGGCACAGGTAAGTGTCCCAATAGCCTAAAATAGGCTCTAGAAGTTCCTCACTGTGGGATTCTGGTCCTGATCCAGCCGGTTAAGTGCACGGTGACACCTTCAGAAATGTTTAGGAGTCATTCCCTTTGTTTTGAACATAGTCTCAAAAAAAAAAAATTATTTCAAGGTTTTTTATTTCTGTTTTTTTGAAGTTTTAAGCATCTGGTTCTCTCCGTTTAAAAGGAGGTATATTCTTTCTCTATTAAGCTCATTGCTAGTGGAGCAGAAGCAGACAGATGGTGAGAGGCAGGCATTGGCTAGGAGTCCAGTGTGACCAAACACTAATTAATCCTCTTCTAGTCCTTTGCTGGTACCTCCTCTCCTGGAACCCACGCACCAATATTCAGTATCACTCGGATTATGCTGATCCCTAGATCAGGGCCATGGGTAATAACTTTAGAGAAGGTGGGAAGCAATCATTCCCTTTGATTGAATGGTCAAACAGACTACTCAGAAATTGTTAGTCTGCAACTGTTAGAACTGGTTGTGGGAGGAGCCTTTCCCATGTGCCCCCATTCCTCTGTGTTGTCCTCTTTGTCTTGGAGTCCAGCATTTTGCTAGCACTTCTCTTGGGTATTGATCTGAGGGAGATGGGCTTGGAGTTAGACACCATCAGCAGGATAGTTGGTGCCTGCTATGGAGGTCATAGGATGTGATCAAGATGGTGAGGCCTGTGCTATGTGTGACATTGGTCCTTGTGACCATTAATTCTAGGATGGATGGCTGTGGTGGGCAGAACATGGCACTCCCAGCTCTTTGCCTGCCTGGGAGAAGCTCTTGCTCAGTGTCGTGGTGTGAGTATCAGTTTGGGGTGTTATGTATAAAAACACTGATTATTGTTTGGTTTGAGGAAATGAAGATCTGTTTGTTAGTGAGGGAGTGTTTTCAGGAGAGTTGATCAAGTTCTTCAGACCATGGACAGACCCAAGGCAGGCCGGCTCATAGTGCTTCTTTTGCATCAGGCAGGTATAACCAGCAAGCAGTCTTCAGTTCTCATACTGCACGTGCACACACACACAGACAGACAGACAGACAGACAGACACACACACACATACACACGTGCACACACATGCACAGGTGCATACACACAAATACAGTTGCACACACACTTCTGCAGTGGAGCCTTCTATTTACAACAAAGATGTTTCTATGCATGGGGTTACCTTCTGTTTCCTTAAGCCTGTCAATCCCCCACTGAAGACAAGGTGCAAGTATCTGTATCTGGGGCGGCCTCAGAGTCCATAATTTTGAACCACTTTCACATATGAGCCCAGTCCATGTCCAGGACAACTGGGGACAAGTTGGTGATGTGCTTGTGCTACCCTTGTGCCCATGGGTCAACTTGGAACAGAATTCCTACCCCCTTCCATGTCCAGGTTCTGTGACTTCTGTCTTCGCTCCACGAGAGTCCCTTCCTCCTTCCTATGTGGGAGATCTTTCTGGCTTACTCACTGGACTGTAACTGAACACATATGTTGGATACCAAGAGGAAGTTTCTATCTCCAGATAGACTGAAATATGTTGAAGGGGGACACCATCAGGTGACTTTTGAAGGAGGCACAGAGCCCTAAGTTCTGGGTGTGATACATAGCCTCAGTTTACTTTTTAAAGCCAAGGCCGTTTTTTTAGCGAGCAAGCCAGAGAGGTAATAAAAGCAGCTTATATGTGTTATTAGATCTCACTAGCCACAAGCTGAAATAACAGTACTGCATCACTGGAAACATTTTCTGGCCTCACATACGTAGACACTGTTTAAAAATATATTGCTCGGTGATGTTGTGCCCAAATGTATGGCTTGCTTCATCAGCTCCAGGCAGGCCTCCAAGATCCAGGAAGGTGTACTGGAGACTGAGAAGGCCACCCTAGTTCTGCCTGTCTCCTTGGCTGGCTGCTTGACCATGTAGGTGGGACAGAGCACAGGGAAAGGAGAGAATGCCCTGAGAATGTGCACCCTATCCATCAGAGGTTAGACCCTGAGGATGGAGTTTGTGGATCCTGGTCCATGTTCCACCAAACATCTACCTCCAGCCAGCCCTATCTCCATGGGGCTCTGTGGTTCTGCCTGCTTTGGCTCTCCATGCAGTAATATACAGTCTCAGTAGGTAGGCCTTACTTGCCAAGGGGCCTGATAACCACTGAGACAGTCCTTGTGTATCTGTAAGCAGTCCTGGGTTAGGGGCCGAGAGGGATAGCTTAGTGGTTAAGTACATTTACTATTCTTGTAGAGGACATGGGTTTGGCTTCCAGCACTCACATAGTGGCTCAGAACTGCCTATAACTCCAGTTCCAAGGGATCTGATACCCTCTTCATGCCTGGCCTTTAGGAGCATCAGGCATGCATGTGATACGCATATATATGTTCAGGCAAAACACTCAGGCACATTTTTTAAGGAGTCCTGACCTCACCCAGGACATTGTAGGGCCCTTGGTCTGGGTTTGCAACAGGCAGGCATGTCACTGGTGTATAGAGACCCACACCTTGCCAGAAGATGGTTGAGGCTGGTACCCTCTGCATGCTGTGGCTTCACTGGAGGCTTTTAGCTGCTTAGAGGAGTACAGTGTCTGAATGTCTGGAAAGAAGAACTTGTAGGTGGGTTTCCATACCTGTAGGATAGCTTTGGTCCAGCCCTTTCTTCCTTGGGCTGCCTCCTTAACCTTTCATAGGTCTTTGATCTTGGTTCGTATGTTTGTTCCACTTTCATATTCTTGTGAAGGAACCTCTTTGCATGTGGCCTCTGAGACCAGGTGTATGAACACTGTAGATAAAGGTACAAAGTGCCTTTTTGGTTAGACCTTTGGAGTAGCTAGGTGTTCTAATAAACCAACCAACTCCCTTGAGGGCCCCACTGGGGCCGGGAACAGACCCTAAGGGTGGTGAACTTGTGAGGCTTCCCTTTGGCCTTTACACAGCTAGTGGGAGCCAGAGCTCTCTAACCTGCTAGTAGAAACAGAGCTTGGTTAGGATGAGAGCTGAGAGACAGCTCGCAGGAGGGGGCAAAGAGCCCTGATCTAGACGGTGAGGCCCTAGTCTTCATTGCTCCTTGGTTTAGCAGGAGCACATGCCATAGGTACAAGCTCTCTGATAGAAGTCCCATGTTATATCAGGGCTTAGCCATTACCACCCTGTGAGGGTACTGAGGCTCTGCTGGTTCCTAGGCCTGCCAGACCCTTTCTGGATAAAGTAGTAACTTCTATATCCATATCTAGGGGTGCTGACAAATGAGAAGGCCTACAGAAAAGGGGTTATAATGCTAGAGCCCCAGGCAGTTTGCTGAACATTACTGTGTAGCAGCTCTACAACCAACACAGGAGGAAGGGGGAATTTGGGAAAATAAACAATGTGTATTTAATGTGTGCTTATATTTGAGTGTTCGTGTGCATGTGTGTGTGCGTGCGTGTGCTCTATATAATCTGGAGAATGATTTTGATAGCTGTGTTTTTTCTTTTAAATGAGTGAGTTTATTACATATAGTAAATCAAAATAAAAGAATAAATAGCCAGTAGCAGACAGACAGAAGCAACAGATAGAAAAATATCATCAAGTCAGGGAGGCAGATAGTAGGAGTCCCTATTCATCTTTCAGGATAAGCTTCAGACTTCCCATTGCCACTGAAGGTACGTTTATATCATGGGATAAAGGATGGTGACCCCTGTTTGGAAATGGTTCATCTTATAGTTGTTCTAAAGGACATGATGTTTTTACGCTTGTGTTAATTTGCACAATATAAACAAGCCATCTTGGAGAACACACGCTGAGACATACTTTCTTGGGTCCGAAAGTGGGGAGTAACCCTACTGCCCAGGCATTTTTTCAGTGAGTTCCAGAACATTACAGCTCACCAATATAATATACATTATAGTATGCATGCATGCATGGTTATGTGTATTTCTGTATCTTTCTGTATGTATATCTATCTATAGTTTTTGTATGAATATTTGTAAATCTATCCATACACATATGCACACCGCACCCATGTTGCCCAGTGTGCTGTTTGGTACTGACAGGCACAGTCCGTATTGTACTTGCTAGGGCTAGAGAGGAGGTGTGAGCGGCTGCAAGGACAGGTCTGAGACACACGTGCTGAGTGCAGGTGCAGATGCAGTCTGTCGTTATTGTAGATGCTGCTTTTCTTGCTTCCTCCTGTCCTAGCGCCCCGTTCTGTCTTAGCCATCTACCACCCCTTGTTTGTTCATCCTCCTGCCTCTTCCTCTTCTCCTGCAAATGGTAAGGGGGCAGTCCTCTGGCCACCAGTGTGCCTGTTAACTCCATATTGAGAGCCATGGGTGGTGAAATGGAAACAAAAGAGGATATACCTCCCTCCACAGGGAGTTAGCCATATGTGAGCATTCCCTCCCCATGTCCAGCAAGCACTCTTGAAAACAGGACTGAAATATCCCCAGAGCCACAGCTTCCCTGTCTCCTGCCATAACTCTGAGGCACAACTGTCTTAGCCAGCAGTGGTGGCCCTTGTGCCTCTCAGCAGTGAAGGTGAAATTGCAGAAAAAGTTGCTTTCTGGTTGTCTTAGGTCCTGTTGTCTTAAATCCCTGTGCTAAGATTGTGGCCAGGGTGTTCTATGAGGCTGCAGTTGACACAGCTGGACGGCTGGTCGGCTGCACAGCTGGGCCTTGAGTGAAGTTGACTGTAGTAAGGAGACCCCGGAAGGGAAATGACACCTAGCCTGTATTTTTAGTTATGGCCTCTGTTCTGTGGTGTGAACTGTTGACATGTGCACATGGGAGTCTATACATGGGAGTCCAGTCTTGCCTGGGCCTGTCTTTTGGATCTCTCCTCCTATGCTTTCCCCTTCAAGGGGTCTTCTGAGGTCCTGGTTGTCTGTGGTGTTCTGTAAAGCCACAGCCTCCTGTTTGCACAATGCCAGGTAGAGCGTTGAGGACGGAGTTGCTCTGAGCTCTGAGAGCTGCTGAGCAGCTGGACCTTCCCTGACACGGATAGTAACTGCTTCATCTGAGACCTGGCCTAACCACCAAGCGCTCCTTGTCTCCCAGCAAGCCCGAGTGATACAGTACCATTTAGACATGGATCATGTGTGTGAGCAAAGACTTCAGAAAGGCAACAATTAATAAGATTACTCATGAATGCCATGCCCCTGGGCGCTGTGTTTTTAATTCCAGGCTGGTCAGTTTGAAAGAGAAAACAAATTGTATTTTTCAACAGAGCTTCAAACAGAGGCAAGACATTCATAGGGAGGGCTCAGGTCCGAGACAGAGGCTTGATTGATTGCAGCTGCCCACACACTACACCCCCAAGCTCCCCGAGGAGGCCCCAGAACAGGCAGCAACTGTTGTGTTAGCAGATGTTTGAGAAACTCATGAAAGCTGGCCGGGGTGCTATGGGGCAGGAAAGAGCACGAGGTAGAAATAAGCATGCTGGCATATGGTAGGAGAGCCACTGGGAGCTGGGGTCCTGCCCATGAGTTTAGAGAGCCTGGTGGAGCAGAGCCACAGGGCTTTGCTGGTTGGCAGGATGCTGTTGCAGTCAGCAGGGGTTATAACAGATGCTTAGTGATAACTCCTGGCTCTTTGCTGGGCAGAGTCACCCTTGGATGAAACTCCTTCCAGCCAGCCTTCTTCCTTTTTGCTCTGTGTACCAGTGGAGCTGCCTTTAACAGGGGACAGTGGCACTTCTAATTGGCCTGTGGAGTGGCTCTTGATGCTCCTGGACTTGGCAGTTGTGGGTCAGCCTTCCATTTTCTTGGCCAGATCCCTGGCTGTCGGCCTGGCTGACCTAAGCCTTTGTGGTCTTCTCTTGTCTACTCTGTCAGTGTCCAGTGCCCCCTCACCCGTTGCCTCCCCTGTTGCCTTGGCCCCTCGTCGGCCTTGCTGCTGAGGTAGGAAGCACCTTACATTGATGGTAGGGAGAGGAATTTAGAGATGGAGCATCTACAACATGAAGTACAGGCTGGTGTGAAGCTCTGGGTTGTATTGGAACGAAAGAAGTGCTGCATGAAAGTGAAGACAAAGCCGGGCAGTGGTGGCACACGCCTTTAATCCCAGCACTTGGGAGGCAGAGGCAGGCGGATTTCTGAGTTTGAGGCCAGTCTGTTCTACAGAGAGAGTTCCAGGATAGCCAGGACTATACAGAGAAACCCTGTCTCAAAAAAACAACAACAAAAAAAAACAAACAAAACAAAACAAAAAGTGAAGACAAACCCCATCAGTATATAGGATGGATGCTTCAGATGGGCTGGACCCTGACAGAGAATCTGTGTTCTTGGGGTTTGTGGATGCTGAGCTGTAGCAGCTCTGGGCACAGTAACCTAGCATGCCTTCGTCCGTGCCCTTGACAGCCATTGCTAACCAATCGAGACAGTCTGTTTAGGTGAACTCAGAAGAGGCCAGCTTGGCAGCCTCTGCTGCCCATTCAGTGGTTCAGTACCATCTGCTTCTCCTATGCTAGTTTATCCCTCACTGGAGGATATGGCTGTTAGCATGTAGGGGCATTCGAAGACTTGCTCAAAGCCATATAGTGAGTTGGAAACCGCCCCCTTGGGCCCTGGTGAGTCCCTCTCCCATCACTTGGTCTTTGTCAGTGACTGATCCTTGTGGGATGTAATGTGAGCTTTGAAGTCAGGTAAGTCAGGGCTCTATCCCTATCCTGCCATTTCTGATCTGAGCTGTGCACCCTTAGGCACATGCTTGGCCCCTCTGTATCTGTAAAATAGAATTACTCTTGCTTTTCTCAGGAGAATAGAAAGAAGTCATGCACTATGGACCTAGCATGTAGTTTTCAATAGAACACGGCTTTATAGAAAAGAAAGGCGAGGGACTGTGGAAATTGCATAGCGGTTAACAGTGCATGCTGCCCAGAGCCCAACACCCATGGGAGGAACTGAGTGTGGTCTTGTGCACAGCTGTCACTCCAGCTGAGTTGAGGGAGAGAGTAGAGTCTGGGGAATCACTGGGCTGTGCTAGCTGCTAGTCTAGCTGAAAAAATAGGAGGTAGAGGCCTGGAGAGATAGCCCAGTGGTTAAGAACACTTGTTCTTATAGGACCCATGTAGTGACTCAAGATTGTCTATAATTCAGGCTCCAGGGGATTCAATGCCCTCTTCTGACCTCCCTGGGCACCAGGCATGCACATGATACACAGACATACATATGAGCAAAAACACTCATACACATAAATAAATCAACTGAAAGAAAACATAAAAATGGAGAGTGACAGAGGACACTTGGTGCCTTCCTCTGGCCTGTACATTCACACACATGTGCATCCTCATACACACATGAGTACATGCACATTTTAAGAAAAAGCAATTGCAAAAAGAAGTGGCTGCAGCTGAAGAGCCTGCAGCTTTTCTCCTATGCTCACAGGTCAGCTTCCCTGACATAGCTACTCCACAACTCTGGTCAACCTGCTGGACTTGTGCTATTGGTAGGTCAAGTCCTGCCAGCCATGCAGCAGGCTGGGATTGGAACGCTTGGCACATGGCCTTCCTTTTTTCTTAGAGAAAGATGTGCCCATGGTACCATAGAACCTTGGTGGGGGAATCTGTGCTTCAGGAAAACCCTCTCCAGACACCTGATTCCCTTCTTGTCTCCAGTCTCCATCCTCAGGTTACATAATAAGCCATCTTCTGAAGGTCACTCAGCTCACTGCCCAATGTTGACAAAATAGGTTTGATCTCCTGGGGAAGAAAAAAAATAGGAGTTCCCCTGGGAGCGTGCCAGGGAGGCATTCACACGCCACGTGGTGATTTTCCATGCCTCACTTGAGAGGCAGTGGTGCTCTAGGGGCTCCAGGACACTCGGGAGTGAGTGAATGCCTCTTCCCCCCTAGATGAGAGCCCCTGGAGCTTCCTGATCAAACTGGCTTGCCAGACTTGCATGGCATAGTCTTGAGATCCCTGTCTTCCAGGGCCCACAGCCTCTAGGCAGAAGGAAAACAGCCTTTCCTGCTGAGGTCTGAGCATTCCCCAGGACAGCGCTGGGCTGGCCAGAGGAGGCCACTGTAGGAAAGGCCTGTGGGTCATTGTTACTAGTGCGTGACTAGTTCACCTCCAAGAACCCTGAAAGGAGGGGGCACTAGAGCAGTCGTTTTCAACCTGTGGGTAGCAACCCCTTGCGGGGGGGGGTATAGAACAACCCTTTCACAAGGGTTGCATACCAGATATTTACATTATAATTCTTAACAGTAGCAAAATTACAGTTATGAAGTAGCAATGAAAATAATTTTATGATTGGGAGTCACCACAGCATGAGGAGCTGTATTAAAGGGTCACAGCATTAGGAAAGTTGAGACCCGCTAGTCTATAGAAATCCCCATGTTATTCCTAGGTTGCTGAAGAAGTAAGAGTGTATGAGCTGAGCCAACAGAGACTGAAGAGAGACAGGACCTGCTCCCTGCTGGAGCTCTTATGTGGGGCAGCTAGGTCTTCTTCCTGGGTAATTAATATCACTTTTCCGTATCCTAGTATCCCTGTCTAGGTAGCACTGGGGGGAGGGTGGGAGGGAGAGACAGATCCTTGGTCCCAGTGGTCAGTCATCCTAGCTGAATTGGTGAGCCTCAGATCCCAGAGAGAACTAGTTTTAAAAAAAAATCAAAGTAGATTAGCTGGGTGTGGTAGCACATGCTGTTAACCCTCCAGAGACAGACTTCTGAGTTCAAGGCCAACCTGATCTAGTTAGTGAGTTCTGGGACAGCCAGGGCTATGTAGAGAGACCCTGTCTACCCCTCCCCCCCAAAGTAGATGGCTCTTGAGAAATGACACCCAAGGTTGATCTCTAGTCACATGCACATGTGTTGTGCACACCTACCGTACAGGACATCTGACGTTTATTCTTCACACAGGGTGGAAGTATTCAAGGATTTGAAACCCTGGAGCAACAGAAGCCCTGGAAATTTCTCTAAACTGAGCACTATGACTGAGGGGCCTGGGGAAGTTGGGGAGGCCAGTCAAGGTGCTGTTGGCAAGCTTGGCTGCGGACTAAAGCAGGGCGGGCAGTGGCATGCCCATTTGTGATAAGGCTCCAGTGGCATGCCAACGGTGGGACAACTGATTGCTGTTGGCCTCTAGCTTCTCAGTGTAGACTGCACCGGGCAGAGTCAATCACCCTGGCTTTCCAACATCACTTTCTGTTCAAATAGTTTATTTAAAGCTTGCTGATTGTAAGTCCCTCTGATCTAATTTGCATGTTTACTTTGTCTCTTTTTTTGTTGTGTGTGTGTAGAGTGTATGTGAATACAGGTATGCACGTGCCATAGCACACATGTAGAAGTCAGAAGACAACTTCTGCCTTGTTTGAAACCAGGTCTCTGTTGTTTTTCCACTGTGTATGCCAGGCTGTCTGGCCTGAGAGCCCCTAGAGAGTCTCCTGTCCCCACACACATGCACATGTGCTTTGCACACCTGCATACATAGACAACATTGGGCTTTTATTCTTCAGAATGCTTCTTGCAGAAGCACAGGGAGTGCAGAAACTCACACTGCATTTACCTATTACATGGATTGTGTTAGGTCCTCATGCTTGCACAGCAAGTGTCCCTACCCTCTTCTTGCTCGTTTCTTAGCTCAGATGAAGCCTGGTGGTTCACCAAGTGTCCATAGAACCACCTTGCTCCAGTCACTGCATGCCAGTGGTTTATCAGCCAGGCTGCCTTTTCCCTCTGGAGCCTCAGTCCCTCTGCTAAAGTGCATTTGTCCTTGTCCATTAGAGCCTGGGTTCCCTATCCCAAGCTCCAAGCTTAGGGCTGGAGGAAGCCTAGACTGGCATAGGGCCACAGAAGGATTCCGCCATGGTTTTGAATGTTTGTCATGCTGGATCTCATCTCAGCTGTGCCATATCTGGTCAATTTACAACAGCTGGGGCAGCATTCTCCTGAACAAAAGGGAAGGTGAAGGTCTGTGTTGTCCCATCCAAGTCTTCACATAAGTCTGAGTGGACTTGAGCATGCAGGGAAGAAGACACTTGACAGACGCAGGAAGGAGTTTTCCCTTTTTCATCTAGTTCCTGACCTCTCAAAGGACATGAGAATAATGCCTTCCCTAAAGGTTCACCAGGCCCTTAGTAGCAGGGTTCCATCTGAGCCGGGAAAGCCTTAGCAAGGACCAGCAAAGGCAACAGAGAGGTGTCCTTGAGTTGGGTGTGATTTTGATGGCCAAGTCTGGCCCAGGCTGAGCATGGCCATGCCATTCCCAAGACCACCAGGCTGCTATTCTATGGGGGCCACTGCTCTGAGGCTCAGGTATCACACCTTTCAGGATATGCCCCTCTGCCACCCCAAGCACTGCATTGCCAGCCTCTCCCTTTTGGCAGGCTGATTCATCTAGAACATTCTGTGGTTTCATCCATCTGGATTAGGCCTCTTTTGTGCAATTTCCAGCCTCAGTGGAGATCTGAAGAAAACCAGTGCCACATAGAAAATCCAGCTCTCTGCTGCACTTCCTTCCCCACAGGACTTGAGCTGACTCAGTTAAGTGTGAGTTAATTGCTCCTTCTGACCACAAGGTTGACAATGTCACCTTTGAAAGTTAGACTAGAAGAACTCTTGGGTCGTAGTCCTTTTGGGTTCAGGGAAAGGTGGTTTTTTTTTTTTTTTAAATCTCTTTTAGAAAACAAAAATGCTCAATCCTACAATATAGTACAACTTTCAGAGGCTTCCTTTGTAAGCATTGAACTCGCATCAGTGCATATCTCTAAAGGTCATTGGGCCCCCAGTCCTGCCCTGACACTGTACAAAGGCCACATCGTGTGTCTGCCTTTCATGGAGCAGGTGGGGAGGCAGCTGTCCCTTGCCAGAGTGTGGCATGGGAGTGTGGCATGCCTCTTGGATCAGCCAGAGCCTGGTCAGGACAAACCATCCATTGGGTCCAAGGAAGTCACAGAAGGTATGTATAACTAGGATTTAGAAGAACCAATATCTCAGAGAAGCAACTATAGGAAGCTGCTCCCTACAGCCCTTCCGGAGGCTTAGCAGCCAACAGTCTGAAAGCTCCACAGCTGGCTAGGCCTGAAGAGAGGGGAGGGAGATGAGTACTCGGAAAGAGTTGCATGCTGAAACAGCTGCTGAGAAAGGAGCACTGCTCTGGTAGGGGTCACATGTGTTTGGGTGACTGGACCAGTACAGGAAACAGTCAGGAGAGGCCAGCTCTCTTCCTCCAGCCTCCATTTACCTGACATTCTTCTGCTAAAGTCAGGTGCTGTGGGTGTCACATCTTTCCTTCCCAGGTTTGGCACCAGATACCTTTCCCCACTGAGCCATCTCGCTAGCCCTCAGCCTTTTTTTGGCAGTGTTAGATCTGTCCTCCAGGGATATTGAGCACCCAGTACATTGGAGGAGCCTGGCAAGACCAGACAAATATTCTTGAACATGATGGGATCATTTTTGGAGCTCCGAGAAATGTGGGTGTTGAAAGAGTGGGTCATGGCTCTGAAGAGCAGGTAGAGCCCCCAGCCAAGTCACAGGATTCCAGGAAGGATACTAAGCCTGCATTTGATTTGCTGATGTTGGGCAGCCCTAGGAGTCTATTTGGAAAGGGGGTTCCATGTATTGTCCCCTTTCCAAAGTGAAGAAGTAATTTCTTGGGCAAGTAAGGTGTAAGTCTCATGAGATTCTTGCCCAGATCTATGGGGACCTAGAACTGGGGCTGCAGCTGGAGACCATCACAGCTTCTATTTGGATTTGACCCTGTCAGTTCATTTCAGACTCATGGTATTCCTGTGAGGTATTTATTGGAAGATGTGCTGGGGCCCAGAAGTGTTCAATACCTTGTTCCAGAGACCTTGGAAACTTGGCCCAAAGCCTCCTAGATTGGGAGGAGGTGAGTTAAAGGTCTTTACACACCCAGCAGGCTTGGGGCAGATAACTCTCTTTCTACAAAGTCCTTGGGTAGGAGTGGAGGAAGATCTGGGGATACAGGGGAGTCTGGTAGGCCCTCTGGAAGAGTATAGATCTAGAGCAGATTAAGATCATAGCAAGCCCCTGTCAGATTCCTGAAAGTGGCCATGGAAAGCTTCCAGCTCACAGTGGGCAGGCACTTCTCCCACCAGCGCCTAGCATTGCTCAGCCATTTGGTAGACATTTGGAATTTGGCTTCCACCCCAGGCCTGCCACATCAGAATCTGTATTTGAACTTGATCACCCTAGCTTTTGAAAGAACTTGGGAGGTCTCTGTGGGAGGTCACTCTGGTTTGTTTTTGTCACTGTGCAGCCCATCTATGGGTTCTTCTTGTACCTAGGCCTGGGGGGTGGGGAGGCCCTGAGTTGAGCCTTACCTGGTGAATCTTACTCTAGTGCCAGCTCTGTCCTCTATGATTTGGGTCACTTATCTGGTCACCCTTCTGCCACTGTCCTTTCTTCCCAGGAATGAGGGGGCATGGTTCATCTTGGGAACCTTTCACTGGAGTTTTAGGCACCACCCACTGCTACTCTGATCAACACATGCAAATGGCAAAGTGACAGTTTCTCTTCCTCTCAGGCTTCTAGCAGGCACTTTGCAAATATGTCCTGTACCCATCAGGGCCCTATGGGGTGGAGATGAGGCTGCAGAAGGAATTAGCTCACCTGAACCTTCTTTCTGACCCTGCTTCAGAAGGAAGCTTCGACATCCACTGCATGTCAGGCTAGCCCAGGTCAGCAGCACAGGAGACAGGTGGAGACCAGGGCTTGTGGATGCCTTATGGTCTTTGGAGCCATATTCACATGGCATTCAGAGACAGGGATAGGGAACAGGTCCAGATGTGAGTCTTGCAAATACCCATTGATCCCTTCCCATTTTTCTGACCATTTTTCACTTGATCTTTGCTTATTAGTGTGGTCAGTGGTGGTGGTGTGGTAACTTAGTCATGTCAGGAGATGTTCCTGAGCTATGTGAAAGCTGTAAATATTTGTCTACTCCGTGTGCTCTGGAGGGCCTATATCTATAGCAAAAGTGAGTGTGGTTTCTTGAATACTTATTTTAGATGAATGAATGAATGAACTAATGAAGTAAGGCAAAGGCCTAGTTTCTTGCTAAGTGAGCTGCTGCATCACTGATACTCAGCAACAAGGATGGTACTTACCACTTGTCATAGGGTTTCATTTCTGTGAAGGGACACCATGACCAAGGCAACTCTTGAAAAGGAAAGTATTTACTTGGGGCTGGCTTAACAGTTTCAAAAGTTTAGTTCATTGTCATCATAGCAGGAAGCATGGCAGCCTGGAGGCAGACACCACGGTGCTGTAGAAGGAGTTAAGAGTTCTGCATCTTGATCTGAAGGCACCCAGGAGGAGGGTCTCATTCCATAGTGGGCAGATCTTGAGCATAGGAGCCTCAAAGCCCACCCCCACAGTGATACACTTCCTCCAACAAGGCCATACCTCCTAATAGTGCCATTCCCTGGGCTAAACCTATTGAAACTACCACACCACTCCTGGGCATAGGCAACACAGGTAGTTGCATAGTATTGCCCTTAAAACAGCTCCTTGCTGTTTTACGCAAGAGACGAGTTTAGAATCACTGCCCTAGTCACAAGGCCAGGAGTTTCTCCAAGGTTGCACTTGTTACATTCCTAATCACATGGCCTAGGCAAGGTTCAGGGTGCCAGAGCTTCCCTGGTGGACACAGCAGACTCCCAGTGTGAAAACATCCAAGTAGCCAAGTTCAGGGATAGCCCCACAGTCCTGAGATGGCAGCTTGGGAACTCACAGGCCATTATCCAGGCTGCTTATTCTAGGCTCTGCTTGCTGTACCAGTGTTAGAGCTGTCTAGACATTCTGATTGACACTTGTCATCATTTAGGATAAAGAGGGGCTAAAAGTGGATTGTTACTGAAATTTGAGACTTAGGTTTGAAGCAGTGACAGAGTGGGACACTGAAGGTCGTCTTGATGAAGCCCAGCAGCCTCCAGAAGAGGCAGGCTCCATCTGTCGCCACCCAGACCTTCCCAATTGTCCCTTCCTAGAAGCCTAGAGAGATCTAACAATGCAGGAGGGACCACGGGGACTGCCTCATCACAGTGGATGAAGCCTGGTGTTTTGGGCTCTGTACTGGCCCCAGCACACCTCCTGTCAATACTTCGAGAAGAGGGACTTTAAAAACATATCTTTGCCGGATGGTGACAGCCTTCGCAGACTCTCCAGATGAAGAGTCTGACTGTGTAATGAGGTTTTATTTATACACAACAGTACCTCTTGCTGTATTTGGCATCTGTAGCTTTCCTGCTACAACAAGACTGAATCCTGGCAAGGACAGGCATTCCAACAGGAGCCCACAGCCGGCAGAGCCTTAGTATCTGCTATCTAGCCCCTGAGCTAGATAGCCCGGTGCATCAGTTTCCTTGTTTAGAAAGATTATATGGCAGCTTCTCACCAAAACTGGTCTTTGAAAGGACCCAATAATCTTGGTAGTTAGAAATATGTCAGAGATGTAAGGTGGCCCACCCTATCTATGGTCACCTCTAACTCTGCCTTGCCCTAAGCTGGCTTCCACGAAGCCATTCCTGTGCTCCCAGAGTGGCAAGTAAGACTGCTGCTGGATCAGGAGCTGTGGAAAAGGGGTACCTAGGCACCCTGCCTTGGGATGAGTTGCCTGCGCTGCCTCTCACTGCACAAAAGTACCCATGTTCCCACACTGGCTACAAGTATTGGCTGGGCTGCTCATCCACTCTGCAGTGCTCTTTCCAGGCTGCCCTTGAGTCTTTGCCATGCTTGAGAAAGTGTGGGCCAGAGCAGGGAGTGTTCATTTCCTCTGCTTTCACTCCCTTCCTCCTGTCCCTCGAAGAATTGGTGGGGCTGTGCCACTCAGTATGGTGAAACAAAACCTAGCCTGCCAGGACAGTGCTGGGATTCTCATCATTCAAACAGAGCTCTCGAAAATACTCCCAGTCTAGGGTCCTAGGAGTCTCCCTGCTGGCCTGATGTATTCCCTGATGGAAGTGGACAGCTAGCTCGGAAGTTGCTAGAGGACATTAATTTGTGGGAAAAATAACTTGGCCCTGAAAGGTGGTTTTATGGCAGCTTTGTAAAAATAAGGGTGGGGATGGTTGGCTCCAACATTTAAAAGCCTCATGTGGCTGCGGTTTTATCCTGTGCCCCACCTCAAGCTCAGTGAACAGAGGCCTGTCCCAGGTTGAAACTGCAGCAGCCAGTTCTAGAGCCAGAAGTACTGTTCAGAGTCTGGAATGTTGTCAGGGACCCAGGAATAAAGTTGGAAAGTGTTCCTGTATACTCATGGATGTTGGTATAGGCTTGCTTTGAGCTGGTGAATGATGAGGACAGGCGGAACTGGTCTTGAGTAGCATCCCCCTCATCCTTCCAGTTCCTTCCCTGGCCCCTTTGGGGAGTGGGAGTGGTGATCTGCTCAGAATCTAAAGATGAGAGCAACAGGAGTTTCAGTTTTTCAAGGGGGGTTAGCTTTTAAGGCCAGACTGTTCCATGCATCCTTTAAGCTTCCATTGTGTAACAGACACTGGGGCTGGTGTGTGTCCTAACTGCTCTTCCTTCTTGGGAAAGAGGTACATAAGTAGTTAGCTGAGAGATGAAGCACATGTTCAAAAAGTTACCAAAACCATTCTAGGGTTCTCTGAGAAAGGACAATAAACCCTACAGAAGCAATCCTGTGGAGCTCTGAATACCATATGCAAACTGGCCTGCTAATCTCCATGTTAACTCTAATACAGATACTGCTGTTGGCACAGCAGGATGCCAAGGATGGAAGTATAGTAACCCAGTGAAATAGATTATTAGAAGCCAGCTGCTAGTCCGAGCTGGTGTGGAGTGCCCTGTGGAACTCAGGGCACGTGGCTGAGAATCTCTGCTGAGCCTGAGTAGCACAGCCACTGAAGACTGTAGGGGTCAAGGATCCAGTGGCCAGAGAAGGCCTAGTAGGCAGAGTAGGGCTGAGGAATGAAGCCCTTTGTCACTCTATGGCACCTCCTTCCCAGGTTGCTGGGATGCACAGGTAGTTTGCCAAGGTACCTGCTCGTTCTCAGGAATACAGTCTGCATCAGTTAGTATGTTACAAGGGATGGAATCATGGCAGTATGCAGGAGGTGGTACATGACCTGAGACCCCTGCTGAGATGACCCTCAGCTACTTGGTGGTGCAGTGTACAGAATAGTGGCCAACAGTATCCCTAATCCTTATCACAAACAGTGTTTTCTTCAGCTTGATGTCTAGCAGAGAGCACACCCACACCTACCCCAGGACCCCTGGCCATCTTTTCCTTGAACAGTCCTGTCTGCTTGGTGAGGCTTCACACAGAGCAGGTTTTCACTGAAAAGAACATCGCCTATTATGACCTAGACTCCGCCAGAATATCCGCTTGGTGCTGCAGTCTTAATATTGTGGTTAGCCTGACCTACATATCATCATAGTTGCTTTCAGTGGCCAAGGAGGAAAAGGACAGGTTGGAAGGAGCCTGTGCTGCCAGGAGGCTGAGAACAGGCTCAGAGCAAGGTCATTGGAACAGGTAGAGCTGGTGCATGTGTGGCTGTGGGCCTTTGGCAAGACAGTGAACTTCCCTGAACCTCTACTTCCTCAGCTGTAAAACATAGGTCAAAACAAGTGGCCTAGTCGTTGTAGATGCAAACACTCTGGTACGTCAGTTTGAGCGATGTCCAAGCTGGATATGTTGGTGCGTGCATATGTGTTCCATACCTCACAAGGCTGAGGAGCTCAAGCCTAGCCAGTATAATGAGACCCTGTCTCAAGAGAAAAAAAAATAGTAATTTCTTGACTTGTTACTTGTTGTTGTTCTTAGGTACATACACATATAAGAAGCTAAAATTTCAAAAGATTTTAAAATGACACTGTGAAGTCCAAAGCGCAGGATCTGAAATCCCTCTAAAGCCACAAGAGAGGCTTGAAGTGGACCCCCACCATCCTTTTTCTAAACAACTGTAGTATTGAATGGAGACTCTAGATAACCATTTTAGCTCCAGGAGTCCATTGATCCCACAGATTCGAGACCTGATTTTAAATTGTCTGCATATGCATGGAGCAATGATGAGACGTAGTTTATTCCTCAAAGAAGAAAAAACGAAAGAACAGCCAGTTGGACCAAGTGCGGGTGCTTACTGCCCAGGTCTCACTCTGCGGTTAAGGCACAGGTTTTTATTTTATTTTTTGGAAATATATTTTCAAATATTTAGTAATTCTTAGTGATATGTACATGTGCGTGAGAAAGTATGTGCCACATGTATGCAGGTACCTATAGAAGCCAGAAGAGGGTGTCAGATTCCCTGGAACTGGGGTTAAAAGTGGTTGTGTGCCACTTATTGTGAGTGCTGGGAGCCAAACTTGGGTCTTCTCTCTACAAAAGCAGTAAGTGTTCTTAAGCACTGAGCCACCATCTCTCCAGCCCCAAAGGTACAGTGGTGTGTGTGTGTGTGTGTGTGTGTGTGTGTGTGTGTGTGCGCACGCGCGCGTTCGCGCATTTATTTTCTTGACCCTGTGCAAAAAGAGTCGACTGAACTCACTGATGCTGTCGTACCCATGTTTAGAGCCGTTCTCTTTCTTCTTTAACTCCAAACTATACAACGACAGGCCACATGTCACGTGTTCTTTAAAAAAAACTCCATTATCCATTCATAACGGCTACATTGAGAATATATTCGCCAGATGTTTGCAGCTCATTCAAGAAATAGAGTAGTTTCCACTGTCTATCTACACCAGGGCTCTGCACAAATAGAAGCAGTAGCTACTGCTGACATGTTTTTTGTTTTGTTTTTTTTTTGCAGTCTGCAGTGTATCACTTTGTCCGAGCTAGCTCCTCTGTTATAACTATGCTGCCTAGGAACACCTCTGTCCTTTCCACTGCAGAGTGCCCTGAGACCATTGGCCCACAGGCATTCAGGGCTTTTAGGTCCATGGTGCCTACTGTCTCCACACTACCACACACAACTAGACTTGTGTTTAACTAGTCAGCCCCAGTTGCACTCACGTTGTGTGTCTGTCTCCCAGGGTCTTGGGAACACGCTCCAGCAGGCAGAATCTATGAACCATCTTGGATTCCTTTGTACTTAGGAGGGGCCTACTCCAGTTCTCTGTCACTCATTTAATCTGTTTCTTTCTGGCAGTCTATCGTGCTGGACAGTGAAAGCACAACCCATCCTCTCATTGGATTCATTCTGGGGCAGATCTGTTTGATGCGGATCATACAGGTTCAGGATCCAGTGTTGAACTAGATGGCTGAGGGCCCTGTTCTCTGGAAACTTCTGTCTGGTATGGATAGACAATAAACAACCCAGACAATCATGTCAGACAGCGTTGTGAAGACAAGAACCATGGGTGATAGGATAGAGGTGATGGGCACAGAAACAGAAGGACTTTCCATAAAAGGTGGCATGAGGAACCTCCAGAGACTGGCAATAGCTAACCATGGCTGGGCACAGTACCCAGCAGAGAAGAGGAGCTGGATGTCCGTCCACTCATGCTAGTTGAACTCTCTCCAGAACTGGAGGCTCCTGCCTGATCCAGCCCCTCCTATGAGCAAGTGGTTGCCTGGATGCTGATCGCTCATCTTTAGGAGTAGCAAAACCCACTTGAAAGATGTCTTAGGATCCCAACAGTGTGGCTCTTTCTCTTCCTCAGCAATGTCTGGTTGGCTTGAGAAAGTGAGGTCAGGTGCTGGCATGTCAATTCCAGGAACTTGTGGTTTTCTGACAGTCATCCAAGAGGGCCGTTGCTTCCAGGCCAATGGGTCTTGGTGCCAGCCCTGAATTTACATAGGCTCACTAGGCCTTCTAGCCATCTGTGTGATGTGATAAGGTATCATTGGAGGAGTAGCCCTGGGGTTTGAGTGGAGAGATATGGTGACTGTGTCTAAAGTCTAGCCATATCACTTCAATATGACAGAAGTATCCAGTGTGGTGTCATTTCTAGACTGGACCTGGGAATGTAGTTCTGGACACTGGAGCTCCGAACTTTGTTCTTATCAGCTGATATTAAAAAATCCCAGAAGCTCAAAGCCTATGTCACCTGTGGCTCCCATAGCCCAGGTGCTTGTTTAGGAACTGTGGTCCATGTTAGCCTCAAGTGTTGGCACAGTATGGTTTTCATGCCATCCTTGCCTGTCAGTGGCCTTGTGTGAACTCACCCCACTGGGCGCCTTCAACCAAATTTGGCTAGGGCAAGTAGTGTCACATAGGGCCTCCTTACCCTTCTCTTAAGCTGCTGCCTCACAAACCCAGGGACTTGACTGGGAGAAAGACAGTCAAAAGCACCTGCTCATTGCTACCCCCATCCTCAGAGCTGGTCACGTCTACATAACACAAAGGAGTGAGGTCTTGCACCACCAGGCAGCATCAGGGTTGGAGGGAACAGCTCTAAATCTCTAGAGTTGCCTTTCCATCCCAGCCATTAGTTCCAGAGTGGCCCCTGTTTATGCACTGTCCCTGGTGCCCACCAGAAAGGGCACAGGGTGACAAGTTAGAAACAAGTTGCCTGTCAGTAACTACAAGGGATTTGGCTCTGCCTCCATGCTGAAGTGCAACAAAACTGGCCTCTGAAGGGATAGACCCTCAGTGTCTGGTACAGCTGAGCCATATGCATGGAGTCCCTCAGCATCTCCAGCGCCTATTGTTTCCCAGCATCCTTCATTCCATACTGAAGAACTTCGCTTTCATGGCCATTGGTAAAGGCAAGAGAGTCCAGCAAGGAGAAACCCTCTCTAATTCAAATGTTTTCCTGTCAGATAAGCCTCATTTCTTAAAAGGCTGGGCAAAGGGGTGTGTGCTTGATTAGGGGAGGGAGATGGGGTCCTTGTTGCACTAGGAAATAGGCTGAGAGTAGACCATCTACAAAAGCAACAGTTTCCCTCCTGGCATGGCTTGCTTGGGCATCATAAAGGAAGCAGAGAGCAGGAGCTCAGTGGGCCAAGGCTGGGATCTGAACCTCACCCCTCTAGCCAGGTAGGCACTTGGCACCCTTGTTTGGTTTTTTTGATTTTGTTTTTAGATGAGATCTCTTGACGTGTCCTGTAGCTCAAGGTGGCCTTGAATTCACAATGTAGCCAAGGCTGGCCTTGAGCCTCTGGTACTTCTGATTCTGTGGGCATGTGTAACTGTGCATGACTGTTGTTTTTTCCTTTCCTCAAAGTGAGGACAATAATAACTTGCCTCATGGGGTTGGTATGAAGAGCACACAAGCCGAAGGGTGCAGCTCACCTACCACATGTGGTCACTGGACAAGAGTTGCTGTTGTCACCATTGTCATCACAGTCCCGCGAGGCCTCATTGCCTTCCTCTTCGTAGAGAGTTCTTGGAGCCTCTGAAGGCTCAGGCCTGGGCAGAACTCAGGATGGCAGAGAACCACCTTCTCAGGTGCCCTACCGACCTGGGCTGTCCGCTCACTAAGGCTTTTTCATCTTTGGCTTCCTCCAACTGGTAAAAAGTCCTTCCTTGCAGGAAAAGGCCTGTCTTCTTAGCACTTACCCTGAGAGTAAAGCAGAGCCTACAGTTGGTAAAATTAACCAATACTTAAGTTATATTACTAAGAATAAAATATTATGGTTCCATTAGGGAGAAAAGTTGTCTGGTAGGCGATTATGTCTCCTGTGCCTGTCGTCCACTCATCTTGTAACGTTAACTGCTAATGCTATAAATATCTTAGTCGGTTATTGGAGATCTGAGGGCATGGAGAAAGGAGCTAGCCTGGGACTGAGAAAGCAAGGGCTCCTGCCTAACTCTGCCACTCTTTAGCTACATGACTCTGAGCATGTTATTCATCTAGGCCTCAGTTTTCTTATCTACAAAATGGGAATGATAGTTCTTGCCTTCTAGAGGAATGCATGACACCGCCCTGAGACCTACATGTGTTTGATATGCATCAGCTAAAGGAATGAGAGCCATACTTCCCGTTGTATCCCAAAGACCAGAGATGGCATCACTCCAAGTTCTGAGGAGGGCAAGCTCAGCTCACAAATCCTGCCAACTTCCACGTGGGTATTGTGCACGGCAGGCATCATATAGTTGCATGAAGGCCATCTGTGGACTATACCCTGGGGGAAAGTCTGCCAGCTGAAGCAGCTGCTAGCTGATATGCTGTCAGGTGGGTCAGGACTGCGCCCTGTCCTTCCCACCGCAGCGCTCATGCCTGGCCGCCAGCCTCACAGGAATCTCTCCACCCATCCCCATCCTGCTTATTCACATGGGGAGGAAAGGGACCAAGCAGGCACAAGCACAACCTCCCTTGAGACTGTAGGAAAGTGTGGCATTTGTAAAAGACCAGGGCTGATTTTCTTAGGATAGATTTGAGGTAGGAACAAAGTTCAGAAGGGCCCAGCTGGAACCCATCAGCCTCCAGGCTCAAAAAAGCATGTCATTTGTCTTTGTGTACCTGAGGAAACGGAGGCCCAGAGAGGTGAGGCTGTCTGCTCAAGGTATCTGTGAGCTAGATGGTGCTTGGGCAGCACCAGGCCTGCCCTCTTCCTGGCACTCTCCCAGCTGGGTCTCTGCCACTCTACAGATTGAGAGCACATTCTCATACTCATCTCTCCCCCTGGTTCCATCCTGTCTCCTCTGCCTGAGTGACTTGTCACAGCTTTCCCCTGGCCTTCTGTGACTAGGCACATTCCTCAGGGCCAGGCGGTGCTTTCTCTTCCCAGGCAGGCAGCTTCCCACATTTGCTAATTCCACCCAGACTGTAAGTGGCTAAGGAGTCCGAGCACACACAGCAAGTGAGCTGGGCCTAGTTCTTGGTTGAGACTTAGAGTCACGTTCCCAGACCTCTCTGAATCAGTCAACAAAGCAAAGCTGAGCTCTCGAAGGCTTGTGGCCGCTGTGAGAGTGCAGCCTCAGGCACTAGAGACCTTTCAGCAGACCCTCCATTTCGATTCTTCCTCCAGTCCTACCAGGATGACTGAGCAGAAGCCATTGTTTTTGTCAATGATAAGGGAGACCAGCCCTGAGGGAAAGGAGATGGCTGTATGGCAGATGGTGGGAGATCCAGGCCCGGACACAGCAGGTGGAAGCTGACTTTCCCTGGCCCCACCCCTAACCCCTCAGGCCTTTGTCCTCCACGGATGTCCCAGGCTTATGGGTGCTGGGGATTTGAGTGTGGAGACAGCCACTGCCCGTCTGTCCTTATCCATCTTAGAGGCTTGCCTTTGGCTATGCCCCTGCCTGTCTTCTCTAGCTCAGAGTTTCCAGACAGATGTTTGTAGAACTTCTGAGACTTGCTGTGTCTTTGTTTCCTCGCCAAGCTGAGGTGTCCCACTACTACAAGAAAGAGGGCTCTTTGGTGGAGGGGTGTGACATCTTGTCCTGCAGAGGCAAACAGGTTTTCAACATCTTGGGGAGAACTGAGACTAGAGAACTGTGGGGGTGAGGGTGGCCAGGCCTCGGCCTGCTATAGGGCATGTTCCAAGGGCATTTCCTGTTGATACTTTCCTTGCCCGCACCCACTTCCTCTCCCCTTTTTGTCTCTACCCTGGGCCCCCTGCTGGCCACTAGCTGGGTGTGCTGTCTTAATGGTCTAGTCTGTTTCTCTGAGGATTGGCCCTATGTGGTGCAAAGCTCCTACTGAGTGTCTCTCTAGTGACACCTGGTGATCTTATCTGCATATTTTAGGCAGCTCTCTCTTGGGAGTTCATGCTCATCCTTCTAGGTAGGTGCTGGGGTTATCTTAAGATGAACAGGACCCCTGTGGGTGACCTTGGCCTTCTCTGCTACTTCCTTCCTGTGGTACTGGGGACAGATTCTTCCCTCAAAGCCTCAGCACCACATGTACATTGTGACTTCATTTCTCTTGGTTGTTAGAAGGACCAAACTGTGCCCCTGTGGAAGAAGGTCTGCCACACAGATGTTCTCAGCAGATAGTCCTGCCTTCTGTCCTTCCTTCATTCTTGCCAGGCCATTTAATGTGGAGCTTCCAATTGTGCAGGTCAACATCCCTTGCCCTGACTAGTTCCCAAAGCAGTGACATACATCCTGATCTGGGCCCCCAGTGTCAGGTGCTAGGTCAGCCAAAATGGGCTCTGTGCTTGGTGTTGGCCCTCTGTCATTCTTGACCCCTGGGCTGATTCCAAGGGTGCCTGTGCACTGGGATCTGGTGAATGGAGCCTCACTTTAGACCCAGAGAGAATGGCATTTGGATGTCTAAACTTAAGTAATCCAGTCGGTCATGCCACAGCCACAGGCTCAGCATTCAGAGAGAGATGGGAGAGGTGGGATGGAGCAGCAGAGAGTGGCTTTGACGTCCATGCTGGACACAAGGGCACCTGTGCTTGGAGATCATGTCACTGTATAGCTTGTATTGTGCCTTGTGTCTTTAGCCATTGGCCTCACAGCCCAGGGCTAGAAGCACAGAACAATATGGAGCTACAAGATGCTGGCTCAGCCATGGAGATCCCTGCTTAGGGACAGGTGGCTCTCAGAAAGCAGTTTCACTGGCTCTCATTCCTTGCATACATGCCTTAGGATTGTCTGCTTCTCTTTCCCACTTCCTCCAGGCATTGTAGGAGACACCTGGGGAAGGCTTATGAGCACAGGGTGGAGCCAAAGCAGACCGAGCTTTGGAGCCATAAAGGAAACATTCTGTAAAGCACTTAAATACCAACAAGAAAGATATTTGCCCTTCCTAGTGTGATAGTAGACAGAGTGGAGTGACCTCAGCTTTCATGCTAATGGCATTGGGGCCGTGCTCTGTAGTATGGACAGGAGCTTTCCTGCTCTGACCTCCTAGATGCTTCGAAGTGCCCCTCTCCCTATCTGTGACAGGTAATGTTTATTTGGAAGCAATATTGCCCAGATTGAGAACCACTGATGAGTGAAAGACCTTGACCTCCTTTGGAGGCAATGGCCCTTGAGGGCCTGCTCCCTCCCTGTTATCAGGGAAGCAGATCCTTCTGAGTTGGACAGTGGCAGAGGAGAGGCACCTGCCTGATGCCCACTCAGTCCAAATGGCATGCAGGGTAAGGTAGAGCCTGTCAGCAGAGCATCCTGTTTCCTGGAAACACAAGCTTGCTGCAAAGGTTTCTGTCCCTGGGACATTTTTTCCCCTTGTTGGTAGCCTAACAGTCCCTGCTGTTTTCATCTCTGAGTCCTTGTCCCTAAGGTCCAAGAAAGATAGTGACATTGTCCGGTGGCCTTTCCGCCCGCTCCTGTTGGCTCCTGGATGATGCCAGTGTCTCCCCTGAGCCCTTGCAATGAGGTCAGGCAAGCAGGCATTCTGCCAGACAGCCGCCAGCAGTGTGCGGCCGTGCTTTTCATAAGAAAAGGCACCCTAGCCCCACTGGCAAAGCACAGCGCCATCTTGTCCATTAATCAGGATTTCAGGATTCTCAAAGCAATCTGAACAACTCCCTGGCTGGAGCCCTACTCGATTGCTGTCACCTCTCTGTCTGCAGCACTGGCTGTTATCCACTGCTCTACCCCCATATTGGGTAGACTTCTGGAGAGCAAGGCCACACCAAAACCTTACAGCCTGTTTTAGAGGATAAGACATTGCAGGTCTCAGCAACAACCAAGGAAGTCTCAGAATTAATTTTTATTATTGCTTTTAATTTTCCATTAAATTGTTTTTTTCCAAATACAAGAAGAATCTGGGTCAGTAAGTCCCTTTGTTCCTTGAGAAAGATGCTGTGAGCACAAATACGAGAACAGACCACATGATGGAAGTGATGAAGTCAGTACTTGTCATATACCCGAGGCCTCCAAGGAGAGTCCTGAGCTGCCCCAGCTGCTTCTTTCCGCCCTGAAGCCCTTTGCCCAGCTCCCCACACTGGCCACAGGTACCCTGGAACTCCTCCTTAAAGTGACCTTAAACCTGGTCACTGCTTGTAGCTGCCCTCCCACCTCTGCAGCCCCCTCCTCCGTGGTAGATGGCCACTGTTGGTATTGTTGCCCATGGGTCTCCTCCTTGCAGGTGGTGCTCATGTGGCTCCATTTCAGAGTGTTCAGATAGAGTGAGGCAGACCCTCAGGGCGCTAGGGAATGTGCAAGTGCCCCTTACCTACCTGGGAATGGACAGGTGTTCTGAAAAGCTGGATCCTGTCTCAGTTGGACTAGAAGAAGGTTCTGGCTGGGAAAGCTGACACACATGGCCTACCTGTCTCCTTCCCCCACTTTTTCACCTCACCTTTCCTTACCCTACCCCTACCTGTAAGTCAAGCTCTGGGTGTTTCCTGATCTCTTCAGAGCCCACCTACTAACCTCTGGGAACCAGAGCCCCTCGCCCCTCCAGTACACCAGGGAGGTCCCTACTGGGCCTCCTCTGTGGCAGAAACCTTGGAGCCGAGTGTTTTGGAGCCATTCCTGGTGGGAGGACTATGCATTCAGCAACTCGGATACCCTGCTAATTTGCAGAAGGCTGCTGAATGCCAGGCAGGTCAGCTGGAATTAACGTGTGCTTTGCTGAAAGAACAGAGTTGCCACCCACATCTCCATCCATGTCTGGGCTAGTAGTTGTCCTGGAATTCTAAAGGGAAAAAGGAGGAAAGGCCAATGAGCACCCCCTCTCTCTAGCCCCAATCCCTGGGGGCTTTCATTGGCCTTCAAAGACTCAAAGCTCCTTGGTTTGCTGACCAAGCACCTGCAGGGCTGTGTTACTACGGTTGCTAGGTTAATGGCCATGGTCTTAGCTATTGCTGGAGGAAGTTGTAACCATGCTGATCCAGCCAACTGGCAAGCTGGCGTTTCTTACCAGTGTCCAGTTGTAGAAATAGGCTCAAGGTGCTTAGTAACCAGGGTAGGGATTTGCAGCTGGAAAATACCCAGGCCCTGGTCCTTTCTTTGTTCAACTATGATTCTCTGTATTAACCACTACTGATGGGCCAGCTGACTGGGGTGTGGGGGAAGGCAGTAGATAGAATGTCATGTCATCCCTGGAGCAGTGTAAGCCACAGGACTAGCCTGCTCCTTCTCCCATTCTCGCCAAGTTTGGAAGCTTCTGGAACATGCAGGCAGCCCTAGAGTGCTTCAGAGATTCAGGAGACCAGGTTTTTTCTAAAGTTAGATGTCCAGGAGGTTCCTTGCCCTCTCCATATGTCCTCTGCCTCTGTAGAATGGGTGGAGGTTGAAGGGACCCACCCTCCTAGTATGCATAGTTGTACCCCATCTTTCAAGCTGCCAGGGAGAGAGACCCATGGCTCTAATAGGCTCAGTTCAGTGATGGAGGCTCGGAAGCCCTGAGAGGTGAATAGACAGCTTCGCCTTTGGAACCTGCTGCCAGTGGACACAATGTAACTGTAGGAGTGAAAACAAGAAAGAGAGAGGCCCACGGGCTCTGGGTTTTAATTGGCACCATTCTCCCAATGGCCCTCCAGCCCTCTCAGGGCTGTTTGGGCGGCTGGGCCTGGGCGGGGAGAGATGGAGCCTTTCACAGTTTGAGACTGGTTTAAGTGGACCTGTAAGGATTCCTGCAGACATGCTGAAAGAGTGGGGCACAGTCACCGTTGGAGCAGCCCTGGGAACTTGGTCAGCCACCTGCAAGTAGTGAATAGCCAGAGAGTTGTTGAAGCTGCCTGGACTTCAGTGGCCCCATGGCCCTGCCTTGCTGCAAAGAAAAGAGTTTTGTAAAGCTGCAATTAATGTTTCTCCTTCCATCCATTGGAAGTTGCTTTCCTGCTTTCATACAGGCCAGTGGGCTCCTTGCTTCTCCGTTAGCCTGTGTGCCTCCACCTTTGATGGTGTCTGTCAGCCACTGAGGGAGGGGCGGTTCTGTCTTTTGTGTATCTTTCGCTCTCCCTCACTTTCTAATACCTTCTCAAGCTAGCAGTGAGAAAATAGGGCTGTGTAAGCGATTCTGGTTGGGCAGGACCAGAAGTCCCTCCAGAACTGCCAGTTTTTCTTGCTTCTGTGAAAATGAAGTCTCGCTTAGAGGGGACAGTGGTGGAAATTAGCAGAGAAAGATCAGAGTAAACTGGAATTGGAGAAGCCGCCAGCCTGGATGCCAGAGATAAGTGCCAGTTTTAAGGGGTTCCTCTAGATGCACCCAAGCCTGCTGGATAATTACAGGGAAATCCATGGCTCCTATGCAGCGAGAACCAAGACAGAGAGGGCAACTTGTCCCCCTGACATTGCCATCTTTGTAGGCTGTGAGCATAGTTATTAGTGTATCCTTGTCTCCAGAGGGCACTGGCCCACAGTGTTCCAGTTTGAGTGAACATTGCTACCAAAGGATGTTAGCCAGTATGGCTGTGGTTGTGACCGAGCACAAAGACTGTGAATTAGCCTGAACACCCATTCCAGACAGACTGTCCTGTAGGAAGGATGTCTTAGCCTTGTGAAAGTAGCATCTGGGCCATGTCAGGCTGCCTATCTCTTGAAACTCTGCCCCCACTACCCTACCCTCAAAGGGTATTTTTTTTTTCCCAAAAAAAAAAATCACAATAGGCAGAGAAGATGTTGGCTTGAGAGTGAGACTGTCCCCATGGTCTCATCCCCATGCACGGCCCAGCTTTACCGGCCAGATGTCTGTGGCAGCCACACCCGACAGGGCAGGATTCTCTAGGGTCTTCTAAATGCCCAGGGATGCAGGTGTTGTGTTTTTAGGTCCTGTCAGACTTTTAAACAGAAATGAACAAAAGGGGAAAAAAATAAACCTATCAGGAAATACACAGTTGTATTGAGGTGTGTCCCTTGGAAACTCGCAACAGAGACCCGCCCCGGCCAGCTCTTCCAGAGCTCACAGTGGCTCATGTAGATGGGGGCACATCAAGATCTTGAGCTTGGAGCTTGCACATGCTCTGATCATCCCCAGAGTCAACAGCACCATTCCCTTCATGTCTCTATGAGCCACTCAAGTGGAGTTGTGAAGGCTTCTACTGGGTCTGTGAGGAGCATGTGCCAGGCTGGATCACCGCTAAGGCAAGAACCCTTCTCATTAACAGTCTCTTGAGGTTCTCCTGACAACTTTCCTCCTGTCCAGAATCTCCACCTCTTGCTGGGATCCAGCCTGCTATAAGTATATGGAACCCTACACTGCAAACCCCATCCAGACTGCCCAGGAGTATGGCACCAGTGGCTCCTTCTCAATATCAGATCAAGTTGGAGAAATGGGATTGTTTTTATTTAAAATGTGAGAGGACAGGCAGTTCCCAGCAGGTTCCTAGAGGACAAAAGTCCAGACTGTATTTCTCCAGGATCCCAAAGCCAAGCAAGTGTTTTATTTACTTCCAGGTAAAATCCCAAGGCAGCTCTCCCACAGGTCTTCTAAGGCTCAGAGATCATCAAAGAGCCCCATATTCTGTCCCCGCCACTCATCTCTGGCTCTGTGGGTGGAACCAACTGAGCCCAGAGAAGCAGAATATGCCCAGGAATGTCCTGCCACGCCCGCTGCCCATAGGGCATATCCCCAGCCATTTGCTCTGCCTGGGCATGCTGGGACATGCCGGCCAAGCCCAGCTGGATGCTGCCCTGGGCATGCCTCATAGGACTCCAGTGGTCAGTGAGAGCCAGTGTGACCCTTCCTTTCCACAGCATGCCTCATTCTGCCTCCCTTGGGACTGTTCTCCATCACCTGCTGCAGCTGGGCACTGTCAAGTATTATTTAAACCCTTCTGAGCCACAGACTGTGCATGATCTCATCTGAGCTTGGACACAAGCCCTTTAACATACAGTTTTGTTTCCCCATTTTACAGATTGCAAAGAGAAACTTAGCTTGCGTAAAGAGATACCAACTCTAAGGTTAGAGACAGGATGTCTCCCACATGTACTTCCCTTGCCTCCTGGGGCCTCATACGTGTTAGGCAAGTGCTTACCACTGAACTTCACCCCAGCTCCTGATCCATCATTTTTAACTTCTCATTGATTTCACCCACCCACCCACCCACCCACCCATCCATCTTTGATCTAGCAGGTATCAGGGTCAATTAATGTATACTGGTTCTCTGGCTGAGGTCTTCAACTATGATACAGGTGAGAACCCACTAGGATTCTGGCAGCCTGCCCAGGTGTTGGAGTTCCAGCATGGAGGACATGGGGTAACCCCTGCTGGGCAGAGAAGTTCCAGGAAGTCTTGGGGCAGAGGCAGGGTTAGTAGAAATTTTAGCCAGCGTATGAAATATGGTGAATTTCCAAAGTAAGAGAGGTTTATGAACATAGTGTGTATGGAGGGATGATTTTTCCCTGAGGAGGTCATACTGAGGAGGAAGGGAGTTCAGCATGCCTAGGGAAGGAAGCTGGAGGGATTTTAGGGCACAGCTAAGAGGCTGTCAAGCCTCACAGTACCTAGTGGGCTGAGCCTTTGGCCTTGGAGTGAGGCATTCGCTTTTCTTTTTGGAGAAAAAAATTTCGGGGAAAAAATTGCTAAAGATCACTGAGCTAAGAGGGCCATGTGAGGTGAGGTCTGGCATGGAGATGCCTGTTGGGAGCCATCATCCCTGCAAGTTTGCTTTGTATTTGATGCCTGGCCTCAAGTGGCATTACAGTTAGGATCTATATTGCAATCTGTCAGGACAGGGTAGAAACTCCTGTCCTATAGGTCCTGTGCGTGTAGTCTCATGCTCATGATGTTTCTCTCCTGGAAACAGGCCCTGAAAAAGCAAGTCTCTCCTGGACAAACCAGTATATGGTAGGCTAGAGCCAGAAGCCAGGAGTCCTTAGAGTACATTTAGTTGCTTTGAGGTCAGCAAAGTCAACCCTTGGAAATACCTTTGCTTAGACAGAGATAAACTCAGAGAAGCTGTTGCCCCCAGGGATGCATGCAGATCCCTCTTGTGATTTGACCCTGAGCAGGAGGGAAAACACCCCTACCAGCCACTAAGGACAGCCTTTCGAGGTTGGGGACTGCTTCTGACTCGTCTCTGCTCAGGTGGGTAGGCCACAGGAATGAGGCAATGGTTTCCTCAAGGCTTGCTTGCCTTTTCTTTAGAAATTAGAGTTTCCCCTCCGGACTTGAGTCTTGCACTTTAAACTTGATCTTTACATCTTATCTGAAGGGGCAGAGACGTGACAGGTGGAGCTGAAGTCTGTTGCCACACACACTGTAGACAACTACCCCAAGTGTGTCTTCCACATTTGTGCTGAACTGTTCCTCCAGGACCCTGTGATAAGCCAGAAGACTTCTTACCCACTCCAGAGATCTGGTTGAGACAGGTACTGTCTCAGGGGTCTAAAAAGCCACATTCTTCCTTGGAACAAGAAGCCCCATTCTAGCCCTGCAAGCAAATGCAGCAAGAAGTTTGGAACCTTGTAGCAGCAATGCCCACCAGAGTGCCCCGATCCTGTGTTCTGTAAAAGGACCCAGTGACCATGTGCAAAGGCTGTGGTCCTTAACATAAACAGGCAGGTGTCCACACAGGTATGGCTCCTGGCTCTTTTGCCTTTCTCTTGTTTTATCAGCCCAACCTGATTTAATTGGTGATATTAGGTAACGAAAGCTGGGCCTGGTAGGTTTGGTTTTTGTTGTTGTTTTTTACCAATAGAGAACATAAAAGAAAAAGAGGTGAGCTTTTGAAGGAGGCACACCAAAATGCTTTCACATGGAGATGGGGTGAAAAATGTCTTAAAAAACTCACAAGTTTACTGAAGATTTTTGTCCTCTGTCCCTAACTTGTGGTGTCTTCTCCTCCTGAGGAAATACATAACAAATAACTATACAGTCACATTTTTGGATAGTACATTAGAGTTTAAAAATTAAGAGTAGGTACAAAGAAGCGCTCCTATTTTCCAAAGGCTCAGCTTTCTGTCACTGTGACGGAAGTACAGAGATAAACAATTTAGAGGGAGGAGAGGTTTATCAGGGCACGGTCTCTTGAGTCTGTGTGTGGCAGTGCAGGCTGTCATGATTGGGATGCGTGGCAGAAGGGTCTGTCTAGCTCACAGCAACTGCGAAAAGAGACGGGGTACTACGATCCCAATTTTCCCTTCAAGGGCATGATGCTCCCTGGGCCTAGCTTGCTAACACTAGGTAGCACCCTGTAGCAGGTTTGTCCAACTCTTCCCCTCTAGCTATGAATACAGCACAATACAAAAAAATCATAAACTTACTTAAAGCATTATGAGACACTTTTGTGGGTCGTTTGTTTACATTGGGTAACTCACTTGTACATTTCTCAAATTTTGTAGATGACAGTGTTATATCGCAGTGTCAAAAAGTTAGACACACCTCCAAAGCTCCACCATCTCCCGATAGTGCCATGGGCTGGGGACTGAGCCTTCAGCATGTGGACCATTGGGAGACATTCAGCATCCAAATTACAATGGTCCTGTGTACGAGGCCACACAGAGATCACTAGTCATCCTTCTCCATTCTTATGCAAAGATTCAAACTGTACATCCCCAATTGCACCTATATGTTTTATGTGTCAGTTGGTGTTTGGTCTGCATGTATATCATCCATGCATTATATGCATGCTTGGTGCCCATGGAGGCTAGAAGAGGGTGTCATATCCCCTGGAACTGTAGTTATAAACAGTTCTAAGCCGCCATGTGTGTGCTGGGAATTGAACCTGGTTCTCTGGAAGAACAGTGCTCTTAACAGATGATCTATCTCTGTAGCCCAGCACCCCACAGGTACTTTTGTGGTCAGCATGAGCTGCGCCCTCCACATTCCCAGCCAGATGCAGGCTGTTCATTTTGTGGGCCACCTGCTTTCTCCCCCACCCCACCCCACCCCTCCCCGGCCCCACTCATGGCCTCAGGCTGTTTCCAGCCTTCTTCAGCTGTGTTCTCTAACATGAGTGACTCCTCTGGGATATGACATCTTACTTTCCATAGGATACTTATACTTTCATACTCCAGTAGGACTGCTGGGTCACAAGTGGCCTGTGCCAGTGGCTTTAGAGAATGTTGCAAGGTCCATGTCACAAGAGCAGTGATTGGCCACATTTACATGGTCTGCTTTCTGACCCCTTCCTGCTCAAACATTAGGGTTTTGCCAGCAGAAAGGTAGGTAAACAGTTGTTTTTCTGTGCTCCCTGTCTTCCTCCTCCCCTTTCCCTTTTTCTGGGAAGGTCTTGCTATGTAGTTCTGGTTGACCTAGGACTTACCATGTAGAGCAGGCTGGGACCTCAAATGTGCACGCATTCTCTTGCCCCTGCCTCCCACAGCTCAGCTTGCTGCTGTTATTTTAGTTTGTATTTCCAGACCAGTTGAGTGTCTTTTTGAATATTTAAGAGATATTTATGTGGACTTCTCTGTGTTCTTTTCACTGCCCCTTTAAAAACCAGCTGTTGGAATTTCTCATCCCAACTGAACATGAGGGAGATTAACTTTGGTTGCAGTTTGAGTTACAAATATTTATTTGTAATTTGGTCTTTGTTTTCTGACTCTCTGGCATTCTTGTACTTAACTGGGATATTATTCATGTACCACGCTACTCATACATTTGCCATGTACAATGGGTGGTTTGCAACTTATTCACAGAGCTCTGTAGCTGTTACTACACTGATTTTAAAACACTTTGTTGCTTCTTAAAGCAGAGGTGTGCCTATTGGTCATTATTCCCCAGATCGGGCAAACACTGGTCTGTGTTCTGCCTGCAGACTTCTTTATCCTTGACGTTATATGTACACAGAACCACACAGCACACATCTTTAGTGCCGGCTTCTCTCCCTCTGCACACAGCTTCCATACTGTAGCATTCTCAGCCCCTCGTTTCTGACAGCTTTTGCAGTTTTTCCTCTTTGACCATGATGAGTTGTATGTAGAGGTGCTAGGGATGGGTTTCTCCGGGGTTCACTTTCCACATCTACCTCAGAGCTGAACTGCTGATAATGAGCTGTCAGATGCTCAGTACAGTTGGTTAGTGACAGCATTTTTTTTTTTTTGTATGCCTGACTTTGGGCATCTTCTGACATGTACATGTTTTTGTCATATTTACCTCTTTAATGGCTCTAGAGTTTGAGTTTTAGAAAGGATGGTCAATCTCAAGGCTATAAAGCAGCCCTGTTTACCTCTAGTCTGTCTCTGGCTTTATGTTGCGATCTTTGGTCTTTGCCTTGTGCATGCTGTGAATGGGGAGCCACCCCGCTGCTTTTAATACACTCCCTGTTTGTCTCAAGTGGAAATCCGTCTTCTGCTCCCTGCTTTGGGATTTCATTGCCACCATATATTGTGCTGTGTCTGCCTGGAGCACCAGCTTCTGTTGTGTTGTCTCCACTGGCATATATTCTTGTGCCTTTCAGCTCTTGAAGCATTGTTTGAGGCATATTTGTTATGGGGTGGTCTGGTAGGATTAGCCTGTGATGTTGGCTACAAAACTTTTCAGACTCATGTCATTTGTTAATTTTTCTATCAAAAGTAAAATCACTGAATTAGGCATGGTGGCACATACCTTTAGTTCCAGTACTTGGGAGGCAGATGCAGGTTCAAAGCCAACCTCAAGACAGTCATGCTATGTAGAGAAACCCAGTATGGGAAAAAAACCAAACCAAACCAAAACAAATGAATGGGGGTTGGGGGGGGGGGAGAAGGGAGGGGGGGAGAGAGAGAATGAATAGCTGGGCATAGTAGTGGTACAGGCCTGTAATTCGAACACCTGGGAGACTGAGGCAGGAGGATAAAAGAAACTCTAAAATAGTGAAACTTAAGGCCATGGGCGCAGAAGTTTTCTTGCTGAACTCAGGTTGAGTTCACATCAGACTTGTGAACTGACTCCTGGGAAACTGACACCTTCTTTCAGATTGTGTCACCCTGTCCCGGTACAGGGAGGCATGTTTGTTTAGTTCCTGTTGGACACTCTTTATGTGTTCTCTCAACAACTTTATGCATTGTTAGACATTTATTCCTGGGCATTTTATCTTTTGTGTGGCTAGCATGTCTTCTTGGTCTTGACTAGGTGTTTTGTTGGGTACAAATTCTGAACCAAAGCTGAGCTTCTAGCTGCTTGGTTGTGCTCTACTGTGTGCCACCTACGTCCTCCGAGCCCAGGTGTGGTTGGGTAGACAGAGAATGAGCAGGGGCAGTTAGTCTCTTCCACTCTTATTCCCCACTCATTTAACCATCCAGAAAGTCGAGGAGCTCTAACCTGGTACAAATGAGAAACCGAGGCTGAGAAGTAGATTGATATGTCCCACTGGGCATATCATATCAGCGATTCCAGCTTAAGCCTGCTCAGATTTTCCACACTGTCCTGTGTGAGGTCCCACCGTCCCTCCCTCTCCCCCTCCCTCCGTCCCTCCCTGCCTCCCTCCCCTTTCTCTCCTAACTTCTCCCTCTTCCTCCTCTCCCTCTCCCTCTCCCTCTCCCTCTATCTCTCCCTCCCTCCTCCCCTTCTCCCTCCCTCCCACTTCCTGTCTCACACACTCACACACACTTACACTCAGACACTCTCATTCACTTCTAAGCCCGTTCCAGAAGTTGTAAGATCTGATTGCACATCTATTAGCTGTGCAAATTGGGGCAAGTCTCTTCCTCCTTCTGCCTTGATTGGCCCATCTGTAGAGTAAGATGGTTGACACTGGCTGAGATTCGCTCACTTTTCCAGTATGGGTTTCCATTCCCTGAGTTACATTTCATGGATCACAGTATCTAAAAATGGAGATAATGGGCTCCAGAGGTAGAGCTGAGAAGGTCCTAGTGCACAGCTGTCCTGCTTCCTGGGTCCAGTTGCAATCTCTTAGACTACCCGGCTTCTAAGCAGCTAAAGACAGTTGTGGTTCATTATCCTCCCTGAGGGCCTAGACCCACCTCTGTGCCCCAGAGTTGCTGTGGAAGCTGCCCCTGAACTTGCTGCTGGCCAGTACTGCCCTGAGGGCTGTGGGCTCAGACAGCCTTGGCTTTGGCCCCTAGCCAGATCCCTGTGTGCTTTGGAAAGATCCCTTGACTTTTGTTAGGCAAAGAATCCTCTTCACACCAAACTGAGCAAAGTGGTTTCACAAACACCTTCCTGAGTTTGTGCTGAGTGGAATGTTCAAGGGAAGAAACAAAAATGTTTGCTTTCCAATTGTGAGGGCTTAGGGAGGCCCTTGAAGTTGGCTTCCACACCTTCTGTGTTCAGGCATGCCATCTGCCATCCTGGGGCCTAGAGCAGAAACAGCAACCTTCGTGTGTCCTGTTGGGTGCCAGCAGAGAGGGGACACTGGCTAACTGCCATTCAGAAAATCTGCAGGGTTCCGGGCCTCCAAGTTCTTTCTTACCTGCAGCACTCTAGGTTGGGGCCCTTCAGTAATACTGTGAGGCAGTCCCTGAACTATGTTGTGGGCTATGATCAGGGTTCCCTGTGTGGTTGGCAGGGAACAGTGCAAATAGGAATGTGAGGTCTGCTCCAAAAGGAGGCATGCAAGGTTGAGTGTACTAGGAGAGAAAGAACATGCCAGTGAAAGAGGAGAGGTAGGAGCTGGGCAGCCAGAACAGTTGGCGGAGGGGGGAGGGGGTTCACATGACTGCACGGTCCAGAGCACATATTGGGGGCAATGAGTTGACTGGAGTAGGGCCAGGCTCTGGCCTATCTGGAAGATTTGGGACAGTGAGCATCACTCTAGCTAATCCTTAAGACTCTGAGTCAGGTGGTCAGTTTGGGTGTTTCCTGTTATGAAGCAGCCCCTCTCTGACAGCCCTCTATTTGATGGGTGATATCAGGGACCCTGTTGGACCTTTCCTTTATCCTCCATGGGTAAGGCTGCTGACCCTAGATCTGTTTTTCATGGTCTTAAGTTCTTAGGGGGCTATGCCTGTAAATGGGCTGTTCCAAAAACAACAAGCCCTGTATTAGATCATCTTCTTCTAGTCCAGTCTACCTTCTGGACCTGGAGCCTCCAGCATTACCTAAGACTAGAGCATAGCATGTAGAGTATAACAGAAAAGTGGCCCCCAGGGGTACAGCAAGGGAGTTCCAGAGCAGAGATAGCCAAGGCCCAGAGTGACCTTGGGTAGAAAGATTTTTCCTGAAGGGAGCTTCTCAAAGCTTTGTGGTGCTTTCCCTGTGGCACTGGGAATGGCAGGATTTAGCAGCCACATTAGCATACTGGTGGCTTCGATTGTACCTTGGCCTTTCTGGCCTAGAGGCAACTGCCAGAGTTTTGAAGCACATCATATCTCCTGGTCCCTGGTCCTGTTAGTAAGAAAGGACAGGTGAGCGCCTGAGCTGGGACAGGCTCTGTAGTCTGTTGCTTATTGGTATAGCTCCCAGGAGAGGTGGCCACAATCTCCCAGCATGAAGCAGGTACTTACAGGGCATTTGCTGGTTCCTGCAAAGGGATATTGGGGAAGCAGTGGCCCACAAAGGAAGGGAGGAGGAACCTTCCTAGTGACAGGCCTGGCTTCCACACAACAGCTATTTACCACCCCTGTTACTCTGTTGGCTTCTAGAGCCTGTGATCTGGGAAGAGTCCAGAGTCTTTGGTGACAAATTAGTGGTGCTGTCAGAGCCCCTGAGGCCCACCTCTTCCTCAGTTCCTGTCCTCTGTCCTTGCATCTTGGCTCCCACCCAGTTTTCCAGCCAGCATTTCCTACATTCCTGAGGGTAAGGAGGCCATCCAAGCTTAAAAAGGCCCAAAGGTGAGCAATACATAATAGTGGGTTGGGTGTGGTGTTGCTGACCCTGCTTAAGAGTATGTGTCAAAAGCCAGGTATGGCGACCATTAACCCCAGCACTGAGGAAGCAGAGCAGGTAGATCTCTGTGAGTTTGAGGCTAGCCAGAGCTACACAGTGAGATTCTGTCTCAAAACAAACAAACAAACAAACAAACAAACCAAAACCAAACCCAGGAAACTACATGCTTTGCCAGCCCCAGCTCAAGGAGATATAGAAAACTTGTCTCATGGCCTATTGTTTTGAGATGCTTGCAAAGTTCTGTTGTGCAAATGTCTGCTCGAGGAGGAAATGGCTCCACTCAGGCAGATCCGAGGGCCCAGCCTCATGCAAGGCCAGCTGGAGCCAGGCTACCCACCTGGCCTCACAGACTGGCCTTGTGGTGGAGGTGTCTTAAGGAAGATTTGAGGTGGCCCTAAGACCTAGAACATAGAGAGGACTATAATGTTTCTTTTTTTTAATCTTTATTTAGGTATTTGTGCATGTACGGGTATACATGTGTGTGAGCGCATTCAGGTGTGTGTGTGTGTGTGTGTGTGTGTGTGTGTGTACACGTGTGGAAGCCAGAGGTTAGCCTTGGGTGGTGTTTCTTAGTTCCTGTCCCATTTATTCATTTATTCAGTTCATTCTCTTGGGTATATATGCATGCTCTCATGAATTTGTATGCATCACATGTGTGCAGCAGCCTGTGGGAGCCTGAAAAGGGCATCAGATCCTCCTTAGAACTGGAGTTGCAGATGGTTTTATGAACTGACATGTGGGTACTTGGAATTGAACCCTGCATTCTGCAAGAGCAGCAGTTGCTCTCAACCACTGAGCCATCTCTCCAGCCCCCACCTTGTTTTTTTGACAGAGCCTCTCTCTGGTTTGTACCTTAGTTCATGCTTGCTAGCCTGCAGGCCAAAAGGATCTGCGTGTCCTTGGTCCCTAGCTCTGGGAGTACAAGCATGCAACACCACACCTGGCTTTTAAAAACAAAACAAAGACAAAAAAAACACAGGGATTGTGGAGATCCAACTCAGGTCCTTGTGCTTGTGTGCCAAGCATGTTAGTGACTGGGCCATCTCCCAGCCCTTAACATTGTTTTTGTTTATTAAAGGGGGGGTTATTAAAGAAAGAGGAAACATGGCAGCCTTGAAGAGTGGTGTCTGTGGAGGGACTGGACACTTTCTGTCTGAGAGAAAGCATGCTTGCACTGGTGAGCATAGCCTATTACTTTCAGACATCCTCATGCGATATCCGTGTGTAGGACACACTGGCTGCTCAGGGTGGTGTCTCCAGCAGTCATGGCTTCCTGGGAGACTCAAGGCAGCTAGTGCCGATCACTGGACTCTTGACAGGGCCCAGCAGCAGCATCTGCTCTGGAAGGAACAGAAGCACTGGGGAGCAAATACGTGACAGACCTGGTGGTCACACATGTCCAATCTTGAGCACCATGTTTCAGTTCCAAGAAGCAGAGCTTGAGCTGGGGGTTAGGCTGGTGGTTGGTGGAAGGAGGCTTTTGAGGAAACCAGGTGGAGGACAGGGAAGCCTCACAGGACCGGGAAAGACTGTGTAGAGAGGCAACACAAGAGTTGGGCCTCTGCCTCGGGCCTAGGTAGCATGGCTAGCACTTGAGATGACATTCCACTGGTTGCAGGATAATACTTCTTCCACCTGTGATATTCCATCTTGAGCTGGGGTCACCTCTATGAGGAAGCTGTCCTCCAGGCTTCCTAGCCCCCAGCCATTCTGAAAGGGACAGCTGTAAGCAGGCAGCAGCCAAGCAAGCAGGTGCTTTTGTGGGTCAAGGGAACTAGGTGGGACATCAGCAGACAACCTCACCCCCAGTTTGCCTCATTGCCTTTGCATTCCTTAAAGTAGCCCATCGAAATAGTTGGACGAAGATCAGCAATGCATTTCCCAGGTGAGGAGCTAGGAAGCAATGCTGTGGGACAACAGAGAAGCCCAGACCCTATAGCAGTAGAATCTGGGTGGCCTGTACTCCTTCTCTGAGGCCTGCAACAGGGTGAGAAGGATGCTGTGCCATCTGTTCTTAGGCATACACACACACACACACACACACACACACACACACACACACACACACACACCAGCTGCTCTGTCTGTGTCCCCAGATGCCCACTTCTAAGTATGAGGGACAGGGCTTATAAGCTTGGGGCCCTTGGCACCCAGGCAGTATTCCCTAGGGGGTGGGGGGAGCTTTGCTGTCACCTGCTCTGCTCAGGCCTTCTGTGTCACTGCTGAGGAAACAGATGGTTGAGTACCTTAGAAGATCTTTCTGGGATCCCATCATCATGCTTGACATGTTGGCCCATAGCACCTGGGGAAGAGAACAAGCTGATCCAGCACAAGGCCGTGGTAGGGCAGTCACCCTGTCCAGGCAGCATGGCTGAGGGTATGTTGACTTGATATGTTTCCCTCAGTGGATTGGGTTTCAACTTATACCAGGAAAGCAAGGACCCCAGGAGCAAGCCACCTTTATCTCTGCTCAGCCCAGAGCCTCCCACCCAGAAGGAAGATGTTGCAATAAGTCTGTGTACAGAAAGGTCCTGTAGCTTGGGGAAGATACATCAGTGTTTTCCAGCAAGCCCAACAAGTCTGGGGCTGAGCTAGAGACCCAGGCTAGAGCAACAGCATGATCAGTGGCCTCTGCTGTGACTGGCTAGAGCTAAAGTCGGCTAGGCTTGATAGAAAAGGGCCCTGGGAACAGCTTTGTTCTATAATCCCTCTTGTGGACTGTAAGAGTGGGCTCAGTGTCTCTGGTCGTCATTAGCTCGGAGCCATAAGGATAGTTCCCACTGAGCCTGTTGGCTGAGCAGGTCTTCTCAGCGGGCCTCAAAAGCAAAAGTTGTCAGGTGAGGCAAAGTAAGTCCTAGAGTAGCAATTTCAACTTGGAATGATATATTCATGTGGCCCTTTGAACTTTACCACTCTGTGCTTCCCCCCAGACCTTTGAGGGTACACAGACCTCCAGGATACCAACAGGCCACGGGAGCGGCATGAACTGGTGGGAGAGGGTGGGCAGGCACTGCCGAGGATGAGGTGGGCCTGAGCGTGGATGAACTCCATGTGTGACTACCCGAGTGTCTTACCCACCAGTGGGATGAGATTCTGGACAGCAGGCTCACTGCCCCACTATGGAAGGCACGGCGTTCCCTGACAGGTGGGGCATGCCACCAGACAGAACATTAAGTAGTGGCTCTCATTTTTCACTTTGGCCAAGTGACTGAATTCTGAGTCATCAAAGTTTTCCTAATGACACTGGCTTTGCAGGCAGGGGACTGATAGGCGACTCTGAGGAATACTGGGGTTTTTCAGTGGTGGTCTGTGGTTTGCCTTGAACAAAATACACCACCCGGACCTCATAGCTTCTCACTCTGCTCTGAAGAAAGAAAGTCTGTTATTGTAGACTGTTGGGGGAGGAATGACCCCAGGTTGCTCTTGGCCACCCATATTTAACAGACAGACCAATGTTCAGGGGTTGAGGTAGCTTGCCTGAAGCCATGATGCCATGTGAGGGCAACTCTGCTCCTGAAATGGCCAAGTGACCTTGGTAGTGTTTAGGTCCAGTGAATGGGTTCCCAGCACCCTACTGTGGGCTATGTCACATACTTAACATAACTGCTAGTGTGTTCACTGTAACAGGAGGCCCCTAGAGCCAGTAACTTAGAAACAACAGTGTGGGCTCTGGTTCTAGAGGCCAGGAAAGTCATCGTCCCTGCACTAAAGGGGCCAAGCCTGCTGGAGACTGCTTCTTCACAGATGGTGCCCTCTCCTTGTGATTCTTACATGACAAAGGGGGAGATGTGGTTCCTCATCCTTACAGCATTAACCCTCAACTTACCAGGGGCTCCAACCCCATGACCTAAGCACCCACCAATGACCCCTGTCTGACCACATACGCTGTTACATTGGTCACAGAATTGGGACCTATTAGCTATACCTTATATCATCTGCTGGGCAAGATCAAGATGAGACAAGATGACTCCAGCAAGCTAAGAAGGAGAGCACAGTCCTAGAGCACTAGGATGAGGGTATTTTTGGGGGGATCTATCCCCAGGCCCCTGCCCTTGTTCACTTTACAGCTCACAGAGAACAACGAGGCATGTTCTGGCATCTGGCACAGTGGATAGATATGATACTCAAGTCCTGTAGGCATTACCCAACCAGAAGAGTCATCAAACACTTGAGACACTCAGGTGCTAACTATACATTGCTGTTTACGCTCACACACCTGTTCAAGCAAAAAGATGCAGTACTTAGCCAGGGATGTAGGAGAGGGGGTGGTTGGGCTCTGTGAGCTCCTGAGTCCTTGACTAGTCTTGGCCTCACCCCTAGGCCTCCTCTACCCATGCAACTTGGCCTAGCAAAGCATTGCCATTACTGAGCCATCTTTCTTCTGCCATGATGTCTCACTCAGCTCAGGCCAGTACCCTGGAAGGCAGAGGGACCTCTGAGGTGTGCCCAAGTATTGCCGTGGCAATGAAGGAATGCGTCCTGTGACTGTGGGTTTACACCAGACAGCAAATCCCAGCATCAACAGGATCTTACAGCTGGCTGGGGGTCTTCTGGCCTGGGCCTGAATCTCAGGACCAGATAGTGGCTCAACCTTCTTTCCTGAAACCCAGAGCTGAGCCCCTCAGCACCTCAGCCGGTTTCTTTCTCTTTTATTTATTTCTTGATATTTATTTATTAGGCGAATTGTGGGTGTGTGTTTGCTTTCGTGAGCTTATGGAAGTGAGAGAACAACTTCTGGGGGTCAGTTCTCTAGGATTGAACTCAAATCATCAAGCTTGGTGCAAGTGTCTTTATCCATTGAGCCATCTTGTTGGCCCCTCCCTTCTTTGTTAATTAAAAGATCCCAAGAAAAGTGAACCCATCAGGAGGATATCTTTTGTGTAGTGTCAGGAACAGTGTGTGTGCCTGTGACAGGCCACCTTCCCCTAGAGAGAGCACCTTTTATCTTCTGTCTGTTGAGCCTGTTTTAATAGCCTGTTTGCTGTGGTGGCCAGCAGAGATCTTTGTTTCAAAGCGACACACAAACACTTTGGCCTTTGAAAGGATTGAGGCCCTTGGGACAGGTCTGTGCCTTTCATTGGCAGGTGAGAGGCAGCAGGTGCTATTAAGTTTCTGTGCACTGGGAAGAAGCCAAAGCCTGCTCCTCTTTCCCCAGTTGCTACAGGGCATTTGAAGGAAGTCAGGTGGGCCACCAGTGCCACTTGCTGCCACAGCTCCTGTCCACGTCTGCTTAAGAGACCCACATTCGAACTGTGTTGTTGAATCCATGGTCTGATGGCTCCACTGTACAGTGTCAGGCCTGAGACATTGAGGCCTTAAGACAGTATTGGCTTCAATGCTGCCTTCAGTTATGCCTGGCACCTCACCAGAGAGAAGCTCTTGTGTGGCCACACTTCCTCTCTGCGGCTATTACTACAATACCTCTTTCCAGTAAGGCCACTGAGGCCCCAGCTGCTGAGGGCTAGAAGTAGTCCGAGCCTGTTTATCCTGCTGCAGATGAGTGTGGGTCAAAAGTACTGTCTCTAGACACAAGCTTCTTTAGCTTCAGGAGGAACCCAGAACTCAAATGAAACCAGATCCCTGGGTGGTTCTGATAGTACTCAATTAAGACATCAGATAAAGATCTCCAATGACCCCTCCCTGCCCTGCCCCACCTTACTCTGGTTAGAGGAAGTGGGTAAGGTAGGGTTATGGCCACAGTGTAGCCTGGTGCTGATTCCATCTAACTTGGCCCCCTTCTCGTAAGAAATGTGATATTGTGTCAGTAAGCTCACTACCACCCTAGTCTGTGTCTTTTGTCTGAAGAGTCATGTGGAATCTGGGTCATTCACTGGTTTTATTTAATACCATGTGGCCAAGGGTATTCATGTGGGGCTGGGGATGTAGTTCAGGTAGACGGCAAAGTTAGCATATGGAAGGCTCTGAGTGTCCAGCCTCCAACACCACTGAGAAAAAAAATCTTGAATCTGTTCTTCATACATAACCTTAAACTGTCTTCTCAGACTCAGTCAAAACCTCAGATAAAAAGACATTCAGGAAGAGGCTGGAGAGAAGGCTCAGAGGTTAAGAACACTGACTGCTCTTCCAGAGGTCCTGAGTTCAATTCCCAGCAACCACATGGTGGCTCACAACCATCTGTAATAGGATCTGATGTCCTCTTCTGGTGTGTCTGAAGAGAGCAACAGTGTACTCATGCATTAAATAAATAAATAAATAAATAAATAAACAAATAAATCTTTTTAAAAAAATTTCAGGAAAAAAAATTGTATCTGCATGGAAAGAGTGACTAGCCCAGTATTAGCAGTTACTGACAAGCGTTTACATCATAGCAGGTATGGTCCATGACTTAGGGCTGACTGCACACATCGTTTTAGGTAAGGATGTGCACACTGAGGAAGGAGTGGGTCCTAGACCCAACCCCAGAGAAGGGATATCTGGAATGAAAGAGCCTTAGGTCAGACCCCTTGTTGCCAGGCCACCTATCAAGTCTGAGATCTGCCCATCTCACTGCAGCTGCCCACAAGTGGGGCCTTACCAGACTTTTGCCTTTTATGTAGCGACTGGCTACAGGTTATGTTTGGTGGCCAGAGGTACTTATTCATGAAGCAGTCTCAGACCTGGTGGTCTTGCTACAGCCTGGAAGATTACCTACCTACCTACCTACCTACTAGGCTTTGTGTGGCTCTGTAGGGTGTGTGGTCTGAGGTTCTTAAACGAGACTGGCCTCTTCACTGACCACTATATCTCTTCTTCCACAGAACTGTCAGACCTTCAGCAGCCTCAGTTGCCTGAACATGGGAGTGGACAACCACAGCTCCCAGAGCCCCTTTGCCCTCGTCAGCAGTACCAGATCCTGGACCGCATTGCTGTCAGCCTCCAGCCCAGGGGGCAGGACTCCTGCTGGGACCCCAGTTCCTGAGCCTGTTCCCCACTCCTTTGATGAGCAGTTCACCTGCCAGGAGGACCTGTCCTGTGATGAGTCAGATGGCTGCAGTCTAGATGAGGATTGCTGCAGGAAGGGGGAGCCGGCCCCAACCTGCCGGGACCGGGGAGCCTGCACGAACAGCCTCTGCTCTCTGGACGGCGAGCTGGACATTGAGCAGATAGAGAACAACTGAGGGCTGAGGGCCGTGGCCTGGGGAGGAGGCTTTCCCCCAGGCCTTAGGTCACTCCAAAGGGGATCCTGGCTCTTGGGTCTGGCAAAAGCTCCTCCAAAAAAAGGAGCCCACCCATTTTCCAAGGAACCAGCCATCACCCTGCCGTGCCCAAATTTGTGAAGGCAACTTGGCCACACCTCACAGGCAATAGCTGGCCTCCCACCAGTTCCATAGAACTACTGTAGCCCCAAAACAGGTTTTTGTTTGGTCCCCTCCTCTTTGTTCCTTGTGGAGTGCTGGGTAGCCATTCTCCAGTAGGGCTGGGCCAGCTGCATCCTTCAGACAGGATGCCAGGGGCCTGAGCCCCCTTATAACCTCGCTCAGGTTCCTTCTGGGGAGTTACCCAAAGCCTCCTTTACTTAGTTTACTCCGTGCCTTCTCTCCCAGGTCTCCCTGGCCCAGGCTTGGGAAGGTTCGGGAGACACCTCTTGTAGTGACAGCAGACCATGTGGCCTTAATCCATTTGGGGCACTTGCAGGGATTCTGGGATAATCCGTGTCCCATTTTTCGGGATCAGGGGATAGGTCAGGGATGACCAGAAGCCATCCATACTGGGTAGGCATTTGGTGGTTGTGTTGACTGAAAAGTGGGCCCATCAGTTCTCCCACGGCACCAAGAATCACCCACACCTCTGCCACCTCAGGGGCTGCCTTGGCAAGACTGGCGTTGACAGCCTTCCTACTGTCCCCAGTCCCTGAGAGCTGAGCTCAGTGGATTCAGCTGTGTATAGAGATGTCAGTGACAAGATGACTTCTTCATAGTGTCCTCAAGATCTACAAGCAGGTGCAGGAGTCTCAGCCCTGTGTACATTCCTGGGCAGAGGGATGTCTGCTGGCTGCTTTGCAGGCTAACCACTCTGCAGGCTTCCCTCTGTAGCAGTCTACGTTGGGGGCCTGGAAGCCTCCACCGCATTCCTAGCACTTTGGTGCTTGTTCACAGACACTGCTGGCTGTAATGAAAGCATACCGCCATTGGCTTCAAGACACCCCCGCCCCCCCCCCCCCAGTCCACTGATGTGAGCCTAGCCCTGAGGCTCTCCTCTGCAGGCCCAGCCACTGCATGGCTTGAATCACACTCCCCCTTGCAGCTCCTCACTCCCAGCATAATTCGCAGAGGGCATCTGTTCAGGCAGCTCCCCTCAGTCCTCCCTGCAGACATGCTATAGGCTCTGCACTCTGGGACTCTGGCTTTTAGCAAACTTGGCATCGTCTGCAGACAATAGCAAGTGGGCTGGCTTACACAAGTGGCTTGTTTTCCCATAAGGCTAAAAATAACTGGTGCATTCTCTTGGGCTCATGGACATGTGATCTAGGCACGTTTGTAGTTGCTCTGCTGTGCCTACCCTCGGAGGTTTCATCCTCTGCTGACTGAGCCCAAGTGGCTGTTACCTTTCTCCTAAAGAAAGACCTTGATGGGAACCTTTTGTTTAAACTTTAATTTGTCTATTCACCAGAGGAACAGAGGCTCAAGTTCTGATGTATAGGCAATGTTTCTTTAAAATCAGACCCAAAGGTACAGGAAACCCCACTCCTATAACCCCAGGTTGGGTAGCCTGGTGGGTACATGTGGTGGTGGTAGGGGTCCAGCTGACCTAGAGGGCACTGAAAAAGCAAAGTAGAAAGCTGTTGAAGGTATGACATACGAGTCCTGCCTGGTGGGCCACAGAGGGAAGTAGTTGAGAGGGCGTGGGATGCACACACCAGTGCCCTGTCCCCAGAAAGCCCACACTGAGAGATTCTGTTATCTGAAATAGCTTCACCATCCCTAAAGCCATCCCTCTTGAGGAAAGGCAAGGTTGACCCTGCCCCCTGGTCTGCTTCACACAGTCTGCTAAGGCCAAAGCATAGAACAGTTACCAGCTGCCTCTCCTGAGGACTGGGACCAGGAGCTCCTTGGTGGCAGGTGTGTGTCTTAAGGCTGTTGTGTGGATGACTTGTCCTTAGACTAGCTCCCTTGAGCCTGGTGGCTGAAGGACAAACAGGAAGTTGCTGAGTGACAGCTGCATCTTTCCTTCCTGCCTGTAGGAGGCTGTTCCCTGGGCAGAAATGCTCTAAACCTGGGGTAGGGATTGGCCCTTCCTAGCTTCCTCAGGCTTCTCTTGGCTGTCACTGTCCCACTAAGGCCTCAGTCCAAGCCCCCAGCAAAACCAGCCAGAAAAGATGGGCGGTAGCTTTTCTGCCCAGTGTGTTCATTTGCTTTCTGATGTTCTTTTCATCAAGCAAAGCAGGTTTTGTCTAGGAGGTTTCCAGTCAGCTTTTAGCAGTCATGTGACCCAGACAGACCCATTCATCGACCTCACTCACTGGCCCCAAGACCTTTGGTCTTGGATATACTGGAGGAAGTTTCACCTGGGAGGTCTGCTCTGGCTCCCGTGTATAGGGCACCACAGGCAGCCAGGCAGACTGGCTTACCCCACAGGGATCCCTGGCTTCAGTGCAGGCAGCAGTAGAAGCTGCTGCTTTCTCCGCCTGCCTGTGGGTGTCATCCCCCAGAGAAGCTGAGGAGGGGCTTGTTCACTCCCTTGCCTAGGCAGCCTGAATGTCTAGAGCGTCCACCAAAGACAACTGGGAACAGGGCCTCTTAGCACATGACATCCCACTCAGTCCAGAAGCCACCAAACCGACAGAGTTGCTCTCAGCTGGGTACCTGACCTGAATTCAGGGTAGCAGCCTAGACAGTTTACATAACTGCCCCCTCTTGCCTTACTCATGGGTGGTGAAGGTAAAAGCTGGCCAGCACCACGGGCTCCCTCATGTAGGTCCGTGAACTTGTTCTGTCCACACATGCAGTTGTGTATTCTCAGAAAGCCTTACTTAAAAAAAAATTTTTTTTGTAGCAGTAAAGTTTTCTAAATTTGTATGCAGAAAGAAAAGTTAAATAAAAGAAGGATCCACATTAAACAGGAAATGCTACCCCACCCCCAATTTCTAGACAGGTCTCCTATGCAGACCAATGGCCATACTTTTTTATGGGTTCACTCACTCAATGTTCACAGCAGTTAGAACTCACCCCTGGATCCTGCACCCCATTTCCACTGATGTGGTTAAAATTACTTGAATGATGGCCACTTAAAATGTAAGCCAGGTGCCAGGGCTCAGGGACCCTCCGCCCATCCAGCCCATGATGCTGCCCCTTGCCATATCCATGCTGCTGGTCCAGTCCCTCCCCCTGGTGCCAGGCCCCTGAAGGAGGAAGAGAAAGATACTTTAAAGTTGCAGACTGATGGAGCTCCTTTAGGCTGGGTAGGATAGCCTGACGTAGCATAGTCTCATTGGCAAATGTCAGTGGCATTGTCAGTGTTGGAGGGCGCCGAGGGGTCAGGGACAGACGGGCCTGCAGGCTGTGCTAGGGCCGAGTGTGCCGTCCCAGCCAGGCAGCAGCAGCGGTACTGTTTCAGGCAGTGTGGTGAATGGTGCGGTGGGTCAGGCCCCCACCGGGGCAGCAGCCCATGCTGGGTCTTCTCACCAGCACCATGCACCACTGCCTGCCTCCCCCACAGGCCGCGACTGTCTTGCACTACAGCCGCTCTAGTCTCAGGAATTTGCTTGTTACTTTTACTGTGTAAATAAAGCTTCCTGGTTCAACACCCGGCCGCCTGGGCATAGCTGTGTGCTTTTTGTTGGGTGCAGTGAACCAGCAGCTCTCCTGTCCGTGGGAGCGTTAGCTCTGGACTGGGAGAACTACAGGATGGACTTATGTCCCCATGCCTCAGGGAAAGGACAGAGTGCTGGGTGGCCATGGGAGCAACTGCTAGAGAGGGCTGCCCATAGCTACAGCCGCCATCACAGGGAGCCGCAGAGGAGCCAGAGACACATTGTCATGGGGGGCATGCTGTGCTGTTATTTCCAAGGAAGCAAGAGAGGAAGCTGACCTGGCTGAGAGACAGGCCACTTAAGAATCCTGCAGGGCCTGGGCAGCCAACTTCCTTCTTCACAAAGGAGCCCTGGAGGCTGTAATAGCTCGGCTGTCATCTCAGGGCCTCTGCCCTCATGGAGGGCAGCACAGTTCAGAACTCTGCTTCTTGGGCTATGGAGATACTAGAACACACAGTTCACCCCCGGGATGGGTGCACAGTCCTGTGCTTACCCTCCAAACCAGAGACCTGAGTGAGTAAAGCTCAGGACAGGCACTGTGTCTGCAGTCCTGAGGAAATGTTGGTCCCTGTGATCTGGCCCTGGAATGTTCCCCCAGACCCACTGCTATGGCTAGAGGACCCTCATCTAGAAGTGACATCCTGGACGACTCTTCTGTTTTGCTGCTTTGGCAACAGATCCCTTGTCAAACAAAATGGTATGTGAATGTGTAACTTGAGAAGCAGGGAGGTGGTGGTGGACAGAGAGATGGCTCCATCGTTAAGAACCAGAGGACCCAGAGTCAATCCTCGGTGCCCACACGGGCCACAATCATCTGTAACTATAGTTCCAGGGGATCCAATGGCATCTGGGATCCAAAGCATGTGGCACACAGACATATGCAGACAGAACATCCATATGCAAAAATAAATAAATAAGGAAGAAGTGTTCCAGAGTGGTGACACACAGCTGTAACCCTAACCAGCACTCAGGAGGTTGAAGCAGGAGGATTGCGTATTCAAGGCCAGCCTGGGCTAAATATCTGCATCCTGTCTCAAAACTTCCCCACAAAGCCACAGTTTGAGGCTGGGGACAGGGGGGGGGTAGCTAGGCAGATAAAGGCCATCGCATACACCCTGGCACACACCCATACACATACAACATACACCATATATACAGTTAAAATCAGGGCGTGTGACCGAGATCCCGGGCTGGCCATTCAGTCTTCCCAGGACACCAGTCTTCTGCCTTTCATATATGGTAAGTAATTCATAGTAGCAGGACAGAGGGCAAGGAAAGCCGCCAAGCACTGTCCCACTCCTTAGATTCACTATGGCCTTGAATGACCCAACAGCCCCCCTAACTTGCACCTCCTACTCTCCAATGGTACCAGCCTCCTTCTAGCCCGGCTCCAGCTCAAGTTGACAACATGCACAGGCCTCTGTCCTGATGCCTCCCGACACTGCTGTCTCCTGCACCAAATTTGAGGTCTGCGCAAATAGGATCCCGCTTGTAGCCAGGCTTGGGCTCACTCAATACCTTGTTGTCAGACAGCAGCAGGCCTCAGCATTCTGCAGTCCCCAAAGCCAGTTGGCTCGTGTGTCCATCCATTTAAAGATGTTCCCAATCACTAAGCAGGCCCCCTGTCTGTATACAGGATGGTGACCCAATGAGTTTCTGTGAGAGCAGCCCTTCCCCAAAATGTGCATAGAAAAAGAAAAAAAATGCCCAGCCTGGACAGTGACCAGACCTTCAAGTGGCTACTGGTTTCTTTTTTAAACTTTTTGGTTGTATTTCCTACGTAATATTGCTCCTATAACCCCTAAATTTGGTGCCAATGCTCAGCCTATCTATTGTCCGTGGAAAAGCTGCTGTGATGATAACCGCACTGGCTTGTGAGGTGGGTCCCTGAGCACCCTGTAGACTCAGCACACCATTGGGTCTTCCCATTTTTAAAGAGACCTGCAGGAGGCTTTCTTCCTGCTTGCTCTACCTGCTGAGGATGTAAGAGAGTCTGAGGCAGGAGGGTCCCTTGTGGCAATCCTACAGGCTGCCTGCTAGGTGGCTGAAGATCAAGAGAAGGGAGGCCATGCCACTGGGCAGGGCTGCCACCCTGAGAAGCATCAAGGCAAGTGGCCATCGCCTCTAGAGGGGCAGGAACGGATCCTCTCTGGAGGGAGAGGACAGCTGGGCCCTGGATGATTGCAGTCCTGAGGTCACCACAGGCCATCTTCACAGGATTGCAGGCAAGGCTGGAGGGAGCATCTCAGAATCCATCTTCAGAAAGAGCATGAGACACAGGCTAGACCTTGAGTCTCCACTCTGCCTTTTACTCCTGGAACTTGGATGAGTCACTTTAAGGACCATGTCCCTGAGTTCACTGTGGCTCGGAGGACAGCGTGGTCTCTAATCAGATCATACAGGGTCTGAAGCCCACTCCTTGGCAAAAAGAGAAGACCCAGCTTATCTGGAGAGACCAGCCAAGGACAGCCAGTTTGGCAACTACTCAGGAAAAAAAGGGGAGGAGAACCCCTATACCCATGGGGCACCCTCATTAGCAAGCACAGCCCACTGCAATGGCTCCAGTGCCCACACACCCTCCATTCTGACCTGCTGTGGAATTCCACTGGAGCTTTCCTTTGAAGGTCCATGACTCCGGCCAGACTGGTGGGCCCTCATCCTGATGCAGACATTCAGACAGTTTCTTTCTTTGATAGACTAGAGGTCAGCCTGCCCACTTAGGCCCCGCTGGTGTGTTCACAGTGCTAGAGGGAGTGTCATCTAGGGAAATCTCAGAGGACCTCTGACTCCTTTACGTGTCTGCAGTTGTATCAGTGTGTGCACACATGTGGAGGCCAGATGCCAGCCTCAGTTTTGGTCTCCAGACTATGCACCCTCCGCCCCGTGTGTGTGTGTGTGTGTGTGTGTGTGTGTGTGTGTGTGTGTGTGTGTCTGTGTGTGTGCACGTGTGCACGCATGTGCATACATGCGTGCCAGAGGTCAATGTTAGATATCTTCCTCAATCTTTCTACTTTATGTTTTACTTTTCACAATGTATTTATTTGAATGTGTCTGAGTATATGGGCCACAGCATGGGTTTGGAGGTCAGAAAACAATTTACTTGCAGGAGTCGATTCTCTCCTTCTGTCCTATGGGTCCCAGGGATCAAACTCAGGTTGTTAGGCTTGGTGACAAATGCCTACTCACCGAGCCATCTGTCTATTATTATTATTATTATTATTATTTTGGTTTTTCGAGACAGGGTTTCTCTGTGTAGCCCTGGCTGTCCTGGAACTCACTCTGTAGACCAGGCTGGCCTCGAACTCAGAAATCCGCCTGTCTCTGCCTCCCAAGTGCTGGGATTAAAGGCGTGTGCCACCACTGCTCAGCTCCTATTATTTTTTGAGATAGTATTTTACTGACCCTGAAGCTCACTGATTGGGCCAGGCTAGCTGGCCATCTAGCTCCCAGGATCCTCCAGTCTTCACATCCTTAGCATGGGGATTACAACTACACACTGCGGAGACTGGAGAGGTGGCTCAGCAGTTAAGAGCACTGACTGCTCTTCTCAAGGACACGAGTTAATTCCCAGCACCACATGACAGCTCACAACTGTAACTCTAGTTTCAGGGCTCCTGACGCCCTTACACATAAATACTTATGAGCAAGACATGAATGAACTTAAAAATAAGTTATAAAAAAAAGTACATACTGGGACACCCTTCGTTGCTGTTTTCTGTTCTTTGGTTTTCTCCAGACAGGGTTTCTCAGTGTAGGCTTGGCTATCCTAGAGCTCACCGAGATCTTCCTGCTTCTGCCTCCCAAGTGCTTGGTAGTTCTAGAGGGTCACTTCAGGCCTCATGATTGCATGGCTAACAATGAACTGACTGAAACATCTTGTAGCTACTTCCTTCTCAGTGAGCTCTCTCCCGGCTGTCTGTACCACTGGGCTAATTCCATAGCTGACTTCTTTTTATGAAAAGTTGTCTTCCAAGAAGACTCATCAATGGCTTCTGGATCAATTAGAGAAGAAATAGAAGTAACACTGGCCATTCATCAGATTCTGAAACCTGACACTGGGTAGGAGGGAGTACTGTCCCAGGGGCCCCTTGGAGAAGGCCCTTTGTCTGGTCCCACCATGGACAACATGGCTCACCATTGCTGTGCCTAGTGGGGTGGGCACCATGGTTGGAGATGGCTGTGTTGCCCTCAAAGACATAAGTTAGAGAGTTGATCCCCTAGGTTGTGATGTCAGGAGCCCTCAAAAGTGCCATCCTGTCTTTCTGTCTCACCATGGAATATTCCATGAGGTCTTTATGAGACTTCAGCCAAGGCTGGTGCTGTACCCTCCAAACCTTCTAAACTGAGCTATATAAAACGCCACATTTATCTTTTTTTCCCTTTTTTTCTTTTTTGTTTTCATTTTGTGACAGTTTTGCCATGTAGCTGAAGCTGGCCTAGAATTTGTGACAATCCTGCTTCTGAACCCTACATGCTGGAATTACAAGCATGTAACCCCCACTACACTTAGCCTGCCTCTGCTATTTCATTGAGGTAATGAAAACTCGGGGCTGGTGAGGGCTCAGCTGGTAAAGGGGCTTGCCTTGACCAGTTGAATTTGATTCCCAGAAACTATGGAAAGGTAGAGAAGGGAGCCAATTTGAACAAGCTGTTCCTCTGACTTCTACAAGTGTACCTATGGCATGCTTGTACACACAGACACACACAGACACACACACACACACAGACACTCACAAATTAATAGAACTTAAAATTATATCTTTAAATATATGAATATAGGGGGCAGTGCTAGTGTTTTTCCTGGTCTGTCTTCTCCCACTAGAGATGAAGAAATTCTCCTTGACCACTATCAGACTCTACTGCTTGCTTGCTTGCTTTGTGTCTCTCTGTCTCTCTGTCTCTCTGTCTGTCTCTATCTCTCTGTCTCTCTCTGTCTCTCTCTCTCTCTCTCTCTCTCTCTCTCTCTCTCTCTCTCTCTCTCTCTCTCTCTCTCTCTCAGATGGGGTTTCTCTATGTAGCTCTAGCTGTCCTGGACTCCTTTTGTGGACCAGGCTGGCCTTGGACTCACAGAGATCCACCTGCCTCTGCCTCTTGAGTGCTGAGATTAAAGCTGTGAGCCACTACACCCTGCCGGTCTCCTTTTCTTAATTTCCTAGAGGTCTGAGCAGGGGAAAAGTTCCGTAGCCTTGCCCCTCTACTGTTCAGTGGCGTCGGAATCTAAGACTCTGTTTGGGGCCTCCATTCTCTCTACCCACTCTGGACTCTTACTCACAAAGGCTGAGTCAAAGAGGGGCTATTGATGTCAAGTTTATTGAGCCATCAGCTTGTTCTGTGTACTGGAAACGGCACATTCAAGTCTGCCCATCCCGACTCTAAGGTACTTTCTGTACTTGCAGCCTTGACTGTAGAGGTGGACATTTCTGCTCTGTAGGAGGGTCGTCTTCAGTTTCATGAGAGCTGCCCCAGCCTGTGTCTGGGTAACTCATGGGGACAGGAAGAACAGTGAGCTGGGATTGTTTCCTCGGACAGGGATAGGGGGAAGAGTGCTGACCAGTCACTGGGGCCAGCTAGGGCTGTGGGTGGTAGGCAGGCTGGCTCAGCCCTGGGCTTTCTGTGGACTCCTCTCACATCAGAGAGTTCAATGAGGAGGCAGCATGTCTCATCCAATTGGGTGGTCAATTAAAGGACCAAGTGCCAAAGGTGACTAAAGGGGTTCAGGGACTCAGACAGTCTCAGAGGGACCTGCCAGCCTGAGGGTTTCATTTTCTGGAGGCCTGACAGGTCTCTTCCACCCTCCTGGATGTCACTGTGGGAAACATGGCATAGGCCAGGAAAGGGAACAAAACTCTGACCAGACACTAGGGAGGGGGGAATGTTGACAGGGAGTCAGTAGAGGGAGGTTGAGGAAGGGGATGGCTGGCTCTGGCCCAGGGACAAGCATCCTAGAACTTCCAGTACCTGCCCAAACTGGCAGTGGGCAGAGGGCAGGGATAGCAAAGCCTTGGGTAGCATGGGGCCTGGAAGTATGCGGGAAGAGGGCGCAGTGATGGGAGTATGGGAGCAGGGGGATGCCCTTGTCCACTGTCTCTGAAGGCCGGTCACTTGTCCATGTGCTTCAGCAGCAGGTCCACGGCCTCCGCAAGGTTGTCCACGTACCCATCTGCCTTCACTTCTGGATGATGCTCATCAGCAGGCCTGGAGGACAGGACCATAGTTAGTCTAGTAGGGTATCAGTCCATTTTTGTTATTACTGTATACTAGAGCCCAGGTAAGACTGTAAAGAAAAGGTATGTATGTAGTTCCAACTTTAGAGACTGAAAATCCTACATCAGGCCTCAGGGGGAGCGTAAGGACAATGCGTGGTACTCGGAAGTGATTCAGGGTTCAGGCTTAAACCTTAGGAACTCACTACCAAGCAGGTTCTTCTGCTCAGTGTCCACAAAACCACCCGCAGGCTGAGCGTGGTGGTACGCTAGAGAGGCAGAAGCAGGCAGATCTCTGTGAGTTTGAGGTCAGACTGGTCTACAGAGTATGTTCCAGGACAGCCAGGGCAACATAAAGAAACCCTGTCTTGAAAAGAAGGAGGAGGAGGAAGAAGAAGAAGAAGAGGAGGAGGGGGAAGAAGAAGAAGAAGAGGAAGGAGAAGATGAGGAAGAGGAGGAGGAAGAGAAGGAACCTCCTCAAACACTCCTAAGAACAGTAACTCAGTGTCCTTCTCCTAGACCCAAATTGTTCAAGGTCCCAGCAACTCCCACATGGTCACACTGGGAACCAAGCTTCTATCACATGAGTCCTTAGGGGACAAACCACACTTAAATCTTTGCAGCCAGTGACCCTACAATAGCCTCCCAAAGCCACTGCCGGTTAGCTGCAGTGAAGCTACCTTCCAGCATGTAGCCTGGCTTTACCCTGAGGAAGCTCCGTGTACTCCGCACTGTGTGTTCTCCACACCGTGTGTTCTCCGCACTGTCTGGCAGCCAGGGCTGTGGTTCCTGCTGAGCCCTCCTCTGCAGTCCCACTAAGGCACACACACTCCTACCGTCGGCCACTCCACACCACTCTGCGGCAGAGTAACTGCTGGCCTTGGCTCCGTATGTCTCTAGCAAAAGTGTAACCCAGGGAGAGCACCCTGCTTGGCAACTGGGGTTCTGGCTTGGTACATGTGCTCTGGGGGGATGACTAGGGTACTGACAATCAGAACTCCTCTTCCCTGATGCTCTGGAGTGCCACGTGCTGCCCAGTTCTTTGAGTTCTTCACTGCTGCCTCACTGGGGCACCAGAGGCTCTTGGCAAAGCCATTCTTTGGCTAGGGTGCTGAGGATCAGGACCACCCCTAACCCTTCACTCATTCATTCACTAGCCACTCCTGCAGTCTGACTGGACAGTGCCTGTGACTTCCTTGATGAGGCTGAATCCTGAACTCAGAGTGTGCTCTAAGCAGACAGCAAGATTAGGGAGGCCAGGTAGGCTCATCTTCACAGTCTTCTGAAGATGTGGGGGCCTCATCCCATGAGCTGTGGGCAGCCTTGCCAGGGCTGGGAGCCAGAATCTGGTCTTGGCCACCAGAAAGCCCCTTTCCATGGCTCCCCAGGCTTCATGGTGTCACACTAAGCAGTCAACCAGGGTGTGGCAGGAGGAGGGACAGCCTCTGCAACCCTCCTACTGCAGAGGGACATGCTGCTGGGATTACCCCAGGCCTGACTCACACTTCTGGGAACTATATCTACCGGCCATATTATTGCTCCCTCAAAACTTCACCACGCCTGAAGAAAGTGATTCCATTGCCTGGCAACATTGAAAATCCATGCCATCCTTTTTCTGACAACTGTAGAATGACTAGCCTGAAGGGAAGGGGCCTCCCTCCATCTTTTAAGGCCCTGGACTAGAAGGGACCAGGGGAATATCTTCTCACAGGGAGGGGCGACAGAAATAGCCTAGCTCCACATTCACAGGTGGGGCCTGTGCGGAAAGGACAGGAAACAGCCTGGGGCTGAGGGCATGATGGGTAGCCAGAAGGTCAGGGAGTCTGTTAGAGGGCCCAAGGCCTGAGCCCAGCTTTCACCATCATCCTGAGGATAATGCAGGCTGTCTGCCTGTGACTGAAACCCTGACCCTTGGATCCTGGCTGGAAGTGGGGCAGAAGCAGCTCTGCCAGGTTCACCTGGGTACTGTTTAGAGTCTGGGGCTTGAGGGCCTACATAGGAGAGGCATTCCTCCCAAACACCTCCTCTGTCCCTGCGTAACAGTCTGTGGTAGGTGCCACAAAAGCTGCAAGACCAGGTGGCCTCCACCAGCATGGCTGCCAGCCTGCCCTGGTTGGTTCCTCACAAGACAAAAGGGATGCTTTCTGCCCAGGCCAGACTGGTGCCTTCCATCTTGCCCTGACCTTCCACTGGATCGCCCTCAGTCCATTCCCCTTCCCACTCTTCTACAGTCAGGATGTCCCCCTGACACGCTCACCTGCTCTGGCCTCTCCCCTGTATAAACTGCTGACTCTCCCAAATGCCCACAGCCTAGACCCCAGCACAGCAGACCTCCATTCTGCCTAGACCTCTCCACATGACAGCCACCAGGTTGAGAAAGTCACAACATCTAGAAGCCATTGTCCACGCTGAGCTTTGTAATCAATCAATCCCTCCCTCCCTCCCTTCCTTCTTCCCTTCCTTCCTTCCTCCCTCCCTCCCTTCCTT
>NW_021604659.1:3416927-3472083 GCF_004785775.1 Grammomys surdaster
CCTCCCTCCCTCCCTCCCTCCCTCCCTCCCTCCCTCCCTCCCTCCCTTCCTTCCTTCCTTCCTTCCTTCCTTCCTTCCTTCCTTCCTTCCTTCCTGAGACATTCTCACTTGGTAGTCCAGGCTACCTTTGAACTTACAGCAATCCTCCTGCATCATCTGTTAACCACTATGCCTTTTAGAATGCTCTTAAAACTTGCTTCATGGGAACTCCTACGTACTCTTCAAGAATGACTCCACTCACTGGTCTCCACCTCCGACTGCACTACCGATAGAGTTTGTGCTCTCTGAGCACACAGAGCTTGTCTCCTGTCCCACTGTGGTTGGACAACGCCCTGCTTCTCCACCTGCCAACGATGGCAGGTGCTGGGAGTGCTTTCTAGAAGGAGGGGATAAGGTTCTTGCCCTCTGTGTCCCTGGTGCAGGGTTGGCCCTCAGCAGCACCCGGGAAGTGTCACCCAGTGAATGAACAAAGGGCTTGGGAGGCTGGGTGCTGCCTGTCATTAGCTATTCCTCCCCCACATGCCCTGGGAGCCGAGTGCAGGGAACGACTGAGTAATGGCAGAAACAAGGCAGTTCTGTGCACACAGCCCACAGGCCAGCTTCACAGGGATGGGCTTTGTACCCAGTAAAAGAAAATGGCACAGGGACCTAAGCAAAAGAAGCCCAGAAAGGACTGTCTCCTGCTACTTCCACCTCCAGGGCACAGATGGCAGAGGACCTCCTCCAAGACAGCCCTGCCAGGGTGCCCCCTCCTGCTTTCTCCCAGTCACTGCCTGCTCCCCAAGAACAGGGTTGGGCAGGGCTCTCATGACTATGGGGGGGACCATTCTTGTCCACTGCTTTGGACCAGTTGGGCTGGCTGCCCCTGGTGGCTGAGGCCAGGTCCCGGGGCTGCCCAGAGAAAGAGCATTCAGTGAACTGGGAACTAGCATGGGGTAGTGATGCCAACTTCAGACCACACTGACGCAGCTGGAGGGACAGAAAGTATCACTTCAGGGGCCAGATGCAAAGGGCATTTTCGCATTTGAGTGTGGGTGGAATGGGAATCTGAACTCCCCGGGAGCCTGGATGTCAGAGCATGGCTCCTGCAAAGGCCGGGAGGATGGAGCCAGGAGACTTGCCTCCTCTGGTCTACAAATGCAAGCCTATAGGGACTACCCTCCACTGACATGCATTCCAAACAAAGGGTCCCTGCTGTCTAGCTGCTGGCTCACATCACACATGGTCAAGACAGTTTCCTGGGTTCCAGAGGAGGAGACAGGAGGCCTGTGCTGGGCTGCTGGCAGGAGCCTGAGGGTCAGTGACCTCCGTAGTGTCTGAGTGGGTGGCACTGCACACAATTCTCAGGCATTTGCTCCTCTCCCTCTATGTTCTAACACTACGTTCTGGAGGTGGGTGAGGAAAGAGAGTTTCTGGAGTTGAGGATTCCCTGCCCTGTCCCTCGGGGAAAACACTGGGTCATATGATAAAGAACATGCTTACATGCTTAAGCAGACATCCTTCCCGTGGAGCCCAGGTCCCTGTTTAGCTAAGGCCTCTCTGGTCACCACTGTACTTCACAAGGCTGGTGTTGCTGAGAGACATATAAAGGGACTTATTCTAGTCACAGCCCTTAGAGAGCTGGGCCTGCCTGGTACCCTTAGTTGATGGACCCTCCAGCCTCATTTGCCTGCACACACTCTTGGACCCCTCAGCCTGAAGCCTGTATCTCCAGCCATGTCTCTCTACCTGACACCAGCTGAAACCACTGTGGACAAGGCCTCATCAGGATTCTTCATTGGCCTGGAGCAATCTGAAGGTTGGCCACGTGTCAAGCATCAGAGCCATCACCCAGCACCAAGCTTCAAGCTCCAAGCTCCAACAAGAGGGGTTGGCCAATGGCACACATGAAAGAGTCCTCAAGAGGCCCTTACTGAGGTGTCTTAGTTGATGCTCTATTGCTGTGGAGAGACACCATGACTAAGCAGCAGATGAAAGAAAGCAAGCACTTAAGTGGGGGCTTCCTTATAGTTTCAGAAGGTTAGTCTATGCTCATCATGGCGGGGAAGTATGGCGGCGGGCATGCAGGCATGGGGCTAAGCCATAGCTGAGAGCTTACATCTATCTTATCAGCAAGATAGAGCAGAGGGTTGGGGGGCTGGCCTGGGCTTTGGAAACCCCACCCCCAGGGACACATCTCCTCCAACAAGGCCACACTTCCTAATCTTTCCTAAACAGTCCATCAGCTAGAAGCCAGACGTATAAATAAGTGAGCCAATGAGGGCTGTTCTCATTCAAACCACATAAGACATGGGTCCCTGGCCACTAAAGGGAGTGGAAACATCTTCTACGGCTGGTACCTCCCTTGAAGTCAGAATTCCAATCAACACAGGTGACCAAAAAGTTCCATCGCTTGGCCGCTCAACAGAGCAAGAATGTGGCCAGGGTCTGGTCCAGGGTCTCCCAATGCTCTGCCATTTTGGCTCTGCAGTGGGAGCAACACCTTCCCCAGACACTCCAGCAGAAGTGCAATGTATCTGAAAACACCATACACTGTGAGGGCCAAGCAGCCCAAACCCCAACCCCTGTACTTCTCCATGGAATTGAGGGGGCTGAGGAGGAGGGCAGAGCTCCTCACTGGCCTTCTGTGCGGTGGTGAGGAGCCCTGACTCCCAGCACTATCCAGATACTGTGATGCCCCCGCTCCATCCCCTTGCCAGGGCTCCAGCTGGCTGTTCTCACTCTTACTCCAACCCCACCAGGGCAAAAAACTGTCAGCAAGTCAGCAGAGCTATGAGTGGGGTGGGGACCTGTGCCCACAACTGAGACACACCCTCCATGCATGTGGGCAGCATATGTTGGAGGCTGGGCGTGCAGCCCAGAGGCAGAAGGAGTCATGTTGCCTGTTCTAGACCCATGGCTCCGAGGTCCCGGGTGGCCTCAGCTCCATCTACAGCTAGGACCTAGGGTGGGGTTAGGGCTCACCTAACTAAACTCCCTGGGGGCAGATAGTGCTTCAAGAACCTGGAGCCCATCCCACGCTGATTTGTCCTCCAACTGGGAGGGATCGGGGTTTCCCCCCAGCAAGAGGTGGTGCTTGTCAGGCCAGTTTCAAGGGCACTGAGCCCTCGTGGGTAAACTGAGGCAGGGAGTTACCAGAAGTCTCTCACATTTTCAAGAGCCACAGCCTTAGGCCAGGAGAATGGCTGCTGGTTGGGTCCTAGGACTTCTGAGTGATTTCTGAGCTGACAGGTAGACAGCAGGAAGCCCTGCTGTATCTAGGGGAGGGGTGTCCTATCCTGTGGGCTTCAGAGCAGCTTGAATTTAGAGCCAGAGAAGGTAGGTCTCCAAGTCCTTCCTCTTGTCTTTTGTGAGGGCCAAGCCTGCTGGTGTCTTAGATCTCCCCGACTTCCACCCCAGGGCAGAGATACCCTTTGCTTCATTTCCTCTGACCCCATGAAGTGGCACTCACAGCCCTGGGTGTGGGGGGAAGACTGACAACCAGTATGTGAACTGCACTCTAGGTCATGGAGTTCCCCACCTGTGTGGGTACAAACCTTGCTGAGAATCCCCAAGAACTCTGTCCAGCACTCCATGCAACGGTGGCCTGTGTCTCCAGGGACAAGGAGCAACAGCTTACGGGGTGGAGATAGCCCAGAGTCCCAGTGGTAATGGCTGAGTTGGTATGCAATGCTTTAACCTACCCTAGACCCAGGCTCCTCTGAATGGCTCCTCTAGGAGCTGCTATTGAGCTTGTTGACCTCTGGACAGACCCTGATGTCTGTAGCAGCAGCTCCTATCCCCTCCCTTCCACCTCAGGACCAAATCTCAGCTAAAAAGTGTTAGCAGCTTTGACCGTGAGGTGAAAAGAGTCCATAACTCATGAAAGCTGACAAGACAGGAGGCTAGAGGCCCCTGGGAAGGGGCACCGAGAGCAGCTTAGAATCAGCAGGACCAAGAACCAGGTCTGAGCAAGGCTAGACCCAGCAGGCAGCTGGCAGTGGAAACCAGACAGGCGATGGGCACTGTTACCTACTGCTCAGGCCTACTCATGAATTAGTTCAACTGATGTCAACCACACAGAACCCAACCCAGGGAGCCATCTGAACCTACTCCACACAGTGGACAGCTTCCTGTGAGGTTCCCACACACCACATGGGTAGAACGGTGAGTGTGGCAGAGCAGGGACCGGCTGTTGGCATGATGGTGGTGCCCTAGGAGTCCTCTTTGAAGTCACTGGCTGTGGCTGGAGTATGGACCACGTGTCCTCAAGTCATGTACCTACTGAGGGCCCTTTGAGCTTCTGATTGGTACCAATAAAGAGCCCTTCAAAACTAAAAGCCAGGTATAATAGCAGACAGCTTTAATCCCAGCAGAAGTAGGCCAGCTTGGTCTACACAGTGAGTTCCAGGACAGCTAAGGCTACATAATGAGACCTTGACTTAAAATCCCAAAACAAAACAAATAAAAATTAAGCTAGAAGCTACAATCTGTCTTTTTGAGCAATGTGGTGGAGCCGAGGTTATAGGCAGCTGTGCAAGGCAACAAGGCCACATGCTCCTGTCCCACCTCCACCTGTCGCTACGCTCCTTCTTTGCTTTGCTTTGCTTTGCTTTGTTTGAGACAGGGTCTTTCTGTGTAGTCTTGTCTATGCAGGAACTCACTTTATAGACCAGGCTGGCCACAAACTCACAGAGATACACCTGCCTCTGTCTCCTGAGCGCTGGGATTAAAGGTGCATACCACCACTACCTGGCCCTATTGCTCATTGCTCATTCTTCCTCCTCCTCTTCCCCTTCTTCTTCTTCTTATTCCTCCTCCCCTTTAAAGATTATTTATTTATCTAATGCATACGAGTACACTATCTTCAGACTCATCAGAAGAGGGCATCAGATCCCATTACAGGTGGTTGTGAGCCACCATGTGGTTGCTGGGAATCGAACTCAGGACCTCTGGAGAGCAGTCAGTGCTCTTAGCTGCTGAGCCATCTCTCCAGCCTCCTATTGCTCATTCTTAACGCTAGGGACCCTTCACTCGAGTGCATTTCCAACACACCCCTGCAAAGCTTTGACTGAGAGTCAATCCCCAAGGAACATGCCATGCCCACCAGGCAGTATTCTTTGACCCCTTCCTACGCCCACTCCTCCCCTCCCCCCATAGGTACCCACTCTATGTCCCATGGCACCCAAGCTGAGCATCCTCCATTCGGCTACACCTTTGTGGTACCAGTCATGGCCTTGCCCTGCTTCAGTCCTCTACCAGCGCACTGGGACACAGGAGTTCCTAGAAGGCTGGCCTTTTCATCCATGTGTCCCTGGGGAGCTGAGAAGAGCCCCACCTTACAGCTGACAAACCAAGGTTCAGAAACAGTAAGTGTCATGGAGCTGGTGTTTAAAGGTTGGTTTAGAAATATATGCAGCCTGGTCTAGATCCCAAGGGGATCCAGGACTGAGCTGTCAGGATGAGCAACGGTCTCTTAAAGGCTAGTAAAGGCAGTTCGACTGGGGCTGGCAGCTGGCTTGGGATAGAGGAACCTCCAACAGCTGTTCATGTTTTGATGAAAACATGGTAAGCACCTGGTATGTGTGTTTGGATTTAAACAAGCAGGTCCCAGTCCTTGCTGAGTGTGACAGTTGAGTCCCTGAGAGATCTGTACTTGCCACACCCTGGGCATGAGGCCAGGTGTCCACCCACTCAGGGCCTCTCAGAAAAGCTACTCTGCCCTCCCCTCCTCAAGCCAGCTTCCTGAGGCTATACCCCTAAGCTCTGAGTCTTCATGGTGGTGCCAGGAGAGCAGAGGCATGGAGAGGGGGTACCCTCTCTGGTCTTGCAGCTGGCTGGCATCACTGAAGCCTGCCACTGGAAGACCTAGTGCTATCTTTATTGCCATGGACAGAGGCCAGTGACTGAGACAGGGAACCTGTTAGTAGACAGAGTGAGGCCACCAGGGGCTTGGCACCCTGGGAGGGGGCACTGATGCTCCTGAAAACAACCTGCCCAGAATACCAGGTGGCAGGGTGGTGCTTACACTTACAACCCCTGTCCTGATCATTCTGGTCCCAGTGAAGGCACCCCCCCCTTCACAGTACCCACTGCTGGTGAGCACGTTGCTTGTTCCCTAGGAGTTCCTACTCCATGCAAGTGTGACTGGAGCTTAGAAACTGGCTTCCTGACCTCATGGGTCTCCAGGGACTTCTATGGAGCAGTGTCTGCTTCTACCACATCTGCTCCACTGAGAAGCATTAAACAGGGATTCCAGATAGTCAGAGCACCTGAGGGGGACGCAGGCCACAGGAGCCACTAGTTGATATAGGTGACAGCATGTTCCACAAAGCCTGGACCAAACCCTGCCTTAAGGGAGGTGCCCCTCTGAGGTACATTAATGTAGGAATAACTAAGGGTGCCAATGAGTGACAGGCTCAGCTGGCATTGACTATCAGGACACAGGAAGGGGAGCCTGTGACTCCACCCTACTCAGGGACAGGAGGGTTCACCTCTCTCTCTCATTTCAGATGCACTAGCATCTCTGCCAGAGTGACATTGACTTGAGTATTCAAGTCCATGGAAGGAACATCACTCTTCTACCTCAGGCCTGGATAGCTCTGCTAAGAGTTAATCTTAAAGCAACACGAAATTTAGTGTGTGAAAAGCTCTTGGTAAAAGCTTGTTGACTCAAAGGACAAATGCACTAAGGAATTACAAGGATGTTTAGGATATCCCATGCCCTGCAGTCTACAGCAAAGAGGGCACTTACTTGTGGCAGAGTAATCCGGTGTGGCGTATCTGATAGGTAGAAAACTACACAACTCTGAAGTGGAAACTTAAGGGCTCTTTGGAGAGTCGGTTGTGTCGGATGGTGTTTTGCTGGGGCAAACAAGTGAAGGAGTGTTTTCCTGAAGTAGATACAGGGGAAAGACTAAGGCAGACTCATGAAGGAATGTTTCACTGAAGCAGACACAAGAGAGAAGATGTTCTGCTAAACCAAACATGTGAAAGGACACGTGATGAAGGATTCTTTGCTGACAACATGCATGTATTGGTCCACTTTACATTGCTTTGTTGAGCTGCATCTGTCGGGACTCCATAGAGAGAAACGTACCAAAAAACTTCTGGTGTTGTGCTGTAGTTTGCTGCCGCTTCCAAGGACTCTGGCTGACTGGATGCACTTGCTAGGGCAAGACTCGAGCTGAGGTAAGGCATGTGGAAGACACGTGATGTCTGGAGGGTATAACTAGGACTCTATGGAGTGATGGAGACAGAGCTTGGTTTGCTGGTACAGCTAGTTGTGCAATGCTTGTGGGTCCTGAGTCTTCACTGATCTTCACTTCCCTGAGAGAGGCACAGCCAAGAACTTCCCCTCGTGTTCCTGCTGGTCCCTCCTGCTGACTCTGGGCTGAGGCTGAGGCCTGGCTGTCTCTCCTATGTCATGTCACCAATCCTGCTAACCCAACTTTACCGAACTGGACTGCTGGTAATCCATGAGGTGCTTTTGAGTGGAGTGAGCTGCTACTGCCTGCTAATCTGTGAACTGAACTGCCGACTTCCAGACAACACAGATGGGAGTTGCTCTAAAGAACCTTTCTACACAGTCCACTTCCCCCCAACCCCCATCTCATATCCTTTCTTTCCCACTACCTCTGGTGGGTGGTGGGCTACAAGGGAGGTTAAAGCACTTAAGAACCACCATTAAGTGTAAAGTTTTAAAAAATTAAAGTTACAGACCACAGTTACCAAGATTCAGAAATTAACGATTGTCCCAACTAGGCCGCTGTGAAGGCACACTCGTGCTCCTTGTTGGTGGCAGTGATACTGTCTTGGGAAAGTATATGATGAGAACAGTGTTTCCTCCACTCCACACTGCCACTGTTCTCCAGAAAAAGTATCAGGCTGAAGAGTGATGAAGATGATGATAGTGGTGGTGGTGATGATGATGATGGTTAATATTGTTACTATTATTAGTTGAGACAAGGTCTTGGCCTAGAGTTCACCATGTAGACCAGGCTGGCCTCAAACTCAGAGATCTGCCTGCTTCTGCCTCCCGAGTGCTGGGATTAAAGGAGCATGCTACCATACCTAGTAAGATTATTCTTTGGCCTCATCCAGGGTCATGGCAGTCGCTGCTGAACCTGTGGCTTGACAACTACGGGAGAAACAAGACTAGCTAGTGCTGGCCCTGAGGGCAAATCCTTGCCTGGACACAGCAGATGCCATGTGCTCTGTAGACCCTATCCAGTCATTACAGACAGGGTCAGACCAGGTAACCCTGATATAGGGATATGCTATCAAACATAGCAGGTGTCACAGGGTCCCAACCCACCATCCTCCAGCCTGAGTTCCAGGGAGGGGGCATGCCCAACCTCATCACAGCACTTCAAAGAAACCTCAAGTCATACACCAAAGAGAAGCAAGATAAACACTCAGAGTCCGGGTCAGGAGCCAGCAGAGGACACAGGTCCCAGCATAGCCCTGATACTAGAAATAACCAGAGGGAAAATCTATCAAGCCTCCAAACCTGACAGAGTCTTTATGGTGCAGCTGCCCAGGTTCTAAGTGGAGAAACTGAGGCCAAGAGGGAACAGGGAGACTGTACCTGAGAGGTCAGAGCAAGTCTTGAGCACATGAGCCTCCCTGTCACCCCTACGTGAGGACCTGAATAGGAAGAGTGCCCTCTCCCCCTTCCCTAGCTACTCTCCTGTATGCATAGGAGGTCGGGTAGAGTGGTGTGGATTACCTTCATTCCTCTGAACAGATGAAGAAACTGAGGCAACCCCAGAGGGAGCAGGTGGGAGACCAGCATCCTATCTACATTTCCTTAACACCTCCTGTGCTGGGCTCCCCAAAAAGCTAACTAAGCCACCTCCTTAATCATAGGCCAGGAAAGCCAGCTTGTAAATCAGCAGAGCAGTACAGTGAGGGGCCATTCAGCCGAGACTGGGAAGCCAGCCTGCCTGAGGCAGTGTGCCCCACACTGGGCCAATTGTGTCCATGGGGGACCCTGTCCAAACTGCCTGGGCTCCTGGCTGGCTGCCTGGATGGCTCCTGGACAGAATCTTGTTTTCTCCAGTTTTCATCCCTGACCAGGAGGCTGAGCTGCTCCAGGGAGCATTTACCCAATGAAACTTTGACCTCAAAGCCCTGACTACCATCTCTCTGTGCCTAGGAAGCCAAAGGCCAGCCCAAAGGAGCCTGCTCTGGGACCTCCCACTGCCCACTGATTGGAAGACCCCACTGATTGGCTTCCTCTTACCACTCTTACCCCACCTCCCCTCCAGGGGTGTCGCAAGGAAAGGCCCTCTTAAACCTTCAGTTTGGTATAGTAGGGATCCGCTTGCAGAGATTTGAGGATGTATAGGGCTTGTTGGGTGGCTGGATGACAAAGGATGTTCTGTGTGTGTGTGTGTGTGTGTGTGTGTGTGTGTGTGTGTGTGTGTATGGTGTGTGTGTGGTGTGTGTGTGGTGTGTGTGGTGTGTGGTGATCCCAGGGAAGCAGGCCCCAGGTGCATCCCCCGTTCTAGCTCTTCCTGGGTCAGGAATGGTCACACCATCTATCTGGGCCTGCTCTGTGTCAGGTCCTCAGCACACTCGCCCCTGAGACTTTCTGCTGTGGGTTACCATTCCACAGGGTTCGTTTCTGCTCCCTGCCCACTTGGCTTCCTGGCTCATTTAATCTGCTTACTCTCCCAGAGAAACGTGTTTGCCTCTGGTGTAGTCACTGGTGGGGAGGAGAGGGGAAGGGAAGCATGCATCTGTGGTTATCTTAAATTGTCCCTAGACAACAGGGAAGTCTAATTGCCTCCAGGGACTCTTAGGAAGAACATCAGCCCAAGATCAGAGGGGAGAGGGAAAGCTGGTTTAGGGGTTCAGGGGAACCTCTGTGGAGCTCACACCAAAATTCACACCAATATCAATGTAGGAGACGGCTGACGAAGGGTGAGGAAGGAAACTATAGCACCGGGCTCCTGCAGAGACAGAAGAGAGAAGGGTCTCCAATCAATTACAGAGGTAACAACTAAAAATAGTATTGGCTGGGCGGTGGTGGTACACACCTTTAATCCCAGCACTTGGGAGGCAGAGGCAGGCAGATTTCTGAGTTCGAGGCCAGCCTGGTCTACAGAGTGAGTTCCAGGACAGCCAGGGCTACAGAGAGAAACCCCACCTTGACAAACAAACAAACAAACAAAAATAGTATTGTAACTTAGCCAGCCACCTGTTGCTGGAAAGGTCATGGACTCTAGGGGAGAACCTACCTACTCCTGCCATGTTCTGAAACCAGTAGACTTTCTAACTTTATTCTACATGTTTATCCTTAGGCCCTCAGCCCTCATCAAAGAAGCTTCTTTTTTCAGCACATGGAGACAATTACAAAGAGCCACAAGTGGTCAAAATACAGAGAAGAAGTGACCATTGGATGCCCAGACACAGCTGATGCATTTATAATGCAAGCCCTATACCTAAGACTCAGGGAAGATCACAGAAGAGGGGTAGAAGGATGGTCAGGGCCTGAGGACCAGAAGAACTGCTGCTAGATGGTGTCTTCTTGCTGCAACAGGGGAGTTGCACCCATGAAATCTTGACAATGTAGTTACTTACCCAAGACCTGAACAATGACAACATCAGCAGACATGCCAACATGGTGGGGGAAGTTTCACAAGGCTTCCCCTTATGAATGGTAGAGAGGGACGGTCAGCCGTGAGCCCCCATGGGTTATACAGCCCCAGGCAGTCAGCCCTAAACATACAGAACAGCAATACTAAGTGACTCAGCGGGCTCTCTGTGTGTGTGTGTGTGTGTGTGTGTGTGTGTGTGTGTGTGTGTGTGAGAGAGAGAGAGAGAGAGAGAGAGAGAGAGAGAGAGAGAGAGAAATGTGAGAATACATGAGTGTGTGTGTAACAATAATTATAGAAAAAGGTCATGATTATGGAAAAGGAGAACATGGGAGGAATTGGAAGAGGTGGAAATGATGTAAATACAGCACTCATATATAAAATCCCCTCCCAAAAAATTAAATTAAAAAAATGTAGAAGGCTGGAGACACGTCTCATTGAGTAGGAACACTTGCTGTGCAAGCATAGAGCCTGAGTGTGAACCCCTAGGGCCCATGTAAAGATGCCGGGCCGCATCCTGTAGGAAGGTGGAGACAGCCTAGCCAGCTCAGGCAAAACAGCAGCTCTCAGGTTCAATGAGACACCCCCCCCCGTCTCAATGGAGTACAGTGGAGAGTGATGGAAGAAGGCACTCAGGGTCCTCCTCTGGCCTGTGCATACCCATACATATACTTGAACGCACGTGCACACAGATACACACACACACAGACATACTCGAAAGAAACAAAGGGAGGAAGGCAGGGAGGGAGAGAAGAAGGAAGGAAGGAAAAAGGAAAAAAGAAAGGGAGGAAGAAAAACTAAGAGAAAAAGACCGACCCAGAGCAGGCAGAGGCAGGAACCAGCGAGGTGTCTGCTCAGTGCCAGCTGTTTCTGTGTATCCTTCCAGTCTCTGGATCCCACAGTCCACACACCAGACATCTTCCTGTGCTGCTTATAACCAGGAGCTTCCAGATATGTCCAGGGGCAGCACAGGAGGGATTGCTGGCATATGGGCCATGCCCTCTGGGTCTCCTTCCCATGGAGGGATGGTTAACAGAGTCTCCTCCAGCCTACCCCACACCAGTGAATGAGCCCCAGCTCTGCAGCACCTGCTGGGACACCTCACCATGCTCTGGGCTGGACCATATCTTCTCTATTATTCCTAATGAAATGCTCAAGATGTATTTTCAGGTCCCCCTCTCCCCCCACTGAGTGTCATGCAGGCCAACACTTCTTGTACCCCAACTGCTCATATCAACACATCTGGACTCTCCCCCCGACCAAGCAGCACTTAGATACCTTCTATTCTGCAAACTCCTCCCCCACCTCTTGGAAGGACTATTCTGGCTCTCTCTGTGTTTCCTACACAGAGATGTGGAAACAGGGATTTTCTGGGTTTGGGGCTGGTGGAAAAAAAAATCTCAGAAAAAAACGATGACCTCAGGCCTTTTCTGTCTAGGGGAAGGAGCCTACTTCCTGTAAGGAGGCCAGAGCCTGTTTACCTAGAGTCAGCCCCTTCCCTTGCCTTGCTGAGCCTAGCCAGGGCTGGAAATGCATCCTGCTCCTCTTAGCTGGCTGTGGATCTGCTCTTTGCCTTACAAGAAAAAGGGCCATGCCTTCTTTCAGATATGGAACCTGAAGTGGCAGTGCTGGGCGTGGTACCTCCTTGCTTTCTTTTCCTGTGTCCAGCCTACTGTGGGGCTGGGGACAGATGAGCACCTGGCCTCCTAAAGCTACTGCCTTGGTTACATGAGTTTAGTCTCTGCATGGGAAGGTAGCAGAGAGCAGGGGCTATGGATGTTTCAAGCAAGGAAACCAAGTTCCCTAACAGGGCAGGCTGGGCACACTCACCATTACCAATACCAGAATTAGATCTTGAATGGGAATTTGGGGGTTGGTAGTGTTCTTGTGTCTGGGTTGTGAGAAAGCCTCCCTTGACCAGGCCCTTCCTATGCCCATCTTCAAAAGACACATGACCACATCCAGAAGGCCACATGGCACTATCTGCAGACCACTTGACAGAAGGGACACAAACACGCACAGAAGTGTTAGTAACAGGGCCAGGCTTCTACAACATCACAGGTCATAAAGACATCCAGCCACATTCAGCCCACAAGAAAGGTCCCTGTGCTTTCCCGTGGGTGTGTGGGATGGATGCTTTCCTCCACAGGCCGCAGGCAAAGCCAATGTTTGTTCTGCACCCCAACCCCAAAATGTACCACATCTTCCTGCTGCTGGTGGATGGGGAAAAACAGAAAGAGAGAAAAAGAAAAATGGGTTGAGGAAGACAGCAAGAGAGGGAGGGAGACAGTGGGAGGCAGAGTGTCAATGAATGGATGCCGTTAGCTCTTTGGAAAAAATGACAGACTGACTCAAACTCGGCAAAGCCAGTCAATTGCACATCTATTTTTCTAAGCAGGGAGAGGGAGGTGCTGCAGAAAACTTTCCTGAAAGGACTTGGCCTTGAAGTATGAAGTCAAACAACTGGAACTGGCAGGCAGACAGCTCGGGATTCCACCAGGCTGAAAAACTGTGGCTCAGTGGCAGCTCAGGCTGAGGCACAATGTGACTATTCATGGTTCAGCTGGGCAAGGGGCTTTCCCGTCTGAGAGGCCACAGCACCAGGGACCCCAGAGGTCTGACCTAGAGCCAATTGTAGCTCTGTGGCTATGTGTATCCCCCCGGAGCAGAGAGGCCAATGGGCCAGTCTGAGGGCAGACAGGACAGAGTCTTGCTTTGAGCCAGTAACAAACATATCAAGGAAACACCTGAAAGCGGGGATTTTAGACCATCAATCACAGTAGTTGAGCTGGATGGGGCTCCAGTGTCATGACCTTCCTAAGCCTCCAGGGCTGCTCTCTGGTCTCCCTCAGGAACACAGCCCTATCTACTCCTACCTACCATGGACCAACCATGGGCTGCCTATGGCCATAGATGTCACCTTGTCAAAGTCAAGCTTGCATTTGTGCTGAGAGTCCACAGCCACAGCTTCTGTGTCCAGAATAGACAAGAAGCTGGCACTTAGGGTCCATGCTGGAACAGGGATAGAGGTCCCATCTGTTATGTGGTGAATGACTTCCATTAACAGGCACCATCTTCAATCTCTTGAGTTGTCGGATGCAGAAGAGTCCATGTGCTTCTGCATGGAGTGTCTGTCTCAAGACTGCCTCATGGAAGCAGGAATGGGGCTTTGTGAGGGTCTGGCCAATGCTGTTTAGGACAACTGGTTCTTAAGGGTGACAAGTCTGTTCTCTCTTTGTTTCACAGAGGACACTATGAGATCACTGTACATTCCTCCTCGGCTCTTCTGCTGGGGAAAAGCACAATTTATGTCTAGTCCATGCTTATAAATAACCAATCCAGCTGGTCAAGGGAATGACATCTGCTAACCTCTGCTCTTCCTTCCTTGGCCTAGGCCAGAGCAGCACAACCACCACACCCTGAGTGGAAGGATGGTCAGCACTGCCCCTCGCCCCTCACTCCACTCAGGACCAGTGAGGAAGCCTGACAGGGTGAGCTCAGGCCAGGGATCTCTCAGAAATCAGCCTGAGGGAGCTGGGCCCTACGCTCCCGCAGAGCTAGAGCCCTCAGATGCAGGCATGCTTTTGTGAATGGCTGTAGACACATCTCTGTAAAAGCAGCTCAGGAAGTCTCTCCAGAAAGGAAGGCTTACTGTCTTCAGGCCTTCATAGACACTTCCAGTGTGCTGACAGGGACCACCCCTCAACCCTTCTAGGTCCAGGATGGAGGAGTGACAGTTGGCACAATGCTCTTTGAGTGTCAACTGCGATGGGCTATGATTACAGCTGGCCCACTGGCAGCTTTGCAGACACCCAGTGCTCAGGAACACTACTGAGAAAGGCCAGGAACCAGAGGTTAGAAACACAGCTCCAGTTTGGGGTAAACTCCCTACCTCCACACCCTTCTGGTCTTCCTGAAGTGGTGTTGAGACACCCGCTAAGGTCCTTTGAGATGGACGTGAAGGTTACCCCAGAGCCTTCCTGAGAGCTGAGGAGTCTCAGATTATGTCCTGTGGTGGTGTGCAACTGGGACTGTTCTGCTCTTCACTGATTGACTTATTTGAACTTGTGGCTGTCCCTCTGCCTCAGCCAAGTGCTGAGACTGCAGGTGTGAGCTACACTGTCACCTTCCCTGCCCTTCCCACTTCCTCCTCTAGGCTCCCTGGAGCCCCTTCAGGGCTCTGCTTCTGACTCATGCTGACTCTGTGTTTTGCAGAGACTAGAGGGAACAATCCCCTCTCTGAGTGGCACCCGTGCTTTTGACCCCAGAGCCATAGCAATGCAGTCAGGACCACCCACCTGGAGATGACATTAGCTGATGTGGCTTTGTTTGGTTGGTTTTTGGTCTTGAGACAGGCTGTGCTGGGACTCCTGTTTCATCCTCCTGACTGAGGGAATTACAGACAGCAACAGTCTGACTATTGTTTCCTGTGTCTCTCAAGTGCTGGGATTAAAGGTGTGTATCACCACACCTGGCCAACTAACTGTCTGTCTGTCTGTCTGTCTGTCTGTCTGTCTGTCTATCTGTCTCTTTCTCTCACTCTCCTTCTCTCTCCCTTCCTCCCTCCCTCCCTCCCTTTCCCTCCTTCTCCCTCTCTTGCTATTTTTCAAAACAGATTTCACTGTGTAGCCCTGACTGGCCTGGAACTCTGAAACTCTGTAGATCACACTGGCCTCCAACTCACAGAGATCCATCTGCCTCTGCCTCCCAAATTCTGGGATTAAGGGCATGTACCACCACTTAGCTACAACTATATTCATTCTTGAAGCCAGATTCACCTCTGGAAAGTCATCAGACCACACTGACCTCATTAGAACACATGTCAAGTGGGTCACATGCAGTAGTACCAGCTAGTGAGGACCAGTTGTGTCTCTCTCTCCAGTTGCATGTTTGGTGACAGAATGACTGGATGCTGCAGCTGGAAAGCAGGGCAGGGAGGCTGTGACACCCTGGGAAGTGTCAGGATGACAGGTCAGCTCCCCTCTCCAACTCCAGAACTGGCTGATATACTTCATGCACTGGTGCCACTGTAATCTGATAGCATCCAACTTCCTCTTAGTGGTTAAAAAGACTCCACATGGCAGTGACTTGTATGTGCTCACATGGAAATGTGCTTGTGCCCACAGATGTAAAACAAGCCAACATCTAAGACAATGATAATAAAACAGAATAATTTAATCCAGGGAAGGCATCTTCAAGTAAGCAAGTCTTTAAAACTAATTTGTTTGTTTGTTTGTTTGTTTATTCATTTAGAGAAAGGGTCTTATTTGGTAGCCCAGGCTGGCTACTGTGTGCTGGGATTACAGGTATGATCCACTATGCCCAGGTTTGCAAACTTTTTGTTTGTTTGGTTGGTTTGGTTTTATTTTTAAGACCAAATTTTTCTGTATAATAGCTATGGTTGTTCTAAAACTCACTTTGTAGATAAGGCTGGCCTCGAACTCACAGAGATCTACCTGTCTCTGCCTCCTGAATGCTGGAGTTAGGTGCTATCATGCCCAGCTGGTTTGCAAACTCTAATTTGTGAAAATTTTTTGAGCTATATGTAATAACAGCCAGGCACCCAGAAGTCTACAGGCACATTGTGTCTGCTTTGCCAGTGGGCCTGTACAGGCCCCTACTCTGCCTGCCAGAGCCACGGCTCTTCCTCTGAGCCTACATCCTCATGCTCTCCACAAACACAAATTATGGTGATACTGCTGGATCCCACGCTGCCAGGCAAACTCTATCCCTGAGGCAGCAGTCTGTCCACAGGACAGGCAGGCCCCAGTCTATGTCCTCTCCCCAGGAATCTAGGACTCCCTTCAGAGTGGGGCTTCCCTCTTACTTGTAATTGACCATGTCCCATCCCTGCTACAGAGTTGGGGAACAGGCCATTTCCCCTAATCCTGTCCATCGGAAGGAGGGCCACTTCTGGTCTCTGTCCACTGGCTCCAGTAGAGAGAACTGGTTTGTCTCACAGATGTCTCCTCCTTCTCTGCATGTCACGTACACAGAAAGGAAGGAAACAGCCCTGAGCACAGGAGGGGCAGGAACCCCTGTCCCTTGTATGCAACACACACTTTCTGTGCCTTAGCCTTATGAGCAAGATGGCTCAGAGGGTAACGGCCTGTCACAAAGTCAGACAACCGGAGTTTGATTCCTGGGACTCATATGACGAAAGACGAAAACCCACCCCTGCACACTGTCCTCTGACCTCCATAAGTATACTGTGGTACACATGTACACCCCCCAAAAAAAACAACAGTAAGTAAATGTAAAAAAATTACTCTCTCTTTTAAAAAGAACCATGTCAAACAGAGACCCAATTCCATTTATGACCACATCAGAAATAATAGAATAGGTGCTGGAGAGATGGCACAGTAGGAGACCTGACTCCCTGGTGCACACCTTAAAAGCTGAAGGAGGTGGTGCATACCTACCTCCATTTTATACAGTGTAGAGACAGAAGAACCAGTGGGGCTTGCTGGCTGCCAGCCTAGCTCCAGGTTCCATGAGAGACCCTGTCACAGAGATCTAGAGTGATGGAGCGGGACACCTGATGTCCTTCTCTGATCTCTGCCCTTGCAGGCACAGGCATGTGTATGCCCATCCACACACCTACACATACTACATACACACAAATACACACGAATGGAAAATTTAAGAATAGTGAAATAGCAACAAGTTAAACCTCAGAAGTGCATAGCTTATACTCTGAAACGCACAAAATATTGTTAAAATAAATTAAAGAATATCCAGATGAACATGAAGACATACTCATGGAAGGGGAGACCTAACATAGTGGCGCCCTTGCTACAGTCTGAGCGTCATTCATGTGTTGAAACCCACTTGCCAATGTGATAGCATTAAAGAATGGGGCTCTCTGGACTCTATTAGTGACTTTGGAAAAAAGCTGGAGGGAAGCATGCAGACCCTCCTGTTCTATTCCTCCCTCTGAGGAGAGAGAGAGGGGTATCATCTTGAAAGCAGAAAACAAGCCTCAGAAGACACTAAGTCTGGCAGCACCCTTATCTTGGGTTTTCCTGCTCCAGAACTGAGAAGACTTATTTCTCTCCTTTTTAAACTGTCCAGTCTCAGGTGTTTTATGACAGCAACACAGTCCATGGCACCCTCCAATTTAAGCTACAGAGTCGATACAAATCCCAGCTAAATTCACAGAAGCTGACAACCTGATTCTAAAATTCATACAACATTCCAAAGGACCCAAACCAGATGCAAAACTGGGAAAAAGTACAAAGCTTGAAGATTGATGCTCACCAACTTTGAAAGTTACTACACGTGACTGTGCAGTGTTGTGCTTACACGGGCACAGGCACATGAACCCGGAGCCTAGACAAATCACACACACGAGGCCAACAACTGATTTATTACCATCATTGTGTATGTGTGCGTTGGCACAATGCAACATGTCCAACTCTGACTTTTTGTAAGAATTCATTTTCTTTTGTGGTGTGTTTTTATACATAGGAACAGTGAAAGCACAGAATTCACCCCCATGTCTACCCAAGAAGGCCTGGCTTATAAACTGTGGGCAGCAGTGTGTCGAAACACTATGGTGTCACTTTGGCCTCCTTCCTGGATATGCTGAAATGCTGATTTCAAGGTGTGCCAGGCCTGGAAATGAATAGGTGCTATGTATGGCCTGTTGGCACCAAGCTGTGTGACTACAACTGAGTGAGATGGCTGGTGCTCAGAGCGGCACTGCCCTCCCTCCCTTGAAGTTGACTGTCTGCAGGGGTGACTCACATTGGCCAGAGCTGGAACAGCAGGGGCTGCTGGCAGGGGATGACATGGGGGCCCCTGGCATGCCCTTGGAAAACGAGTACTGGACAAGCTCCTTGGCTGGATGGGAGGGGTCTGGAGGGTAGGACAACACAGCCTGTCTTGCCCATCACCTTGCCTGCTGTTTGCTGTTGGAGACCCTGATGCTGACAGTGGCAGTGACCAGAATAGTCTGGGGGTAGGAGCTTGGGGGTAGAGGATCCTCAGGCACACTGGCCTAAAGCCTCCATATTTATTACCCACAGAAGTCTCTGCCCAAGTGACCCCTCATGGGAACCTTCTTGGTCCACAGTCCAGGACTCTGGCACCCTAAGGGTAGACAATGTCAGTGCTGTGGCAGCACCTGGAAATGCTAGCAACTAAGCTCACAACCAAAGCATAGCAACCCAGTGAGCGCTGCTGGCCACCAGGCTACACAGGCACTGCTCTGACCTCACGAGTGAAAGCCCCTCTGGCAAGCAGATCCTTCTGGTCTGTGCCACTGGTCTCCTGGTCAGGAGTTACAGGTCACAGGCAGTTTGGGGCAGACTTGGGCCTGTCTTTCCTGAGGGTTCTGCTGTCCTACAGCTCCCCCAGCCTCCTGGGCCCTTCCTGTCAGAGCTGCCTCACTGTGAATCCTGGTAACCACACAGAGCCTGTGAGTCTGGAGAAGCCCTGTCCACGGAGGATCCCTCTGCCCAGAGCCTGGCGCCCATGGCGTTCCTCAGCCCTGTTGCCTTAAGTTCTGCTCATCTAGCAGGAGGCTTATAGCACCATTCCAAGAGGCTCATGGGATGCTTTCTCTGCCCCTTACAGATACCCAGGAGCCAGGGTGGGTAGAGGCAACGGCCTCTAGCTGAGCCTGGGAGGGCAAAGAACCTGGAATTCTGTCTGGAGGAAGAAGAGTAACTTGGACATGGGCTGGCTGCCTGCCTCAAGGCTTAGAGGCCAAGTTTTGAGCAGAGGCCACCTTGTGAAGCCTCTGGGTTTCTACTGGACACTGGCCATCTCTAGCCTCCAGGAGGGGTCTGTTGGACTGTAAAAAAGCAGATGGGTAAGAGCCATATGGCGTATTCCTGGAGTCCTGGTGGCATCTGTCATCCTTCACCAGGGCAGCCAGGAGGTTTCCATGTGTCTGACTGTGACCAAGAAGCACTGGGCCCAACTTAGGGAGCTCAGCACCTAGGGCCAATCACCGCATACAGTTAGAATAATAAGGACAGTATGGGTATGGGAACAGGACAGTCTACACTGGGAGAGGAAGGGACTTCACCCTGAAGAAATGCCCATACTGAGAGGGAGGCAGGGAGCTATCCATGTGCATATATACATGTGGACTTATATTCATGTGTGTGTATACACCTATGAGGGATGAGGTAAAGCCAAGGCCCTCTTTACATCAGTGCTAAGTGACTATGAAGTTATGGGGATGGTCACTGGTGACAGGCTACCTGGGCTAGCCCTGGGGCCTCAGAAGCCTAGACACCACCAAGTGACCGTTTAGGTAGCTAATTACTATTTCTCTGGAACAATGTGATGGTTTGTATATGCTTGGCCCAGGGAGTGGCACTATTAGAGGGTGTGGTCCTGTTGGAGTGGGTGTGGCCTTGTTGGGCTTTAAGACCCTCATCCGAACTGCCTGGAAGCCAATAATCTGCTAGCAGCCTTCAGATGAAGATGTAGAACTCTGGTCTTCTCCAGCACTATGCCTGCCTGGATGCTGCCATATTCCTACCTTGATGATAATAGACTGACCTCTGCACCTGTAAGCCAGCTTCAATTAAATGTTGTTCTTTATAAGACTTGCCTTGGTCATGGTGTCTGTTCACAGGAGTAAAACCCTAAGATAATCAATAAAATCTCAGGGTGGACTCATTCCAGGAGATGGCCTACTGTACAGAAAAGGTCAGCTTCAGCTGGGGGACAGGGCTAGTGGGTGGCCTGGGGATGGGAGGTGCTATCTGTGCCTAGCAGGCTGGTCTGGTCTTCATTCAGCGAACAGTCTGAGTCTACCTGGAGGTTGCTCAACTGATCGTGATGGTTGGGACCAAGAGATCCACTGGCCCATCCAGTTCTTCTCCTGGCACAGCTGAGATCCCTCTCTGTCCAGCAGCTATGGCCTCTCTATGGACCCAAACTGGGGAGGGTAATGGTCCCTTCTGCCCAAGGCCTGCAGTTACTAAATAAGGTGGCCAATGCCCAGCAGTGCTCAGTAGCTGTGATATTTGGTTTCTTTATCTGCAAGATGCAAAGCCTAGGACTAGATCTGTTTAATCACCTTTACAGAATGGAGCACAGCTGGCCAAGTCCCTGTGGCCAAGCACACTGAGACTTGGCTATGGTTGGTGTCACTGCAATCTACCCAGGCACGGCTGATGAAATGGAGAAGCCTGGAAGGCTGGGACATGAGAGAAGTTGAGAAGACAGGCCGCCATCAGTGGCAGCCTGCTCCTCTAGGGGATATCCCACACTCATATCCCCAGGCCTTAGAACAGCCCCACTGCACCTCTAATCCTTTGCTTGTCCCCTGTCCAAGGGGACTTGTGTGGGTGGGTACAGTAGGGACACCAGAGGTCCCTGTACCCATGAGGTCTGGGGTAGAATGTAGAAGCAGACTGTGGAGATCTGAAGTGGGATCTGAGGTAGACTTTGGGGAAATGGAGGCAGGCCATGTGGAAGGCCTGGGGTGGGGTTTGGTACCTGAGGATGAGCTGAGAGGGTGGAGCTCTCTGGTGTGCCCACCATCCCTTGCCACCTCACCCCCCCCCCACTAGCACTTTCTGCCCTGCAGCTTCTAACAGTGTTTTCTTTAACTGTATTTCTGGGAAAGCTGTGTTTCACTCCTGTTCTGCCAGGTGGGTTTTGTTTGTTTCTGTCGTCGTTGTTCCATGTCTGCACTGCATCAAGCAGTAAAGTCTCCACATGAAGTCACCTTTTATTTTTTCCTTTGTCATGTTTTGTTTTCCTGTATAAAAAAGATTCCAATATAAATCAGGGAGGGAAGAAGACAGATACGCCTGTCATTTAGTGTAGAGGAATGGGAAGGTAAGGGGGGTAAACCTCATCAGGAGAGGTGGGGAGTTGTCATTTAAGGCTTAAAATATTCTCTGTAAAAAACTGGAGGACTCTCCACAGCCTCAGGGGAAGGCAGAGGCTGCAGCTTCAGCGAGGTTCTCTCCACGGAAACTTTGAAAGGCAGTCCCTCTTTTCACTCTGGGTCACCTTCCTCCTTGTGCAGGTAAGCGTGCCGCAGGGCTCAGAAGGCAGAGAGTCAATTATGTGGGTTAAAGGTCAGCATTTCCAGCAGCAGCTGCGCTCCAGATTCCTCCATCTCTGGCACCACTGACTGACTGCACTGGCTGGGGCACTGGGGTGGGGGGATGAGGGGGGAAGTCTCCTTGAGGTAGAGAGACCCTTCAAGACCAGTCGTCTTCTGGAGGCAATCCAAATGAGATCAAAGATTTTCCCCAACTGGTCAGCTTCAGAGTTTCCACAGAAGAGAGGCTACCGACGAAACATCTCTGCAAGGATACAGCCAACGCCCCACATGTCCACAGGTGTTGCACATTTAGACTGCAGAAGAACTTCAGGAGCTTGGTACCAGAGCGTAACAACCACAGGCATGAGGGCCAACTGGTAGCTGTAGAGTCTGGCTAGGCCAAAGTCAGCCATTACTTGTCACTAGAATGTTCTCTAGCTTCAGGTCCCGGTGAACAATGTAGTTTGCATGAAGGAAATCTAGACCGATTAGAAACTGACACATCAATCAGATCCTTAATGGTCTCAACTGGCAAGCCTGGCGGAGGTGCTTTGTCCAGATATGTCCTTAGGTCCTGGTCTATATGCTCAGACTCTAGGGTGACCTTGATATCCCGATCAGTTCGGGAACTAGTACAGACATCCATCGGCCATACAACATTGGGATGTTGAAAGACCTCCAGCCTCCTTAACAAGGCCACCTCACGAACTGTGCTGGCAGGAAGGCCCCCTCCAGCTGCTCTTCCATTAGGAACTCTCACACTCTTGAGGGCCACAAAGTGGCCGCTGTGGAGATCTCAGGCTTTGTACAACATCCCATAGGCACCGACACCAATTTCAGCCATGGGTTCTTATCAAGTGGTAGCTATTCTCAGAGAAGGGGATCTTACACTCGGCCAAGGGCTGTGGAGGTGGCCCTTTATCTGGGCCCAGGAGCTAGTTCCTTTATTGGTCCTGGGCTGCTGGATGCTTTGGGCCAGACCATAGAGCTAAAGAGGTCCCCTTACCCCCACCCTGACCATGTGACTAGCCGCCAGAGAGGCACTCAGAAGGGGGGGACACTGGGATTACAGATGGTGTTGCTATTTCTCTGTGTGAGTTTTTGAGTCATCAGCAGGGGGGTGGAGAAGACACCCTTCTTACCCGGTAATAAAGCTCTGGGTGTGCAGAGAATGGGCGATTCAGAAAAGCAGGTCTGAATGCTCTGGACAAGGTGAAAATGGCCCATCCTGCCAGAACCCACGCTTTCCTTTGGCATGCACTTTGGTTTCACAAATCAGTGATTATACAGAAGTCTTGGCAGAGCGGGCTCAGGGAGCAGGCAGGGAGCAGGCCACTGAGGTGTGCAGCATGGCGCAGCCACTGTCCTTGGTCAGCCCAAGCGCCTGCTGTCCACAGTCTCCCTGTCCTGCTTACTCTTGCACGCAGGTTACAGGCCTGCTCCCTTCTGCCCTTTTCCCCCCTCCCTTCTTCCCTTTCCCCTTGTTTCTGAGTCAAGGTCTCGCCTGTTTCTGCTCTGCATACTCCAGGCTCCCTGCTCCCAAGCTTCAGGCTGATCCTGCTCTACCTCCCACCTTACCATAGGAACGCTGGGATTACAGATGGGGTTATTTCTCTGTGTGAATTTTTGGGTCATCAGGCTTGTGAGGCTGAGCTGTTCTTCCTATCCTCAGCATACTCTTTTGTTTTGGTTTGTGGTTTGTTTATTTGTTTGTTTGTTTGTTTGTTTGAGATAGTTTCTCTGTGTAGCCTGGCTGTCTTGGAACTCACTCTGTAGACCAGGCTGGCCTCAAACTCACAAAGATCCCCCTGTCTCTGCCTCCCTACCACTGGGATTAAAGTCATGCACCACCACCGACCGGCAGCCTCAGCATTTCTTGTGTACATGTATTCCTCATCTACCCACATGCACAGTACCTTCGGGGCCAGGGAGCAGAGCAATGGGACCTGTATCTCAGTGACACAGGGACACAGGTAGCTGGAAGTCAAATGGGTGGTGGTTGGTTTGAGGGGGCAGAGGTAGAGGAAAGACTGAGGGAACAGATGAGACAGTTGTGGGTGAGAAAACAAACAAAAGTAGATTAAGTAGGAACGCCTACCCTGAGCCCTGGCCAGAGGCTGTGGTGGCCTGGGACCCGCAGGAGCTCCCCCTGAACGGTCTCAGCTGTGGTATGAGGAGTAGCAACTGAGGGAACTGTCTAGAGCAGCGGTTGTCAACCATCCTCCTGCTGCTGCAACCCTTTCCATTGGTCTTAGGTGACCCCTGTGACAGAGTTGTTTGATCTTCGAAAGGGTTACAACCCACAGGTTGAGAACTACTGGTCTAGAAGGTCAGGAGCTGACGCATTCCAGGGAGGTAAATGATGCCTACAGAGAGGAGGGCGTGTTTACCTCAACCGTTTGCCCTCACTCATGCTGACGGCCATGCCCAGTATGTTTGGGCACCTCTAGATGTGTTGTATTGGACCACAACAGTGTCACAGGAGGGACACTGACATGAGGTCAAATCTCCCCTCTTCAACTCATCTCAAGCATGGGACGTTGACTGCCTTCACTTGGCCCAGGTGTGTCTACTAGTGTTCTTCACGGCAAACTTCCTGTTTCCCTCTACTTGTAATGGCTAGATATTTGGACATGGGCAGGTGTTTTTAAAGGTTACACACATATTTTATTTCTGTTTAGATTCCAAAGGGCTCTGTGGTGTATAAGGGGATGGGCAACACTTCCTGAACTCACGGTAGGAGCTAGCTGGAGGTAGAAGTCACAGACAGAAACACGGCATGGCTAGGCTTAGGCCTGCAGGCCCCTAGGGGAGACAGAGAAGGAGAGCAGTGGGCACAGGCCAAGCAGATGGGGAGGGGAGACTGAACTATGAAGTGTTGGAAGACAGCAGGTGTAATACGAAGCCCCTCTCAGGTCAAGACAGTACCCCTCCCCCAACTCCACCCCCCCCAAACTCCATGCCCTGACATCATGTGATCCTTACCCACTAGTTACTTTGGCACACCTCCTCCCTAGCCCCATTCAGCTACTTCCTCCACCAGGGGCATCCCAGATACTCAGTGAGATGTGACCACTCTCCTCCCAGAGCCTGGTATACCTGTATAGCTATGAGTCTTGGTAAACTTGGTCTGATGAACCACAGGCCCCGAACCTACCACACTGTAAACAAGACAGGACACTCGGTGGAGATGAAGTTAGGCAGTGCAGGAAAGACAGGGATTAAAGCAGCCTGGGTTGATGGTCTCCCTCTGGGGAACAACCCCAGGTAGTGCAAGAGCCCTGTACTTATCTGGGGACCTCATGCTGGCATGTTTTGCCCAGCAAGCTTACTCCCCCGATGCTGTTGCTTGTCTGCCAAGGCTGCATGCTGAGAGCCATGTGTCAAACATGACTTCCCACTCTGTGTGGCATCAGATATTTTGGCAGGCGGGACTCATCTGCTTGTCTTTCTGGTTTCATACAAGTACACAGAGACAATGCACACTGTTGAGTGGAAGATAGAACACACATCATGAGGGCACCAGCACTAGGTCTTGGATCCCCTGCAGGTGGTTGCCACTGTACTGGGTTCAGGGCCTGAGACTGGCATGACCATCGGTGACAGCTGCCTGGGCAGTATGGTAGCTTCATGAGGCCAATGTACCCAGAGGCTGTGAGGAGGGCTCTGTGTTTCCCAGGTGTGACACATAAACCAGAGCCTGTCAGAATCTCAGGTCAGGGAAGCCACTGTTTGAGGATGAGAATCTATCTCCTGGGTCAGGAATGCTTCAGGAAACGCCAGTCTCACTTTCCAAATCTACAAGGGGCTTATGGGAGTTGCAAATATAGCTCAGCTGACAAGGGAATATGCTGAGCATGCGCAAAGCCCTGGGTTCCACACAAACTGGCAGTGGCAGCACACTCCCTATTATTTCAGAAGTTGGGAAGTGGAGGCAGGAGGATCAGAATTTCAAGGCCAGCCTGGGCTGTTTGAGACCCTATCTCCAAAAAAGGGGAGAAGAGTTGTCCCAGTGGTCTGGATCCCGGCATACTACTTGAGCTTGCCAACAATGCTGAGGGGCCAGTGAAGGAGGGAGCCACCTGATCCTTGTTCACTGTCGAATAATATGGCCCTCCCTTTCTTGATAGCAATAAGGAAAAGAGTATCAAGAGTTGAACAGCGCATCTGTCTCTAGTGGCCTAGCAAGCCCACTTCAGAGAACTCATTTCTGACAAATAATCAAAACATACAAGTCAGGCCCAAGAAAAAGATGTCAGCTCCCTGGATGGGCAAATGTACCAGGGCACGTGAGAGGTGAGCAGGAATTAGGAAAAGACCTGACAGGATTGATGGCTATTTTGGGAACCTTCTATAAATCCAAAGTTACTGCTGCACACAGTGGTGCACACCTTTAACCCCAGCACTTGGGGCGACAGAGGCTGGTGTGTCTCTGTTTGAGACCAGCCTGGTCTACATAATGAGTTCTAGGATATTACATGGTGAGTTCTACATAGTGAGAACTTGTCTGAAAACAACAACAACAACACAAGGTAATAAAGAGCATAGCCAGGCATGACAGAGCACATCTGGAATCCTAGCACTCAGGGATTCCAGCTCACAGTGTGACCTCCCAGTGACGGCTGCCTAGGAGAGAACGGGCTCCTAAGTCCACTACAAGAACATGGCGAGGCTGCTCTGCTAGCTATGTGCCACTGATCCATCTGTCAACGTTTCCAATAGTTCCATGAAGAAAACATGCCTTCAGGATGCCATTTAACCCAGGGTACCAAAGGTTCACAGGTTCACATTTGCCATTGCTTTTGGCTGGCTCATGAGTAGAACTGGATAATCTCATATGTAATATATATGTGTGCATGTATATGTATGTGAATATGTGTGTGCGCACACACACACACACACATAAATAGTGTGCATGTGTATTATGTTGTGGAAGGAATTTATAATCCTAACAAGTCCATATAAAAGACACACAGTCCAGGTATTTTACTTACAAGCCGTAGCATAGATTAGGCTGGTGTAGAGCTATACTAACTTATTCCCCAGCTATAAGAAATCCACTGTTACTTGCTGTTTCTCCTGGCCATGTGGTCCTGGTCCATGGCGGCTTCCTCCACTGCATCTTCCTCTCCTTTTCTTCTACTTGCAGCCCTCTCACTCGAACCTCCAATTCCACCTTTCTCCCTACACTGTCCAATCACAGGCTCTAGCTTTTTATTGACCAGTTAAATTTTGGAGGAGGCTCACATGGCATCACTTTGTGTTCATGGGGATCTCTTCGTTGGGGGTAACCACATCTTGAGAAACTAGTATCATCGGAATACAACAGCATCAGACCAACCCACCACAGGGTGCACCTGATGCTGATGCTTAGTAAACTGCTCCTCCATCTGATGTTTTGAGACAGAGTCTCTCACTGACCCTGGAGCTCACCAATCAGCAAGACTTGCTGGCAAGTCCAAGGGAATCTCTCGACTCCGCCTCCCCAGAGCTGGGATCACTAGTGTGTGCTGCTGCCTTCGGCTTTACACATAGGTACTGGGGATCCACACTCAAGTTCTTACACAGCAAGTACTTCACTAAGGCATCTCCCCAGCCCTTCTCCCCATGTATTCATACCCAGTCTTTAAAAATGGCTGTCCAATGGTCATAGCTGTAATCCTAGCACTCGGGAAATGAAGGGAAAAGGAGAACCAGTTAATGTACCACAGAACTTAAGGAAGAACATTCTAGAATACTATTCCAAATGGGTCCATAGGTCTGTATCAGTTTAACACTGAAAGATTGAAAAATTGCACAGCAATGTATGTGGATGGCCCTGGTCTCCACACCACAGCAGGGAGAATCCTGTCAACTCAATGCAGAGACAAAGAAGTCAGGCCTCTAGGGATATAGTTCCGATGGCAGCGCCTACCCAGCATGCAGTAAGCCTGAGTGCCACCCATCCATAGCACTACATAAATTGTCATCTCAGCACTGAGGAGGTAGAGGCAGGAGGATCAGGGTTTTGAGGCCAACCACTGGTAAGTTTTTAAGTTTGAGTCCAGCCTAGGCTACATGAGTCCTGTCTCAAAAAAAGCAGAGCAAAACCAAACCAAACCAAAAACAAAAAACCCAGACCCTGAGGTAGGGTAGAGGGTGTAGTGGCACCTGAATTTAATCCCAGCACTCAGGAGGCAGAGGCTAGTAGAGCTCTGTGAGTTCAAAGCCAGCTTGATCTACAGAGTAAGTTCTAGGACAGCCAGAGCTAAAACAGAGAAACAACAACAACAAAACAATAACAAAAACAGACAAAAATCCCAGACCCCAAATTACCCATAAAACAGTGCTCCCTATGGAAAAAGTAGTTACCCCAGAGAAAGGCAGGGGTCTTGAGTAAGCTAGACACATCCTGTTCCTTCATGTGGGGCTGGTTACAGGGATGTGTTTTGCTCAGTCAAGATATACCAACTAGAGCCAGGCGCAGTGCCTTACATCTGCATACAGCACTAGGGAGACTGAGGTCAGAGAATAGAAAGTTGGAATTCAGTTGGGGCCACACAGTGACATCCTCTCAGGAAGGAAGGCAGAGGGCAGATGGTATCCTTATGACATTTGCTTTTCAGTGAAGATAATTTTTTTTTTTTTTTTGGTTTTTCGAGACAGGGTTTCTCTGTGTAGCCCTGGCTGTCCTGGAACTCACTCTGTAGACCAGGCTGGCCTCGAACTCAGAAATCCGCCTGCCTCTGCCTCCCAAGTGCTGGGATTAAAGGCGTACGCCACCACCGCCCGGCTCAGTGAAGATAATTTAAAGAAGAAATGATGCAGCTATTTAATCTGTGTGTCAGAGCCAGTCACAGCTGACTGTACACGAATGTGAGCGTGTGAGCACTGCGTGTATACACTTACATAGAAGTGCATGCCTCAGTGTCTGTGTGTGTGGTATGTGGATTCATGTGCATTTGTGTTGACACGTGATCATGTATGTTGTGGTGAAAAACAATTCAGTCTGCCGGGCGGTGGTGGCACATGCCTTTAACTCCAGCACTTGGGAGGCAGAGGCAGGCGGATTTCTGAGTTCGAGGCCAGCCTGGTCTACAGAGTGAGTTCCAGGATAGCCAGGGAGGGCTACACAGAGAAACCCTGTCTCGAAAAACCAAAAAAACAAAACAAAACAACAATTCAGCTTAGTAGAGGTCATAAGTGACAGTCAGTAATGTAAGCAGTCAACTGTCCCTTGTCAATAGTTCTGATTGTCAAACCTGAGTGATGGATTGTGATCAGCTGGGACATCAGTGAACACAGAACATGACACTCAGCATTTACAAGCTTTATTCTATGCTGGGTGTCAGGCCAAGAACTAGGTTTGTATTTTCTGTTCCCTTCCTTATGCTCATCTAAAAATGGAGGAGCCTCAAGCCAGGACAGCTGAATGCTGGCTGGGATCGGATGGCTGGAGTCCTCTGGCTAGTCTAAGAGCTGCAAGCATTCCCTGGAATGAGTTGTCTCTCTTACCTAGCAATCCTTATCTTGGGTAAACCCAGACCCATGGTTACAGATTAGTCAAGGAAGGACTAAGTCCCCTGGGATCTTCGAGTCCTCTTTAGGGGCAATCAGTACAAATACAATCAGCAATGACAGAGAATGGGATGAGAGACAGGGGTGGACAGAAGTGGAGGTACAGGGGACCACACCTTTTGGCACCAAGGCACAAACCCCAGCTCTGGGTTTCCAGAGTCCCAGGGAAATGCCTTCAACCTCACCCACGCGGCTCTTGGCAGGAGCCTGGGACACAAGGACGACAGAGAGCTTTGCCTGGGGCTGGGGATTCCAGCACCTGGATGGCACCATCTAAAGGAGTGCCAGAGGGATGCAGGCTCTGGTTGCCTAGTGGGGTATACTTCTCTAGGCCTGTGCCTACTGGGATACACTTCTCTAGATCTGTGCCTACAGTGAAAAACTGTAGCCCTGACCTGGGAAGCAGGACCCTGCTTCTGACCAGTATGAGGAAATGCAGTGGAAAAGAGTCAGTATGGCTACGATGAACTTAAGCAGACCTCCTGATAGCTGCTCACCAGACTGGGCCTCCTTCATATGAGTGAGGAGCTAACTGCCACCTCACACAACTGAGTTCTGCAGGCATCCTATCAACCCTGCACAGAAGACTCGACTAGGAAGGCATATATTGTTCCTGTAGATGGTGCCCCTGCTTTGACACACTAGCTTGACACACTAGCCGGTTTTCATGCTATAAATGTTTTCCATGGTGAATGTTCCAAGCTGTGAATGAACCATGACTCTGAGGACCCAGGAAGAAGTATAGTACCACCAAGCCACTCCCAACACCCTAGGGCCTACAACAGTCATCCGCATGCTGCTTGGGTCACCAGGGAGGGCAAGCAGAAACAGGAATGACCTCCCTGGTTTCCAGCTTAATAGCCTCTGGGAGACAAGAAAGTGGCTGGTGTCCCAGGGAGGCAAGGATAACCCCTACTGAGAGTGTAAGTTCCTTCTGGGACCCAGCCATTTTAACCAGACTGCTGGCATAGAGAAGGTGCCAAGAACTAGAGAGTATTCAATACCATAGTCACCTCAAGGATCTGTCCCCGTGGGGTAAGAGGAGAAGGTGCGTCTGGGGGCCAGGGCAGACTGGGAATCTCTGTGCTCAGCCACACCTGTCCCTGGGCCTCTCATGCTGAGATACCAGAGGGTGGCATGGTAACTGCCCGCAACAAACATTGCACAGCTGCCAAGGCTGGAGCTCCAGGCCACCCAGGGACAGGATGGGTCTCTGAGCCTGGTAACCGAGGCCCTCCGAGGACAGCAGAGGTCGCCCTCGGCTTTGTTGTCTTGGCTTTCTTGGCTTCTGAAGGCAGAAAGGCTTCTCTCCTTCACTCTTGGAACTAGATCATGTCGGCTGCAACTGGGAGTCAGCAGCCTTGGTCCTGACTCTGTTAGCCATCCTCTTTAGCTGCCTCCTGACCCTCAGCAAGGTCTCGGTGTACTGAGACAATGAATGGGATGCTTCAGCCTGGGTGTGCCCAACAAGCTCTCAGGCCACTCCCTCCCTTCTTGCTTCCTTGTTACTGTTGGGGTTGCCACACAGCCCACTGCCTCCACAGTCCTGGGATTACAGGTAGCTATCACCAAACCTGGCAACACTGTATCCTCAGTCCCCAGAGGACACATGTTCAGAGTGATAGTCTAGATATCTAGATACAGATTTTCAAACAGTGCCTGAACTAAGTCATAACCCTAAATAAAACCTGCAGCAGAGACACACTGCTGGTTCTATTTGGAGAGATTACAGCTTGTACATAGAGTCCCAAGGTGCCTATATTCTTTGTTAAAACATTTTCTTTCTTTTTTCCATTTTTTAAGAAAAAGAGGTGGGGGGGGATGAAAACCGCCGGGGGGGGAGGAAGAAAAGGAGGGGGAGAAATTATGTAATTATTTTTTAATTTTAAAAATACCTAAGATTTTTTTTTAATTTGTTGGGTGGTACATATGTCATAGCACCCACACCAAGGGTCTGTGTGGAGGCCAGAGAGACAGCTGTTGAAAAAAATGGTTCTCTCTTTCTACTATGTAGGTCTTGGGGATCTATAACTCAGGTTGTCAGGCTTGGCAGCAAGCCCCTTTACTGAATGAGCCATCTCACTGGCCCAAGGGTCTTCATTCTTTTATAGACTCCCCCTGAAGGATGAGAAGGGAGGATGGCTCTCACTCCTGCAGGCAGATAAAGAACAAGTGGCAGACAGACAAAACCCTCCAGTGTAGCCAAAAGGTATCGCAAACCTGGAAACTCCCCACCCACATGGTTTCTCAGCATGCTACAGGCTGTGGAGAGGGAGGGCTGCAGGGAGGAAGTCTCTTCACAGTCTTGGATGGGTCTCACTGATGCTTATGGAGAGAAGTGCAGGGCACTAGAGACGGGTGGAGGAGGGCACAAGCCATACCGCAGGGTGACTACACTGCTATGGGACCAGCACTGTCTCCTATGACAGCTGCAGCCTCGCTCAAGTGCTCTCTGGTCTGGTGCCTGATGGGAGTACAGGCTGGAACAGGGCGTGTCGGGGAAGTCAGGGCAGAGCCCAACAGTGCAATAGTCACGAGTTCTCCCACAGCCTGGCAGGTCAGGCCTTCCAGGCCAAAGCAGCTGCCAAATGGCTTCCCATGCCCCTGTGCACCGGATCGATTCTCTGAGAATGGCCAGGTGGCTTCCTTTTTCAATATCCAGCCTTTTCCTTAATAAACAATAATGTAACTCTACCAAACTTTAGAATTTAGAAACAGGAAGAAAACACTCCATGATTCCAGGGCTGGGCATACCTCCCAGCCCAGAATCACTCCACACGCATCCATCCCCCACTGGGGAAGCAGGGCTTGTATCCAGCATTCACTCCTAGCAGACACTCTACAAATGTCTGTATGCAGGATGCTGATGTCCAAGTCCAGACACACACAGAGACAGACAGACAGACAGACAGACAGATGGCTGACTCCAGCCCTCCACCTCTGTAACTCTGAGACTCTCTCCTATGCAGCAGGTGTTCAAGGCCCATCGTTAGCATCTACTTTGGATAACTGAAACTATCTCTTTAATATGCTACATGCAAGGGTTCTTTTCTTCCTTGATACGCTGTCAGTAAATTTCCCAAGATATGTGTAGGTTCATGTGGAGTTGTAAGAAATCTAAGTTACTCACTTCTCCCTAACAGCGGTGTCTCGCTGCCAAAGCCAGCATGCTGGCCTCACTGAGGTGGAAGTGCCTCCGTCATCACAGGGTTCTCTACACAGCGTCTTTGTTTATATAGCTGGTTTTCCTTTCAAAATTTATTTCTATTTATTTTATGTGTATGAGTACACAGTCGCTGTCTTCAGACACACCAGAGGAGACCATCTGATCCCATTACAGATGGTTGTGAGCCACCCTGTGGTTGCTGGGAATCAAACTCAGGACCTCTGGAAGAGCAGTCAGTGCTCTTAACCACTGAGCCATCTCTCCAGCCCCTATGTGGTTGTTTTGTTTGTTTGTTTGTTTTTGAGTCACGTTTTTTATTTGTTCCTTTCTTGTATTTGAAGTTCTCTTTGATGACATCTTAGCCTGAGAGTCTCTGCCACAGTCCTTAACCACTACACAACTGCAACCAACCACTTTACAAGATTTCTCCTTTGGCTCCGATTCACGGAGGCCCATTTCCCTAGATTCTTGTTGCCAGCCTTAACTAGGTTCACTTGGTGCTCAGCACAAAGGGTCTCATCAACATGCATGCATCGGTTCATCGTGCCTGGATGCAGGCGTGCCCATCAACATGCATACATAGGTTCATCGTGCCTGGATGCAGGCGTGCCAAGATGGGCTGCGTGCTGGCCTAAGGATTTGGCAGCTTCTCACATTTATGCGCTTGGTTGTCATGGATGAGACTGACACATGGTACCCACTGTCTATGAAATCCAGAGCTGGCATTACACATCCCAAACTGGTGCCCTTGAGGTCAGTGCAGGGGACAACGATTGCTAGTGCTCTGAGTCAGCCTTGCAGGCTTATGACCCACTCCAGGGCTGCTGAGAGCATCCTCCAGGAACCATTCATAGCCCTATGTGAAATAGTTCTAGCCTAGTACCCTTCTATTAGGCCTCCTCCCTACCCGCCTCACTGTTGCCTTGGTGGGTGGCCATTCTATCAGTACAGCTTGGATTATGACCTGGCTGGAAGGGTGTGGGCCCTAGGGAAGCTAGCGAGTTCCCTGGCTGGAAGCCTGGAACCCACAGCTAAGGGAGTAGAGGACACAGTGCAGCTGGAGTCAACTAACACACATCCTAGCAGGTGCACCCAGACCCCACTCAGCCACCTTCAGCACCAGGTCAGTATTTCCCAAGGCCACAGGGCAACAGAGGCCCAATATTTCCGAAGTCCAGGAGAGCTGGTGAGCATTCCAGAATCCAGGCTCCACTTCAGATGGTTCCATCCTGCTGGAAGGAAGCTACCCTCCTGAAGTGCTCTCCACTGCTCCCTTGTTTTTCAAGCACACTCCCCCACCCCTTCTCTCTGAAACCATGGCTAGCTGCCTTTTGGTGGTGAGGGAGGCCCAGTCAGATGCTTGTGCTCAGAATCACTGTGGAGAGCACGGATCAAATAGGAGAAAGGGACAGGCCTTGCTATTGGGCTGTCCAGGCCCAGGAAAGCGGCCAAGTTTTTATTTATAATTTCTTTTGTTTCCTGCATTAAGGGCCTGCAAGTCCAAGCAAGAAAGTCAAGAAAGAACTGAGGGACTTAATGTTCTCGCCAAACATCCTCCCAAAGAGCGCCAGGCACGAAGCTGGTCAGCAGAAGACATGGCTGAGTGTTGCTGTGAAGTCCCTACTCTGGCTGATCTACCTTTCCTTAGCAAGATCTCTGATACCCTCATGCTCAACATCTGGGCCTAGGAGGGAAAATGAAAACACTAAAGCTCACACAATGATGGAAATGAGCATTCGGCCCATTCTGTAAGGTGCTGGGCAGGTGTGGGGGTGTGGTAACACAGCAAAAGTTATCTGCCTACTGGTTCTCCCTCTGTGACTTCTACCCTGTTATTTCCCATGAGCCTTCTGGAAGGTTCTGCTTCTGAATTGGACCTATTAAGCCCATGCCTTCATAGGAGGTAGTATAGCTTTCCCCCAGACAAGAAGGTAGGACTCTGGTGATCACACTGGCACTTGCTGAGGTGTCTGGTCTCCTGACAGAAAGTGTCTAAGTGTGGAATTGAATCCTGGTCTGTGCTGAGTCTACACAGCCTCACCATTTTGAGTAATGACTACAATGCAGTTTCTGGGCCAGGAGCCTTATGTGCACTGTGACCCGTCTCACATGCCTGAAATTAATTTGCCAGTGTCTACAGTCCTTAGTATCTGATTGGCTTAGAGAACAAAAAAGAAGCATCTTCAAGGAATAAATAACCCACAGAGTCTGCGTCCCATCTTTGATGAAATGCAGATTTCTCATTAAGAGAAAGCCTTCATCAAGACACACACACACACACACACACACACACACACACACAAGCAAGGCCCAGAGAGGAAGTGAATACGTGATTTATAATGGGGGTGGGGGGACGAAGTCTTGTCAGCCATCAAAGATGACTCCATTTCCCCTCAGTGAAGGCCTGTTCTAGAAAGACAACACTTTGTCTTGGCACCTTTTGTTGTTATGAGTATAAAGAAATAAGATGTCCATCAATCATATAGACAGGGTAACAGCAAGGGAGGGAGAATTCTGCAGAAACACTCAAATCTTAGAATTCTGCGCACCCTTTGATCCACTGAGTTCCCATGTAAGAATTTACTCTAATGCAGAGATCACAAATAAATGCAAGGCCATGCTAAGAAGAATGACCGTGGTGACCTGTCTGCAATCAATGAGGGTTACTGTCAGGTCTGGTGGCTCATGCCCATCATCCCAGTGCTTGGAAGGCTGAGGCAGAAGAATTGCCGTGAGTTCAAGATCAGTTAGGACTACAGAATAGTTCCAGGACACCCTGAGCTACAGAATGAGGCCAAACAAGCACACAAGAGAGTCGAGAACAACTGTATCATCTGACAGTAATCATAAAAGGTCGGCGATGGTGTGGCCACACAGGAGAGGGATGTCCTTCACCTGTCACTGGCAAGAGAAAGAGTGTGTGTGTGCTCTCCCCTCATTTTCAAATGGAGCACAGAGCTCACCATGTGCTTCTGCACACAGGCAGGTTTAGAGTGGACAGCAGATGCTATCAGAAATCCCACAAGCTAGTGGGCTAGTCAATACCTTATGTTTTTGAGTTTTGCTAAATTCTCAACAGCAAATACAAGTTTGGGAGCCAGACTGCCTGAGTTTAAAATACTGCCCTTGTCACCTCAAAGTAGTGGCCTCTGGTGGCTACAGGGACAAAATGAGTCACTGCCTGCAAGCTCTGAACAAATGCTGGGTATTGGTGGCAAGCCAGCCATTGTTCAGCCTGATTCCGATGTGTCATAGAGGTACAACTACAGCCAAGGATTTCACTTGTCTCTAAACAGGATAAGTGATGTGCCCATCTGGGACTTATCCTATGGCTCCAGAGAGCCACCATGTGGAAACAGGTCAGTGCAGAGCTGGGTCTCGAACTCCATCCAGAGCTCTGCGTGTCGGCAGCTTTATTGTCTATAAAAAAACTACAAGTTCAGGTGATAGGACCCCTTTCACTGCTTTTGCAGAAGAGCTCAGTTCAGCTCTAAGCCCACCTAGTGGAGATCACAACTGCCTTTAATTCCAGTCTGGGGTCTGACACCCTATTCTAGTCTCCACATGCTTCTGAACATGGTGGGCATAAACTCACGCATACATATACATTTTAAAGATGTTTTAATGAAAGAAAAACAGGCTGGAGAGATGGTTCAGCGGTTAAGAGCACTGACTGCTCTTCCAGAGGTCCTGAGTTCAATTCCAAGCAACCATGTAGTGACTTACAACCATCTGTAATGGGGTCTGATGCTCTTATCTGCTGTATACCTGAAGACAGCTACAGTGTACTCATATAAGTAAAATAAATATATCCTTTAAAAAGAAAGAAAGAAAAGAAAGGAAAGAAAGAAAGACAGACAGACCAACTATTACAGTTGATTTTTAGTTTGTTTTAGTTTGGTTGTTTTTTCAAGACAGAGTTTCTCTGTGTAGCCCTGGGTGTCCTGGAACTCACTCTGAGACCAGGCTGGCTTCAAACTCAAAGATCTACCTGCGTCTGCCTCCCAAGTGCTGGAATTAGAGGTATGTACCACCACTGCACAGCTACTGTGGTTTGTTTGTTTGTTGTTTGTTTTAGGGGGTTGTTGTTTTTAATAAGGAGGCCTATGGTCATGACAGAGAGGTTCTCTAGCCTTAAAAGAAAGTAGAAAAGGGGATCAAATATGTCCACGGGTAATATTTGGGTCCTGGACACTAGGCAGTGCAGGAATCCGGTGAGGCTAGCCCTATAGCAGCCCTGTGCAGGGAAAGAGGGCCCCTGCCACGACTACCTCTGTTGGGACACGCAGCCATCCCAGGTGGCAGAGACAGGGTGACTGGATGGATAGAGATGGGTGTAGCACACCTGCACTGATACACAGGACTCAGCAAGATTCTGGGCAGGAACACAGCAGGGCTTGGTTGGTAAGGCGGCCTCTCTCCAGTACCCTCTTTGTTGGCAGGTTCTCTGTGGAACCTAGGCAGATTCACAGACCACTCAAGTGTCTCTGGGCAGGGTTTCCAGACTATGGTCTTTCCCCTCAGCTAGCTATCTCCTCCCATCTTGCCTGAACCCTGCAGCCTTGTCCTGCCTCTTGTCCTCTGTCACCTCTATCCTTGTTCAGCCTCACAGGTCACTTAGGAGGGTAGGTATCCCTGGAGAGGTGGAGGTAATAGTGAGGCATGGAAGCCTGGGTTCAAATCCTGGCCCAGTCACACCGTCTGAACAAAAACTCAGCCTGCCTGTGCTTGTTACCTCACCCATAAAACACACCTGCCAATGCCAGCTGCACTGCTGTCACTGGGCATCAGTGCATGGAATCTGTATGGATACTCAAAACACAACTGCCACCATGAAGGCTTGCCATTTTCTCAATAGAAGACACACACACACACACACACACACACGCTCTCCTGTGCACCCTGTCCTAGCCCTCCATCAAAGGAATCTGCTTCTAGCTGAAAATTTCTGATAGAGTTGCAAAGTTCTGAGAATACTACGCAGCCCAGAAATGGAAAAGCATAGAAATGATGGGAGTAGAGGGCCCACCAAGTGACTCCAGACCCAGAGACACCAGCAAGACACAGGCATTGGCCCAGGTACTGCCTGCCTGTCCCTGTCCCTGTTCCTGCCCCACCTGACCCTGCCTTCTTGGTCACTGTGAACAGCAAGAGTACTATGTACAAGATCTACACTGAGTGATTTATTTGGGTTGTTGTTGCTTTGGTTTCAGTTTTTTGAGGCAGGGTTTCTCTGTGAAGTCCTGGCTGTCCTGGAACTCACTCTGTACACCAGGCTGACCTCAAACTCACAGAGACCCACCTGCTTCTGCCTCCAGTATGCTGGGATTAAAAGCATGCACCAGTGCCATCCAGCTATATCTACTGTTTTTATATACCAATTATATAGAGTCTAAAAGAGCTCAAAAAACCACCAGCAGCCAGGTAGCCTAAGACAACAACCCCTTCCCAAATCCTTCTGTGCACAGGCCTGAAGTGCCCTCCTTCTCACACTAGAATGGCTCACATAGGGGCCATAAAATGCCAGGAGTGCTAGAGGCCTCAGAGGACATGTTCTAAGATCAGTAGGAACTCCTACCTTCCTCAGTCAGAGGAAAGTCAGGTCTTATCCGAGCAGCTGAATATTTTAATGTAGGGGCCTGTATGGCTGGGGCTTTTCTGCCTTCCTACATAGGCTGGAGCGGACAGAGGGCCTCTATATGCCTCTTAGGTGCTCACCTAAGTATCACCGTAGCAGCATCACCATAGTGTCCACTGCCTGGGTTTCCTGGAGGCCCTTCTTACCAGGTTCCACACAGGGCAGAAACCATGTGCTGTGGGCAGATGCAGGGGACAATGCGGGAGACTCCAGGTCATCTTCTGAGCCTGGGCAAGTTCCATGTTTCCCAGATGAGGACCCGGCTTTGGGTTTGAGGGTTCAATACACTCGTTTCTCCTTCCCTTTTTCCAAAATGCCCTTTGCTGAGGGAATTAACTGTCCAGAAAATAAGGCACATGATCTTACTTCCCAGAGCTGCCACTATCCTGCTAGGGACCTGCCTCGGAGCCCTGGGGGTGGTAACACAGGTGCTGACCCCTCTTCACAGAGGGCCCCAGAGGGCCCCAACGTGCAGAATGAAGAGTGCTGAATGGGGCTCATTATCAGCTTGGAAGGCCAGCTTAGAGGATATCCAGTAATTGCAAGGGTTTTGTAAATGTTAATTACGGTTGCCTTAATTAGCTCCAAACCCATTGATCTATGGATTATATTAGGTTTATAAGTGTAATTACCTTAACAGGCATATGGATTACAATTATGCTCCACTAAAACCCTAAATGTATAGCATATAAATTAGCCAAGGGACCATTCTGATATCTCAGGGTCACACTGCTGCAATGCTCTTTAGGGCTTTATCCTGAAGGCTGCTCCCCAACCCCACTATACAGACTGAGGGGCTTTGAAGTTGGGAGGGAGAAAGGAAGAAGAACACAACACATGTCTCTGGAAGCCCAAGTCAGCTGGTTGCCATGAACATGAGCCCTGGATTCTTCTCTCTCCCCAAAAACTGTGTGTGTGTGTGTGTGTGTGTGTGTGTGTGTGTGTGTGTGTATGTGTGTGTGTTGTGTGTGTGTGTTGTGTGTGTGTATGTGTGTGTTGTGTGTGTGTGTATGTGTTGTGTGTGTGTTGTGTGTGTGTATGTGTGTGTTGTGTGTGTGTTGTGTGTGTGTATATGTGTGTGTATGTGTGTGTGTGTGCGCGTGTGTGCGCATGTGTGTACATGCCTTCAGCCCCACCCCACATGTAAATGCACACCTGAAACCCTCGGGTGTTATCCTCTGGGTTCTCCCACTTTGGCCCAAACTCCCCAGTGGCTAGGCTGGCAAACCAATGAAATCCAGGGACCTGCCTGTCTCTGCCTCTTTCTGCTGAAAGTAAAAGGCATATATACCACAATACCCAGGTCTTTTTATATGGTTTCTGGGAACTGAATTCAGGTCCTTGTGTTTGCATAGCAACCTCTTTATCCCCTGAGCCATCTCCCCAGACCCCAAAATGACCCCTTCTGTCACCGGTATTGCAGTCATACTACAACACCAATGTCCCATGTCTCCCCAGCAGAGCCTTGTTCCCACTCAGATCTGACACCCTCCTTCCACACTCCTGTAAGCCATCCCCTCATGCTGCATGCAGCCCTCTCGCACCTGCCCTCCTCTCTTTATAGGGTCACTGGGGTTGAGGCTGGTGCAGCGCACAGGTAGAACTCAGGTGATGGGCATAAGGAAGGGGACCAGAGGTGCACGAGCTCAAGCTGGGGCATGGCACAGCGGGACAGTGACTGATACCCATGACAGACACCGAGAAGAAAAGTCACGGAGACAATCACGTCGTCATGCCCTCTCTGCCTTAGCTCCTGGGGTCAGAGGTTAGGAGTCCAGGGCTCAGGGGATGACAGGGCTTGGGCTTCAGAAACATGCAGTTCCCTCTCACCTGACCTTGCCACTGAGAAAGTCAGTCTGTCCAGAGGCCCTGTGGCTAGGTTGCCTGCTGTGTCTTATGTGTGACAGCTTGTTAAAGGTTACACAGCCCTGGATCTCAGAGGCTACCACGTAGCCTTTCGACCTGCTATGGACAGTCCAGTTCTCCCCTGCTCTGTGAGGCTGGCTGCTTTGGTCCTCCTCATTGGCCTCCTATCTCACATCTATACCCCCCTTCCATGCCTATCTACCATAAGGGGCAGCCATGCCCTTTCTCCATGACACCCCAATTAAAAGTGGGTCAGTAATGTCCACACATATCCCATATCAGGAGAGAAAACCATCTTTACCCAATGGGCTGTGAATGAACTGACTGTAGTGTGTGCCTATCTCCTTGGGAGACGGAGCTCCTAGGCTGTGCTCACTGGGGACGGCCATGAGGGCACAGTTAGCTCTTAACCCTCCAGGTGCTGTCTCCTTTGCCAGCCTCTGCTGCCTGGACCTTTGCAGTCATTACTAAGTCTATCCCATTACTCCCCACAGCCTGAATTCTTCTGCTCAGAGGCCAAACCTATTGGACAAATGCTGGTCCAGGGCCTTTGCACCCCAACAGAGGCCAAAGGCAGTCAGGAACGGTAATAGCCCTAGAGAGGAAGACAGAGGCTCAGGCTTTCTGCCTGTTCAAACTCCCACCTGTGGACAATGGGGAGGACAGGTCGTGGACTTTCCTAGAACATGTCTTTTGCCCACAGACATTTGTAAACAGAATTAACAGAATCATCAGTGAATCTTAAGTCTAAATATTTAAGTGAGAAATTAGGAACAGTAGTGAAACATGACATAAGAAAGTGAATCTTGTTTGTTTGTAATAGAAAGCCCTCTCCCATCCCAAAAGAATTGGCTCAAATGGTCATGCTTGGGACTGCAGGATGGAAGAGCATGCTGGGACAGGTGACTCACAGCATCTGCGTAGGTCTGTCATCATCACTGTGGAGCCTCAGTCACATTCTGGGGCAATCCTAACTAGGTTACAAGGATGTTCTGATTTAGTCTGTAATGCTCCCAGAAGCTGGCATGGTCAAACATCTGTCTACCATAGGACAGAAGGATGTGTCAGGTGGAAGAGGACCAGGCCAAGGCCCCAGCTCTCCCCAGGACTTAGGTGTCTTCCTCCCTGCGGTGTCAACAGGGACTGAGGCTGTAACCGTCTCTGCTGAGGGTCCCCAGGGCTTAGCTACAATGTGATTCATGTATGCCATGCCCTCATGGATCAGTATATTCCAGAGATTGCCTTTCATGATGTTCCAAGAATAGCCACAGCCTGACTACAGGCCCACTGGGTACCCATTCATAATGCCTGCTGTCGGATTTAACCCTGGGATGTCCTGTGAGGTGAGACACTAAGGAACAAGGCTCTCTGCCAACACAGCAAGGATCCTGTACAGGGTGCTACACTTATTCTTGGCTGAAGAGTACAAAACCACATGGGGGTGAGCTATTAACAGCTGCCAGCTTCCTACAGGGAGGGTTGTGGGTCATGACATGAATACTGTATCGGCCCAGACAAGCCGGATGTTGTTGTCCTAATGGGTCCTCCGATGAGGTGAGCTCTGAAGATGAACCAGGTTTCAGTGTGGTCCGTTCTAGGCAAGCCATGTGTCGGTTTCAAGAGCTGGAGTCTTTAGGAGGTAATAAAACTCTGAGGCCCCTTCCGTCCATGGTGACGACACTGCGTTATATATAAAGAGGCTCTGAAGGGCACCGTTCCCTTTCTTGGTTGCGTTTCCATTTTCTCCCCTTGTGAGGACAGAGCATGACAGTCCTTATCAGTGGCAGAGCTACAGACAGGCATCTGCTCCCCGTTGATTACTGTCCCTGGTTCTGTTACAGATGGGCCAAGACAGGTGGGTTAGGAGGGCTCTGTGCTTGTGCAAGGACAGAATCAATAAGTTCTGCAGTCTGACCTGGGGCTGCCTGGGGGCACTGGGTAGCTATTTCCTGGCCTCTGTCACTGAAGTGGAAATTTAAGCGTTCTTTGAAAAGTTGGTTGGATGGTGTTTTGCTGGGGCAAACAAACAAAGGAATGTTTTGTTAAAGTGGACACAGGAGAGAGGATGTTCTGCTAAAGCAAGCACATGAAAAGACACGTGATGAAAGATTCTTTGCTAATGACACACATGTATTGGTCCGTTTTACATTGTGTAGTTGAGCTGCATCTGTCAAGACGCCATAGAGAGAAACGTACCAGAAAACTTCTGGTGGCATGCTGCAGTTTGCTGCTGCTTCCAAGGACTCTGGCTGACTGGATGTACTTGCTAGGGCAAGACCCGAGCTGAGGTAAGGTATGTGGAAGACACGTCATGTCTGGAGGGTATAACTAGGACTCTATGGAGTGATGGAGACAGAGCTTGGTTTGCTGGTACAGCTAGCTGTGCAATGCTTGTGGGTCCTGAGTCTTCACTGATCTTCACTTCCCTGAGAGAGGCACAGCCGAGAACTTCCCCTCGTGTTCCTGCTGGTCCCTCCTGCTGACTCTGGGCTGAGGCTGAGGCCTGGCTGTCTCTCCTATGTCATGTCACCAATATTGCTAACCTGACTTTACCGAACTGGACTTCGAGTGTATCCGTGAAGTGTTTGTAGGTGGATCAAGCTGCCTCTGCCTGCTAACCTGTGAACTGAACTGCTGATTACACAGATGGGAGTTTCTCCAAAGAACCTTTCTACACAGTCCACTTCCCCCCAACCCCGCCTCATATCCTTTCTTTCCCACTACCTCTGGTGGGTGGTGGGCTACAAGGGAGGTTAAAGCATTTAAGAATGATCATTAAAAATAGAATTTGAAAAAATTAAAGTTACATGCACAGTGAAAATCCATCCAGGGACCCTCTGCTCTAGGTCCACAGAGAACTCTACAACAGTCACTCACAACTCAGAGCTCTGCCTCTTGCTCTATAGTATACTCATTTCTGCAGAGTTCCCAAAGCCCAGCTCCAGCCCTGACTAAGAGCTGTTCCACCAGCTCTCTTCCTCATTCCTGTTCTTTCAGATCTGCTATAGGAAAGCACCAGGGCCCGAGCCTGGAGACACTGCCTGATCTTTCAAGTGTTCCCTAAGGTCCTGGTCCCTTAGTTGTGGAAGTGATTGGAACTAGCAGACCCCAGAGTCCTGTCAACCAACTCTTCCTCTTCTGGGAAAAAAGCTTGAGACTCACTGAGAGGCAGGCCTGGCCAAGTCATAGCTGGGCCACAGTAACTGGTCCCCTGTTTCACCCTACAATACTGTCTCTCTTCTTCCTTAAAGCCCTAGGGGTCCAGGTAAAGAAAGAGCTCCATCCCCGGAAGAAGATGGACATGGTCTGGAGAAGTATCTGTTTCCTGCAGCCACCAGAACCAGCATGTGTCACTGTCTCTCTGGCTTAGTCCAGGAGCGGAACATGTAGTGCTGATAAATGGGTTCCTCTAAGGGGTGGGATGGCAGTAGGTACCGCTCTGGTCCCTGCCCTGGCATTCAGGCTTCCTGAGCCCCATGTATTAAAAGGACAGGGCAGAAATATGGTCAGGGCCCTGCTCCTCCCTTCCCATTTGCCTTTCTCCTGACTCTCCTCCAAGGTACTCCTCTCTACCCTTCAGATTCCTTCTCAGGGAGAGGCCATGCTAGGCTAGCTGTATGTCCTGTGGCTACAACCCCCGTGCCATCCAGCCCAGAAGAAGCTCTTGTTTGCATGTAACTCTTTCCTAGTTTCTGCAGATGGGGGAACTTCCCCACAATACATGGCAGGATGGTGTCACGAGGTCTGACTGCCAGCCCAACAGAAGCCCCTTTAAAAGTCTGAGCATGAGAAAGAACAGCACACACGGTTTGTTTCTATTTATAGAAAGTCCCGGGACAGGCAGAACCATCTCTGCTATTAGCTATCAGGAAGACATATCTGAGGGGTGGAGGGTAGAAGATACTGGAAGGGACAGTGTGTTCACTAGCTTACAGAGTTGTGTGCATCTAGGTCTGTGTGCTTTTGCTACATGTTACACATTAATAATAAGCTTTGTTATTTTAAGCATGAGAAGAACCCTGCCCACAGCAAACAAAATGCTTCTGACGCCTGCCTTCTGAACTAAACCCCCAGCCCAAGGGCCACCAACAGCTGGACATATATTGGAAAAACTTTTTCATAACAACCTGACTGACTCCGTAACCTCTGATGCTGGCCTTCAGGGCTGCCAGACACAGGCCACACCACAAAGAGGGTTAACTCTAGGAGTGACTGTATCTCCAATCAGGGCTGGCACATGACAAACATACACAGAACTGTCCTCAGATGAAGGCTCATAGGGAGAAGCAGAGTCTCCCCACCCTGGACTTCCAAGAAGTGAAGGATCCCTGCTCCCTCCTAGGAACCACAGACGGGAGAGCCAGCTCTGCACTGTGCAGAGGTGGGAGGCCTCCTCTGACATACAGGGCAGGAAGAGGTATGCTCAGTTCCCAGGCCAGACGAAGTACCCGACTTCCCCTTCACTCTGCTAGCCCTCAGCTTCCTGGGCACACACAGTCACTGGTAGCCCCCAGGGCCACTCCCCCATTGCTAGTGCACCTGCCAGGATACACTCATGCCCCCAGAAATATGATGATGCTCAAATATATGATTTTTAAGTACAAAACTACATTTTATAAATAATCACATTTTATGTCTTCTTAAAGAAATAGGTAGAACAAAATGCTAACTGGGGTTCCCTCAGAGAGATGGGATTGTGAGTTATTTCATCTATGCTCTTCCTATTTTCCAAAGGGCAGGCATTTCTTGCAGAACTAGAAAAAAACACTTTAACTTTAAAAAAAAAAACCTGCAGCCTCTGTTAAACATGTGAAAACAGGAAGAAGGAATGGAATCTTGAGGGCAGGAAATGGCTCTTCTGTCGACTGCGGGCTTGGGCCTAGGCAGGTCCCACAGAACCCTCCACCTTACGAGCCATGGAGGACAGAGCACAGCTCAGCATCATTGAGCCAGAGGCCCTGGTTACTCAGATCTCCCTTTGTAAGTAGGGAACTAAACCCAGGAAGGGTTCCCTACTCCCAGGCTCCCCCAGTCTCAGCCCTGGTACGATTTCAGATCTCCTCCCCTTGGCGCCGCACATCAGCTGCTGCCATGGGTACCCGTTAGGTATGTCACAGGAATGTCAACCCTGGAATGGAGTAAATCTGAGGGGAGAAAGATGGGGTTTGGGGTCCCCTGGGCCAGCTAGCAGCATATAGCCTATGGGAAGGCAGGTCCTCCAGTAAAGGGGACCTGCCTCTCTGGGTATGTGGCCACTACTTATGGCCTTGACCCGTGGGTTGCGGAGTACTGGATGGCATGGAGGAAATTCTCTCTTCTTTTCACTTCTCAGACAAGGACCTGTGTGTCTGGGCATCTATTCCCCAACAGGTCTCGACAGAGGATTTGGGATGCATTATACCCTAAGATGACTGGGTGATAGTGAGGTTACCCTAGGGAGACCCTGTTCCTAAGACACATGCAGTACTATGGGGGCAAAAGACACTGGTCACAGAGTGGCTCCATACAGTTGCAGTAAGAACTACAGGATAGGAGGGACAGAAGGATTCATGTGCTGAGGTCCACATATGCAGGTCACAGCTGGACAGCAGCTGTAGGGGCAGGTAGGCACACCCTCTGAAACCCCCAAGGAAGGCAAGGGAGGTCAGGGGCAGATGTGGGCTTGCAAGGTTCAGGGCAGAGGAGGCAGGACAACGAGAGCCCCAGACTTGTGCCCAAGCATTTTCTTGAGCTGCAATGACTACAGACACTCTTTCTGTCTGGCTTCAAAAGTAATGAAAACATCTTCATGAGTTCCTGAACTATGGCAAGCCCAGCCCATGAAGCAGAAAACCCACAGGAACCACCAAGGCCAATGGGAAGCCGCGCTGGGCTGGAGTGCCCAGCTGAGCACACTGCCAGGGTGCACAGTGCCTGGGAAAGAGCTGCTCCAGAGCTGCAGCAACTTCCGTCGGAACACGGGGAGAGCAACCCAAGAGAGGTCCAGAGATGAGGGGCTGAACTGCAGTGAGCACCCCAGCTGGCATGGTCACCTGGACCTGGAAGGACAGGGGAGGGATGTCATCTTGCCAGGGCTACGGCCATGCATTGGGGAGCTTTGGAGCAGTACAAGTTTGCTGCAGGCCCCGAGCTGCGCACTGAGTTAGAGGAGGTACCTGTGGCACCCAGAGCCTTGCTCTGGCAATAGCCACCTATTACCTCCCAACTGCAGGAGCTTGCTTTAGGCTGGGCTTGCCTGCCACCTACTCTCTGGGCCTTGATTCATACCACTGGAGCTTCCATACCTGAGGCTGCCTCTGGTCAAGAGGACCCCCACTATGTGGGAAGTGAGTGGTCTGATGTCCAACAACTCCCTGGAGTACCTCACAGCATCATGTGCCCTAGACTGTTCTCATCAGCTGGAAAGCAATGGAGAGACAGGGGAAGTGGGGTCTTATGCGCACTCTGGGGTCTACTAGGTTGTTACTGTTCCTGAATCTGAATTATTTAAACCCAGAGGCCACTGAGTTTAAATAATTTACTCTATTTACTTTCTAGGGTTGTTACAGGAAGCAGCGCAGAGGCCTGTCTCCTGGTGTACTGTGAGCCTTGCATTCTTTTTAAAGAGATGGCTATTGTTTTTATTGGGAAGCCAGGGAATCTGAGCCACCTGGCGGTCTCCAGCAGAGCCAGGAGTACATTCCAGGGACCAGCCTGAAGCCTTGGCTTGCCCACCTCCTGTCCACAGCCCACTGGGCTTGTGGGGTGCTTCCTCAGTCAAGGCTGCAGGAGCTGAGATACCAACTGGGACACATGCCACCCCAGGCTCTTCCATCTGGCTGCAGCAGCCCTGTCTGAGTTCCCCTCGAAGTTTATTTTAAACTATTTCACACGGAAAAACTAAGCTTCCTCTTTACTAGTAGGTTCCAAGAAGGCTAACCCCTTCCTCTCCGGGTTGCCTGACTCCTGCTCTACCCTACCCCTGAAAAAACAACAACTAATTACACCCAAAATTCTACACACTACTGGAAACCCTACTGCCTATGAGCATCTGTCTCCTCGGGAGCCAAGACTCCTGGTGGAACACTCCAGAAAAAGTTTACCCAGCTGTGAGGTAGCAGAGACTGACAGAAAGGTAGAGTAAGACTGGGGGCAGAGCAGCCTGCTGTTCACAGGCTCCCAGAGCTGAGCCTCCCTCTTGATCAGGTCAGAGGTCAGTGCTCACCAATCTCACTCTGTTTCTAGGGCAGGTTAACCATCTTCTCAGGTTCAGAAGAGTCAAGGAGTAAGGAAGAGTCAAAAGAGCTGCTTAGGACACACCATGGCCCCCAGGTTCTGAGAGAGCTGGGCAGAACTGGAGCTTGGCATTCACAGCCTGGAAAAACCTGAACTGGCCTGTCTTGGTTCTGTAATCTGAACCCTTTGGGCTGCCGTGCAGTGGCACACAGAGTCCAAGCCCTACTGCCAACCACAAGCCCTTCTCATCAGAAACATCAGACACTGTGAGGGTGGGGACCTGCTGGAGGCCCACAGCGCCCTGCAGGCTGATGATGGTACCCCAGCCACCTGACACTTCTGTCAAGCACTGCCCCTTCCTGCCAAGGCTCTCTGTATAATTTAGACACCGGAGGCTAAAAAGCAAACAAAAAAGGCCAACCAAACATTTAAAAGAGATAGAAGGCATCCACGCTGCCTTCCTAAACCCTTTACCAGCAGGCCAACCCCAAGCAAGTCAGCTCCTTCCGAGGAAGGCGGACTTCTGCCCACCCAGATGCTCAGGGAGAGAAGAATGAGGCAGCTGGGACACCCCTGTAGCTCAGTCTGATGACCACAGCTCATGCTCTCCAGAGAAGACCAATGACAGCCAGTGGGGAGTGATGGAGTAGTGGGTGGGGAGAGACCGTGGGGGTCAAGTTCTCCCTGTGGGAGGAGGAAGGGGAAAGGTAAAGGAAGGTTGCGGCCAGGTACCACTGAGAGTGCCTCATACCTTCCACAAACGCATTTGGACACAGAGGTGAGCATGTCCATCTAAGTACACACTGAGGGCTGTGGTACACAAGTGCATTTTTCCTCCTCCAGTAACTAGGGGGCTGAGAACAGAGACATCCAGAGGGTACCTCTCACCCAAGGCTTAGAGACCACAGGGCACTTAGCATGGAAAGAACCAGAGCTCCCTGGGGAAATGGCTGGTTCCAGGGTTGTGGCGAAGAAAGAAGATGACCAAGCAAGGGGGTAGCCTGGGCATGAAGGAGCCTGGAGGACTTCAAGGCTCTCTCCAGAGTTCTGGGAGTCACTAGAGAGACCTCAACAGGATCAGTCTCTGGAATAGAACAGCATATAAAGATATCTATTTGGAAAATTCCAAGATTGTGTTGAAACAAGAAGGTTGGGGGAATTCTTTGTTATTTTTGTGTATGCACATGGGTGTGTTCGTCTGTGGGAGTGGGCGTGTGTGAGTCAGAGGACAACCTTAGGTACTAAGGCAGGGTCTCTGGTTTGCTGATATAGGCACCAGGCTAGCTGGCCTGTAAACTTCCCAGGATTCTCCCATGTCTGCCTATCTCTCTGTAAGAGCACAGGGCTTGCAGATGCTCGCTGAACCATCTGGTTTTATGTGGGTTCTGAGGATGTGGGAACTTAGGTCCTCATGTTTGAAAGGCAAGTGCCGTTTCCCTAGCTCCTGCAGCAAAGCATGTCTGGGGTACGGATAGGCCTGGTGAGGAAGCTAGTGTTGTCACATGCTGTTGAAAGTCACCATGTCTCTCAAGTCCCCACTGGGAGCCAGTGGAGCCCCCTGCTGGTGGAAGGATGCTGCGCTTCCATCATAAAGGAAGCCCATAGAGGATCCAGACAAAGCCCAGAAGGGGGACACATGGAAACAGGGACAGAGGAGCATAGCATGACAAAAGGCTCAAGGAAAGAATGAGAAGGGGACAGTAGGAGGCTTACTTAGTGGGCAAGGACTCCCCTGTCACTGGGACCCCAGGCTCAGAGCACACACAGTTCTCCCCCTGTGAGGGTACCAGCTGGAGAAAACACAAAGGAAGCCTCCATGGGTCACAGAACCTGCTGTGGTTCTTTAGACTCCAGCCTGCCGAGTCTAGCAAGGTGGCCTGACCACAGATGTGACAAAGACAAACAGCAGCAGGGAAGCAGGAGGGGTGAGCATACATGAGAGTTGGGAATTCAGGGACACGGATGTGAATATGTGAGTGTACGGGGCGGGGGGAGGGAGAGGCTGGCTGTGAATGTTTGTGAGGGTGCACTGGGGCCTGATGTGCTTGCTGCGTGTGGTCTGTGTATTCAAGTCCTGGACTCAGGAAGGGTTGATTCTCCCAGAACCTGGTGACAAAGCGCCCTCTTGTGGCCAGCGCGGGAGGCAGCGCATGAAAGAGTAAAAGCAAAGTAATTGCAGAGCCTGAAGGAGAAGGCCCAGGTGGATGCTGGGGCTCAGGAGGGATGGGACAGAAAGGACAATTAACAAGAGACTAGATTAGAGAAGGTCAATCCATCTTGGATGCTGAGCTCTGCCTGGGCCCTCATGTTTTCTCTGAGCTCCACTCTCCCCAGTACTCGAAGGACCCGGTCCAGACAAGGAGCAAGGCAAGTGGGCTTCAACGGGCTGCATGGTTACAGAAGGAAGCTAGACCTTTCGACTGACATGTGGACCCTGGGTATGAGCACGGGATGAAATGAGGTTACCTCTCCCTCTCCACCCTGCCCCAGAGAGTGCTGTAAAGACACTCTGTGTCACAGCCCCATCCTTACCTGTCACGGACCAGGGACAGATTTCACAGCTACCACCCCCTGCCTCCTGGAGTAGCCCTGTCTGACGTGTGCAGTGCTTGTCTGGATGTGTTTGGGGGCAGTCAGGGGGCTCAGAACAAGTTAAAGCACAGGAATAGGGCAGCTACCACTGAGTCCACTAACTGGGCCAGCCAGGCTGTGTTGGGCCAGGCAGAGTTGTGTTTCCAGTCATTTCCATGAGGGCTGTTCTGGTTGAACATGGGTCAGCAGGTGTTAGTTCTGGTGAGATGGCTTCCCTTTTTGAGAAGCCTTAAACTCACAAATCACGGACAAGCCAAGTGTACCCTGAGAGATTGTTTGTTCCTACAACAGTGTCCTGGTGCAGTGTGCAGTAAAAGTCACCTATTGCTGACACCTGGTCCCTCTCCTTTCTGCACAGCCACCACCTATGCTCTGTGTGTCTGACCACTGACCACTGCTTTAGCAATGACAGTCTAGGACCTAAAGGCGATGGCCATAGAGCAGGTGGAGTGGGCGGTGTGAGCGGCAGGACAGCCTGGCACTGACGGCCCTGCTCTATTTGGGCTTCAGTTTCTGCATCTGCAGAAGGGAGGTGGCACATGAAACTGGGAGCTCTATGATCCCTCGGGGACTCTGTTCCACTTCCTCGTTATCAGCAGGAAATAGGATCAGCCTCCAGTATCTGAGGTCCTAGGGGCCAGAGTACAGAGAAAGAGTCTGATGTAGCCAGGGCAGAGGCTAGCCCAGTGTCAGCCTAGTGCAGACACCTTGAGCTTTTTACTCAGGTTTCTGGCATTCAGTCCTTCTCTATTCTTCCGGGTGAGCAATCACCAGCCTCCAGGGTTCACTCTAGGTAAGGGAGCTCACCCCACTCCAGGCAGCTGGGTCTATTTTGGGATGGCTCTGATAGACCTTCCTGGATACAGTTTCCTTGAGAATTCTGTGAGAGCCCTTCCAAAGCTCCGTGTAAACCCAGCAGGAGCTTAAGGCTATACAGAGTTCCTGTTTGCCTTTCAGAAAAGCACAGCCTGGAAACCAGACCTTGCATGCGTCATCCACAGGCACAATGATGAAACTTCCCTGGTGTAAGGGTGAGGCCAAATGACCCACTTCAGGATCTGCTCTGGGTCAGAGGTCCCCGCAGACAGGCCTTTTTGTAAAGCCAGCTCACTGATAGCCAGTCCTCAGACCTGATTCATACAGAAGGGACAAGATGAAGAGAGAAAAAGACCTGGGCCTGTCTGAATTCAGAGGCACTCACTGAAAGCACACATCACAGAGGGGCAGAGTTGCCAAACTGGAGGCTGTATGATACCTCTTTGGCAGGATGCCAAAGGAGCTGCTGGGATGGGGACCTCCCCGTAGGGATAAGAAACACAGGACCCCTTTGATCACCAATGTGCAGTCAGGTCACCTGAGGGTGCATTCTGACTTAAGAGTGTCCCCTGTAGTAATAAGGGGCAGTGTAAGAACAAACACACACCTCCACTCACAAAAGGTTAGGGTTAGGGATAGGGTTAAGGTTAGACTAAAATTTACTAGGTAGTCCACTAATAGTAAGTGTAATATACAAAATGTAAGGGTTAGAGGTCAGAGTTAGGGTTAAGGTTTGCTCTCCTAGTGTGTCTCTAACAGTAAGTATAATGAGGAAGCATCAACACTTTAAACTGTCTTCACTGTAGAAAACCAGAGCTGGGCTTGCATTCCCTACTTGGTCTCTGAAAACAGTGTTTCTTGCATGTTCGCATTGGGACAAGTCACTTTCAAGGCGCCATGGCTGTCAGATCTGGCAGTGTCTCTAGGGCTAGAACCACTAGATCCCTCGTCATGTCAATGCTTGGGTAAGCCAGCACAAACTGAGCCTCCCTGCTGGGGCGGCCTCACTGTGGGTGACCCAGTTGCTCCCTTGCAAGTATTAAGGTTCTTATTCTGCCACTCACCAAGCAAAGGATGCTCTGCCTCCTGACAAACAGGTCCTGCCCTGTGGAATCTGGACAGTTCCCGGAACCCCAGTGGTAATTCTCCACGGCGGCATGGTCACCATCCCTTGCCACCAGTGGAGGACCTGGCACTAGACAAAACTTTATAGTTACAGAAAGATGCCAGAAAACAGTCAAGAAAAAAGCGTGTTGCACAATATAATCCCATTTTTGTGATAAAGGAAAACCTAAGTCTGTGTGCTTGTGGGTACCAAGAAGGTGATCTCCCTCTGGACAGAATTATCCCTCCAGTGGACATCACTGTTGTTGATTTTGACTTTCATGGTGCTGGGGGTTGAGTCTCACACAAGCTTGGTAAGTACTCTACCACAGAACTATACCCCACCACACTGACGCTTCCCTCTGAATGGCATGCAGATGACAGATCTCTACAAAGGGGAACTAGAAAGGGTGGAACTCCCTGATCCTACCTGTGTGTAGGCCTCCTTACTGTGGTGTGGGGTCTTCCTCAAAGACTCAGCAGCCTAGAGGCTTGTTCCAGCCAAGAGCAAAGGCAGAGTACATTCTGAGTACATTGGACACATGGGTTTGGACTGGCCAGATAGGCCCCAACATTGAACTCAATTAAGACATGTTTTCCTTAAACAAACTAGAATGGCCCTACTTCTGGGTTTTCAAACACAAATGTGCCACTCGTATGTTTGACCACCAAGTTGAAGCACACATTGAATATGTGCTAGCTGGGTTCCCAGTGCTGAGCAGCATGAGACACTGCCATACACCAAGCACAGCCTGAAGGGTGCTGAGTCCCACTGCCCAATGAGGAACCTCTGGCCAGGAGCACAGCAGAATCAGGCTTTGCAACTCTGGGGAAAAGGAGGGATCAGGGACCTTAATGTCTGCTATGGTATGGATGAATCCCCTAAACTTCTGGTGTTGGAAACTTAATTCCTGGTTCAACAGTGGTAGCCTTTATAGGTGTTTGGTCATGAGGATTAATACCTGTTGAGGTTTGATCTGTTGCTATGCACTGTAATGCTAAACACTGGCCTCCAAGGTCTGGTTGCACCCAGGGATGAGTAGATCCTTACTTATATCCAGTGGTGCTATATAACCTTGCTCCGTAATTTAGGACTATTGGTTGAAGAAAGAGTCCTACACTCTATAGCTGGGCTTGGGGTCTGAGGCAGAGACCATGAGGAGAGGAGACAAGAAGATGCCCTGGGGTAGGTGGGTCATGAGAGCATGACCATGAGGTCTGGCCAACTGGAGTAAGAGCAGCCCAGATGGAACATGGCAAGCTATATCTTGGGGTTATTGACAGGGAAGTAGATAAAATACTATAGAGGGTTGATACCTGCCCAGCTCTCCTGCTGTGAAGGCTTATTATTAATATAAACTTTTGTTTGAGAACTATATAATCAAGAGTGGGGTAGAAACCCTCAAATAATTATCACAACAGATACCTCCTGAAAAGGGCTTGAGGGAGTGGGCTCTCTGTTCCAATTCACTATCCCTCCTCCTTTGGGAATGCAGGAAGACACACCTAGAGCCATCTTAGAATAAGACATTGAACATACTGGCACCGTGATCTTGGACACCTCGGCCTTTAGAGCTATGAGAGACTCTATTTCTTGTCTTCACAATAAGATTGTGTGATTACTGTGTTACATCAGTGCAAACAGACCAGGAAGGGATAGGATGGTCACTTGGAAGAAATGCTTTTGTAGCTTGTAAGCAGGGCTCTCTCAGACCAGAGGTAACCAGTGGAGCCTTGAGACCCTCCTCTGAGAGGCTGGGGAAGAAAAGAAGTCTATAGTTCAGGTAGGTGGAGGCTTCAAAGGCATGTCCAACCTGGGAGAGTCTGCAAGAGCTGACATTCCCTCCCTCATGTTCACAGACTGCATTGGCTCAGGGTTCCCTCAGGTTTCTTACCCAGGATGGATCTCAGAGTAAAAGGCAGGCCATTGGTGGATTCTAGCCCCGCCTAAGACAATCACTCAGATGTGTGTGACTGACATTCCATCACTCAAACCCAGATAATCATGTTTTTCACCAATCTCTCTAGCATTGACAAAACAGTACTTTGTTTGAATAGCCTGACCACAATGAAATCCATTAAAGCAAGCAAGGCAGGAACTAGTGATGCGGCTTGGTCAGCAGCGTGCTTGCTTAGAATGCACAGAGCCCTGGGTTCGATCCCCAGCACAGCATACATCAGGTATAGTGACACACTCCTATAATCCAATACTTGGGAGGTAGCGGCAGAAGACTCAGAAGTTCCAGATCAATTTTGGCCATGTAGCAAGTTTGAGACAACCCTGGGCTACATGCAAGACCATCTCAAAATATAAAATAGGGGTTGGGGAGAGGAAAGGGAAGAAATTATGTAATTATAATAAAAACTATTAAGCAATAAATATATACAAATAAATAAGCAAGACACTGCTGATACATAAGACACCCTCAATGGCAAAGCAAGGCAGGCCAGTTACCACAGGGCAGACCCAACTACTCACTTCCTCACAATTGTTCGTGAACTTCAGACCCAGAGTATCCCTGAGAGCTGTCTGTGTCTCTAGGTTCTGTGCTTCTCACAGGTTGGGGAAGGTGCAACAAAAGAAGGAAAGCAGTCAGACAGGATGAGGTCAGTTGTAACCTCAGTGACTGGAAAGGTTCTGAGCCCACTGCCCAAGGGAACATGGACAGACTCAACCCGCTTCCCTGACCATAGCACTAGGAAAGCGGACACTTTGCATCGTTACTCTCCACACAGATTCACATCTGCCTTGAAGTCCAGGCTCTGTACTGAGGGCCACTCTGCCTCACCCCCATCACATAGTTAAGGACAGTGGTTTCCGCTACAAAGGCCACACTGGTCCTTGGGGGCCAGCTACAGACAAAGCTGTGAATGTCCACATACTGTTTGTTTAGAAAGAAAAGCCCCTTTGTTTGGAAACAGAACAAAACAAGAAGGCAGTTGTCCTGGGAGGATACATGGAAGGGCAGGTATAAATGAAGCGGCCGTGGGCACTGACCTGAACTTCCCGGTCCGCACCTGCAGGGCTCTCATCCCACACTGCTGGGCACCGCCAACGTCACCCACGATGTCATCGCCAATCATGATGGCCTGTCAGTGGTGAAAGAAGTTATGTCAGCAGAATTTTATTCCTGGGTTTTCATCTTTTTTTTTCTTCTTTTTTTTTTTCCCCGACATAATAAACTGCTTGATTTGATGTTTAAAGCCAGCATCACAGAATTAAACAGGATAATATTGTCACTGTATTGATTTAAAGTCAATCCACCTTGAATATATCGCCTGCTGCCCACCCGCAACCTACCCCTGACATCACCAGTATATAGTTATGCAATGTGAAATCAGTCAGAGGCCATCAAAGTGATTTGGTGACCTGGGAACATGAGGAGCACCTGGCTCCACAGAACAGGCTGCATTTTAGCTGATGCTAAAACACTTTGTGACCAAGTGACTGGGCTGTGAAAGCTAATTCAGTGTCTGACAAGTCTTTACAGTCCGTAGGTCAAAAGGTTTGCTTTAATTGTGAAGAGTTATAAAGACCAAAATTTAACACACACACACACACACACACACACACACACACACACACACACACACAC
>NW_021604659.1:3472093-3482947 GCF_004785775.1 Grammomys surdaster
CACACACACACACACACACACACACACACACACACACACACACACACCCCTTGCCTACTAGATAGGGTTTCATAAGCAGTCAGTGGGGTAGATTCCTCCTCCCATCTGAAACCTCTCAGAACCAGCAGTTCTCGAGGTGCTGGACATCAAGCAAAAAGGGATGTGTCTTTCAAGGCTCAGGAAGCTGTGCCAGCTCCCTGCCTCCAGTGTTCTCACAGTACAGGTGTGGGGAGGATGCCATGAACTGAGCTGTGTCATCAGGAGTCAGCAAAGCCTCACCCCTGGTGTGAGAACTTAGATGTGACTGGGGTCCTTACTGGAGCAGAAAGAGACCCCAACTCTATCTCCACACAAGCACAGCAAAGGCCACGTGAGGACACAGCAAAAAGGCAGCCATCATGGTTTGGATATGGTTTGGGGGTGTCCCTTGAAGGTTTGTGTGCTGCACACTTGGTCTCCAGTGTGACAGTGTCAATGGAGACACCTGTAATAACAGGAAACTGTTACATTAAAGCAAAACAAACCAGACTTAGAAAAGCACATAGAGCATGTTTCCTCTCATAAGCAGAATCTGAAGTTGAAATGATATGTGTGTGTGCATGCATGCATGAGTGCACCCATTTAGATACATGTGCCATTATAGATCCTGAGACTAAAAAGGCAATCATGAGAAGGAAGACTAGGCCGAGGTGGTGGGCAGTAGAAACAGCAATAGAATCCATGGGAAAGAAAGCAGAGTGGAACTGCCTAGCAAGGACAGGAAACAGTCAGAGGCAAAGGGGTACCAGGGACCAATCCACACTTGAAAATCCTCACTGGAATTCTCTGATCTCTCTTCCTGTGTTTCCCAGCTATGTTACAACTACCAGTGACAAACTGATTCCCATCAACACCCCCAGATAATCATATGGTGTTTACTCTTAGAATATAATGGGAAGTCAACACATTCTGGCCTTCTACTTATGTTAACAAGCCAAAGTTTCTTTTCAAACACAATTTTTTTTAAGAGTCAATTTAAAGAAATCCTGAGCAAATAATAAAAAAATCCAGTGGCAATTCCCAGGTATGGGAAAACATGGGGCCTTTTTCTAGGAGGACAGTGTTGGGGACACTGCTAAGAGACTGATTAGAGCTGTTTGTTTGTTTGTTTTGTACTTTAATATAGTTGTGTGAAAACCATCCAGCCATCAGGGCGGATCCAGCCAGTGGTATCTAGCCATTGTAGTGGGACAGCATGGGGCATTCCACACATGACCATGAGACTCCAAAGCTTTAGGACTTCCTGCAACTTGCACAGAGTGGCCTCCGGTACAGGTGGCCAGACGTCTCATGTTAGACTTGCTTGCCCCCTTTCAAGGGGCTGTCCTAAAACTGTTGATTCAGCCCTTAAACACTCAAGGGTTCCAACTCAAGCATCCTCCGTTGTCAAAGGTGCTGGGGCCTTTGTATGACTGGGCTCCCTGCAAATGGAATGTAAATCCCAACTGCTATGTCATGCCTGGCACCTACCGTGGCTCTGGGAACAGTAAAATTGTGTCCATGTGGGCTGTCTGTAGCTCAGTCAGTAGGGTTCTTGATTGGTATACACAAGGCTGTGGGATCGAGCCCCAGAACTGCATACCTTAAGTGGCATGGTGTGCGCCTATAACTCCAGTACTTAGAAGATAGAGACAGGAAGACCAGAGCTTCAAGGTCATCTTTATCTACATAATGAGTTCAATATCAGCCTGGATGCATGAGATACTGCCTCAAAACAATTCTTATATATGTGCATTCACACATATACAAAACTGGACAGTGGAAATTGCCTCCTTGGGACCTTTTGGCCTGGCATTTGTAGCCCAGGGAGATGTTATCTGAAGGAAAAAAAAAAAACCTAATTCCTCAGAGGAAGTGCTGTCACCTATGGAAGAGCATCTGCAGGCTGGATGCTTGGGACGATGACATGATGCCAGCATGGGGCAGAGCAGCAGGAAGGAGAGATGAGGGTGGCAGGGAGCTGGGACTGGACATGGGCAGGCAGAGGGATGTGCAGTGAAGCCTGTCTGGGCCAGCTTGTGGGCTCCGCATACCAAAACGCTCTCAGGACCCTGGGGAGTTTAGAGATTTACCATCAGTGAAGGGCAATAATCACACCAAGAGGAGCAATTATTGCCAAATCATTTAGGATTTAGAAAATCATTGGCAAGAAGATGGAGGTCAAGAGGTGTGCTGTCGGGGGAAATAAAAAAAAAATACTCTACCTGTCAGGCCGGGCTTTCACTCCTTTCTGACTATGATGTGAGAGAGGGGAGACAGACATTCACAACTGAATGGCTAGACTCCAAGGGAACCCAGAAATGCAGAGAGCTGCAGGGGGCTGTCACCATCCAAGACAGATTCTGTGCTTTGGATCTATAAAGCAGACTGTGGCTGGGCATACGGGTCGGTCGGTAGAGCATTTGTCTAGAGTGTACGAAGGCCTCCATTCTATCCCCCAGAACCACATAAGACAGGCAAGGTAGCACATGCCTGAGCTCCCGGAATTGGTAGATAGAGCAAGAGAATCAGAAGTTCAAAGTCGTCGCTGGCTATATAGTGAGGTAGGAGCTAGGTTGGGCTAAAAAGAGTAGATCCCCTCTGATCCTTCACGACTGTCTGCCTGAGGGTTGCTCCTTCACCAGCCCAGGGGCTCAGTGGAACGGAGCCTAACAGGTGACAGGCTTTGGAGGCTTGCAGGGCCAAGAAAACCTGTGTTTTGTGAGCTGTCAGCTCTCCCTGGATCCTGCAGGGCAAGACGTATGCTCCCATTGCTAGGAAGGACCCAGTGGAGCAGGAGGGTATACAACACACAAGGGGGGTCCTCAAGGGATATTTACACCTTTAGCTTCCAAGCACCTCAGACACCTGGAGGTGACACTTGCTAAGCCACTTCCACCCTGGCCTAGCACATTTATAAGGACAAACATGGCAAAGGCCAAGGATCACTGACTATTTTTTTAAATGTGTATGGGTGTTTTGCCTGTGTGAATCTCTGCGTGTCACTGTGCCTGGTGCCCAGTGGATGACTGAAGGTGCTGGATCCTCTGGAACTGGATCAGCTTATTGGGAGCCACCATATGGATGCTGAGAATGAGACTCGTGTCCTTTGGAAGACCAGGTAATGCTCTTAACCACTAAGCCATCTCTCCAGCACTGGATCTTTTTTAAAGGGAAAACTGGGTCACGGATGTAGCTTACTTAAGAAAATGCTTGACCAGCATACAGAAGCTCTGGGTTCAGTCCCCAACGCTAGATAAACCAGGCATGGTAACATACTCCTAAAATCCCAGAAACTGGTAGGTGGAAGCTGGGTATGATGGCACAAATCTTCAACCCCAGTACTTCTGAGGCAGAGGGAGGTGGATCTCAAGGCCAGCCTGTCTACGTAGGGAACTCCAGGCCAGCTAAGGCTACATAGTGAGACTCTGCCTCAAAAAACAAACAAAAGCAAACAAACAAACACACACCAACTGTGTTAGTAAAGATGTAGAGAGATGGGCAACCTGACACAATCCTTCCAAACTAGGATAAATGCTATATCCTACTTACTTACAGTTTCTGGAAAATAACAACAAAGATACAAAGATATGCACATACAAAGCTGTATACCAGGGTTATACACAAGAGGAAATGAAGATGCAACCTAATATTATCCAATAACAGGGGAATGATAATATGCATGCATATATATATAAATATGTATATGTGTATATGTGTATATATACAGAAATATGTATATATAAATATACATGTACATATGGTGAAATACTACACAGTCACAAACATTACTTCAGAAAACTGCTTAAATAAGCATGAAAGAAAGTTTTTTCAACAGATTATTAGTGGGGAAATCAAGTTTCAAGTAGCAGATAGAGGATTATTCATTTTGTATGGAAAAAGATTAGAAAGCTTAAATTGTGTTATTCTAGAATAGTGGAATGATAGTTTTTTTTTTCTTGGTACTTCTCTGAAATTTTTGATCTCCTTTGATAGACAGGAGGTTTTTTGTTTGTTTTTAATGTACATGTGTGCCTGTTTGAGTTTATGTGCATTATGTGCGTGCAGGAGCCAAAGGAGGCCAGAGGAGAGCACTGGCTCCACTAGGACTGGGGTTACAAGGAGGCTGGGAGCCACCATAGATGCTAGAACCAAACCAGGACCTCTGAACGAGCAGCCAGTGCCTTCAACCACTGGGCCATTTCTCCAGCCCCTAAACTTGTGTTTGGATGAGAAGAAAATTAACTCTACTAGAAAAAGCTCTAGAGGACAAAAACCTCCTAAGAGCTGTGAGCCAGGAGGTGTTGGAAGTAGCTTGACTGGCTCACACATAGAGCGTCTCAGCCAGGACTTCCAATCCTCCCACTCTGTGGCGCTGGGGGCTCCATGTTGGGCCAAAGCATTCAAGTCCAGCTGGGCTAGATCCACTCCTGGCTTCTGCTCTCTCTAGATTTCTAAACACACATACTCCTGATCCCAGTCAGAAGGTAGGGTACCTCATCCCCAGAGAAAACAGCTAGGAATAGGGCTCAGTGACCACAGCAGGAAGGCTTCAATGGAAAGGCTGCAGGAGAAAAGTTGTGACCCTCAAATTGTGGATGCTCCCACCACAAGCACAGACTGCCTCAACTCTTATAGGACTGACCTTTGAAACAGGAATAAATGTAGGGCACAGGCCCGTCTTACTGCCAGTCTGCTATAGACAGCCACAAGCCTGTCCCTCAATTGGTCTTTTTTTTTTAAATGCGAATTTATTTATTATTTTATGGTGGGCAGTGGGCATGAACATGTCACTGTGTGTATATGGAGGTCAAAGGGCAGCTTGCATGAATGAGCTATCTCCTTCCATCATGTGGGTTCCAGAGATCAAACTCAGATCGTCAGTGCTTTGAGCAAAGGCTTTTATGGAACAAGTGCTTTTATGACAGAGTCCATCAGCAGTCCTTGATTATGTTTGTGTGTGTGTGTGTGTGTGTGTGTGTGTGTGTGTGTGTGTGTGTGTGTTTTCAGTGTGTTGAGGGTACAGTGTAACTCTAGAAGTCAATTCTCTACTTTCTCCATTCCATGTGGGTTCTGGGGATCAAAATCAGGTCCCAATGCTTGCCCAGTACAGTGGTTTTCCCCAGGACAGCGTCTAGAGACTTCACACCTTGGGAACAGGGGGTGGTGCTACCACACCCAGCAGGTGAAGGCCAGGGAGGCTACAATACCTCCCCAGTATACAGGAAGCCTCCACCACAGCCTTAGAATTCCTAGAAGTCATGGGTAAGGTGTGCTAGTCTCCAGATTTCTGGACCCTAGAAAGAGCCTGTTTACCTCTAAGGGGGTTGAATTTCCAATTATCTAGGGTCAGCCCAGCCCTCTGCTGTTTCTAGGCTGTTTGGGAAAGATACGCTGGAAATTGGATTGGGGGCTGCAGCCACTGGAGCTCAAGCTCAAAACACCTCTGCAGAGCCATTACCAAGGGAACGGCAGTAAAGGCTTTATTGATTAGGGAAGCTCAGAACAGCCAAGGTGTGCCACATCCTGGCACATGAGCAGCCTGCAGCCCTACAAGGGGCGTTCTCATTTAAAAACAACAATAATACAGGCCCAGGGATTACTACTTGTGCATGCATGCAGTTAAGAGAAGCTTGCCTTATAATGTGTACACATCCCAATGTTCAAATAACACTAGCAAGCACTTCAGCCACACGGCAGGCTGGAGCCAGGACAGAGTGACATGAAGGAAATACACAGGTAGTGTGGTTAAACTCAGATTGCATTAGCCCGCCAAGTGCTAGGCACAAAGTCTAGGTATGCACCACAGCACACATCTGGAGGTGACAGGACAAGTTCCCTCCTTCCACCCTGGGAGGTCTGGTCATCAGGCTTGGCTCGAGGTGATTTTACAAACTAAGCTATGGCACAACCCTAATCTCTAGAACATTTTTATCACCCACAGGAGACCAGGTACTCATAAGGTGACATTTCTAGGGTGCCCATGGTTCATTCCTCCTCTTTCGGATATTTCCTGTATGAAGGGGAAACGCACTGCTGACCCATTCATGGGGGATACGCAGGCATCTGAGTTCTGTTCAGCCTTTCAGGTACTGTGAATACAGCTGCCATGAACATCTCTAAATGGTTTTAGGAGACTATTTCTGTGGTGGTGGGACTCAGACCTAGGGCTTCATTCTTGCTAGGCAAGTGCTCAACTACTGAGCTACCCTCTGACCCTAGAGGTGGCGGCTGCTGTCGTCTGAGTTCCCGTCCCTGTTTATCTGGGCTACACCCAGGACCACGATCACTGAGGCAGACAGTAGACTCATTTAACACTGAAGCCCCACCAGAGGTCCCTCCCAGCAGTGCTGCTCACTCATGGTCCTACCAGCAGAACACGTGGGTTCCAGCTTCTCCACGTGAACGCTTGTGATCTTCTGCTACTTCTCTCCTTTAGTGGCCATATTAGATGACACTTTTTGACTCATACTAACAAGCCAGGAGACTGGCCATCTTTCTATGATGGACTTCTTGGTTGTTGCCTCGAGTTGTACTGCTTTGTGGCTGTGCTAATATGCCACGTTTTAAAAGCAATATTACAATATGAACAGATACAATAGGTCTGAGATTTACTTTAAAACATGACAGTAAAGCCAGGCCTTTAGTCCCAGCACCTGGGAGGCAGAGGCCAGCCTGATCTATAGAGTGAGTTTCAAGATAGCCAGGGCTACACAGAGAAACCTTATCTAAACAAACACCCCACAAAAAAATGATAGTAAAAAATTAGTTCTGGGGTTAGAGAGACGAGAGGGCTTATTTGTAAAGGAGCTTGCTGCACAAGCATGAGGATCTGAGTTCTAATCCTCAGACCCATAGGAAGCTGGGCACAGCATCACACACCTGTAATCCCAGTATTCCAATGCTGAGAGGAGAGGTAGAGACAGGAGAGTCTCTGGAAGCTTCCTGGTTAGTCAGCCTGGCATATGCAGCAGCCAATAAGCTTTCAAATAGAGAGCAAGGCAGAGACTAACATCTGAGGTTGTCCTCTGCCCTCCACATGCACACTGTGGCACATGTGTACCTGCGACTTACATACATGTGCGTGCATGCACATGTACATGCACACAGAAAGCAAGAAAGGAAAGTATCAGTTTTTTAAGAGACAAAAAAAAACATTTTAAGAGGGGAATATGTGTGATCCAGTTGTTGAGGTACAGGGCAAGGAACAGTCTCATTCCTCACAGTGAGAAAAGTTCTGGGTCAGCAAGATGGCACAGTGGGTAAGGGCACTTGCTACTGATCTTGTCAATCTGAGTTTGGTTCCTAGAACCCACATGGTGGAAGGAAAGAATGAACTCACACAATCTCATATCCCAAATAAGTAAATAAATAAGTAAATGTCTTTTTTAAATGTAAAGAAGAAAGAGAATTCTGCTATGCCTACCTGGTGGGCTTCCACTCCTATGGCTTGTAGTGCAGACTTGAAGAACTCAGGGGAGGGTTTCCCCACCACTTCAGCCTTGATACCACAGGCATACTGGTAAAGAGAGGACACAGTGTGAGTTTCAGACCAGGAGCATGAGAGTAGCCACATGAAAGACTGCCTCATGATGGTCAGGGCCTCACAAAGCAGGATGCTATGGGCCTCAAACCATCTCACAGGCAAGCATGCCACAACTCCACAACAGGCTGCTGCCAAGGACACCTACCTCCAGCTCTACTGCCCACTCCAAGGCTGCCCACAGCAAGGGGCATACCATACCTAGAAAAGCCACAAGTCTCTCAAGGGACGGGAGACCAAGGATCTCATTTGCCTGTTCAGCTACAATCCCATCTCTTGTCTCTCCCACCTCCAAGTAGATCATAGGCCCTCCTAAGGGGGTCTAGGATTCAACCCTTCTCAGCTGGGCACAGGTGGACAGGGGCTGCTAGTACTGTGGGGCTGGGACATGGTATAGCAGGAGTCTAGGCAGGGGTAACTGATTGACAGGCCCCAGTCACAGTGGACTCAAGAGGTCTAGCCACTGACAGCTTTATAACCTGAAAAGCCATCTCAGAAAAGGATCCGGGAGGACACATAACCTGAGGCGTTGCAGGGCTGGGAAGGAACAGGTGATCTGCAGACACCAAAGCCATGAGTCAGAGTGGTGAAAAGCATGCTGGGAAAGAGCACCCAGGGGTTGGCTGGGGGTCAGGGGGATGACACACACATAATGATTGTGTGATAACCAAGGTAATGGACCCTTAACTGCTACCTGAGAAGAGAACTCCATTTGTTCCACAGAGGAGACTGAGGTGTGTGGCTGAAAGCCCCACACAGGAGGCCCCCACTGAGAAACATGAAAGGCTATTTGTCTATAAAGTATACCTTCTTCTCCAGAAAGCCTGAAGAGGGAATGGGACAGAACTAGGGCAGGTACCTCGAGTGCCTTCATGTAGCCTCCAACATCCAGCATCAGGCCAGAGGTCTCCTTGTAATAGCGTCTGCAAGACAGCAGAAGGGAAGAGGTGCACAGAGAGCCACGGGTGCGGGTCAGCCCCCGATGCCATGCTGAGAGTGACCGATGGAGGCCACATGGCAGAAGCAGGAAGCCAGCAGCAGTAAGGCATCATGGGTCATTCAGCCACCAGCCCCCTGCTGCTGGCCTTGTAGGGACCCTACCACAATGATTAACCAGGGACCCAAGGGGACAGATGGATCCCGTTACTACCACAGAGGAAGACAAGTGACCCGTGTTCTGGGAAGGGACGGCAGGCCCCCAGAGCATGTGCTGACTCCCTAATTGCTAATAATTAACCCCTAACTGCTGCCTGAGGAGAGAACTGCATTAGTTCCACAGCAGCCTGCCACATCTCCTGTTAGCCGGGGTCAGGCAAGGTGCCAGGTTTCAGGGGCACCAGCTGCTTCCATGAGACAAGAATGTCTTCCCAACCTCCCAGAGACAATGCAGCCTCAGCTCCTCAGACCGTTCCTCAGTTTAGTTCCAGTACTTCGGCCTACAGCCCATCCACATCAGACCAAGGCCTCGAGGTACTTAAAGAGTTTTGGCTGTAAGTCATCCATACCTGGGTCTCTCTGAGCAAAGCCATGTGACCAAGGAGGCAAGAAGGTAGTTTATCCATTATACTCCGGAGATGAGGTTCACTAGAATCCAGGAATGGTACGGGAATCTCAGGTGAGAATTATTACTAAGGGGTCTGCATCAGCTTTCCCTTCCACGTTCAGCAGGAGACATTAACTAAGTATGTGTGTTGAGGACCAGAGGCTGGCTTCAATACTAAAACTCTTTCTCTACTTTCTAAAAAGTGACTTTGGTCTATGTAAGCCTTTAGACCTCAGCTTCCTCACCTGTAAAATGGTCAAAGCAAACAAACCACCCATATCTAGGGCTGTTGTGAAGCCTGGGCAAAATAACACACTACCTAAATAATATCATTCCTTACACGATACCTGAAACACAAACACCACTCAGCAAAGACTGGAGAATGTTACTGTAAATAGCTGTTCACTGGAGCTAAGACAAGAGGCCTTGAGATAGGAGCTCAGTGGTAAAATAATAATACAGGTTCCGGGCCTGGTGGGAGAACTCTGCAATCCAGCACTCAGGAGGCTGAGGCAGGAGGACTGTGAATTCTAGATCAGCCTGAGATACATAGAGATCCCGTCTCAAGGATTTTTTTTTCTTTTCTTTATCTTCTTTTCATGTGTATGTGCCGAAACATGGCCCAAGAAGGGAGTCGTGTGAGAATTCGAAGTGCTTGCGAGAAAACTCCAAGAAAACAAGACAAGACTCTATAACTTCAGTTTCTTCAAAACACAAAATTATTCTTGGAAAGTGTTTTTTGCTCCTCCCAGGTATAGTGGATAGGAGTGAGTTTACTTTAGATACTCGTTATTGCTTGCTGTTGCTGCTCAATTAAATGCTTAAATTATCTGTTATATACCTCTATGGAAAAATGTGTTCTTGCCACATGCAGCTTGTCCTCGTGATTGTATGCAGCTTTTGAACTCATGAAAACTTCACTCATGTGATGTCTCTTAACCCTTAAGAATAAATTGCCTGGTGCTCTGAATAACATTGGCAATTACATGAGACTTTACTCCGACTCACTCTCCATCCTCCTAGGTCCCACCGCCTCTACAGTAGTGACATGTATGTGTGTGGTACGTGTGCACATATATGCAGTGGCCTGAGGCTGAGTGTCAGACTCTCTGGACCACTCTTGCATCTTATCCTTTGGGGGAAAATAGTGCCTCAATCAAATCCAGGGCTTGCTGATACAACTATTCTCACAAGCCAGCTTGCTCTTAGAATATCCCATCTCTGCAAGGCTGGAAGTACAGGCGGTCTGCAACACCCAGCTGGCATTTATGTGGGTTCTGGAGATCCAAACTCTAGCCCCCTTGCTTGCGTGCCAACACCTTTAGCCACTAGGTCATCTCCAAAGCCCTAAAGAATTTTTCTTAAAAGGTTTCTTGGGGCTGATGAGGTAGGTGGCTCAGTCAGTAGAACACTTCAGTTCCCCAGAACCCTCATGAAGCCAGGCGTGGTACCGTGTGTCTGGGATCCCAGCACTCCTGCGACAGACAGACGGGAAGTGGAGACAGGAAAAGCCCCAGAAACTAGCCTGACAAACAACAAAGGGACTCTGTCTCAAACATGGTGGTAGGTGAAGAACGACACCTGAGGTTGTCCTGTGACATGCACACCCTGACATGAGCACACCTATACTTTCAGACACACAGGCAGGTAGGCAGACACAGACAGACAGACAGACAAAGACACAGTCAGAGCCTCTCTCTCTCTCTCTCTCTCTCCCTCCCTCCCTCCCTCCCTCCCTCCCTCCCTCTCC
>NW_021604659.1:3483047-3511212 GCF_004785775.1 Grammomys surdaster
TCCCTCCCTCCCTCTCTCTCTCTCTCTCTCTCTCTCTCTCTCTCCCAGCTTTATTTTTCTCTATTTTTACTATAATGACTATTTTCTTAGCCAGGTCCAGAGTTTCAAAGAACTGGAGAATGATAAACAGAATCTGGCCAGCAGAGGGAGCCACTGGTGCTGGAGCTGTGCTGTCTGGGATTCTATGCAGGGCTCAGGGACATGCAAGACCTGGCATGCACTCCTGGCCTCCCAGCATAGAAGAGATGCAAATAGACTCATGGAGAAACTGTGAGAGCAAAGGTGAGCTGCAAGAATAAGTGACAGAGAGACAGGCTGTGTCCTGAGGGGAAGCAGATCACCCTGAGTGAGGGGAAAGAGTGTGAAGACCCAGGAGCATTCTGATGGGCTTCACACTGGGTCACCTCCAAACCCACAGCTGGGCCATCGTCCTTGGACAAGGGTCCAGAGGCTACAGTCTCTGTTCAGAGGAAGCTCCCAGGAGAAGGAGGGTGAGCTGAGGTGGGCTGGGCAGAAGACAGAGCAGGGACAGACCTAACTCAGCTCAGAGGTGCTTGCCAGGAAGCAAACAGAAACTTCTACAAAACTGGAACAGGTGCAGCTGTTTTACGGCTGATTCTGGGGGTTTCCAGGCTGCCCCAGGGCCAGCTGGAGGATACAGGAGACTGGGTGAATGGCAACAAGCCCCTAGCTCACCCCTAAGGAGTCCTCGAGCCACAGGTCTGCTAGCCCCGGATCTAGAAGTTTATTTTAAAGGAAAAAGGACTTAGGTTATTTAGTCTCACCAAAGCCTGGCCTTCTGAGCCAGAGAAAATGGATTCTCAGACATTAAAATGACAACCTTGCCCCCACCTTCCCTTCTCTCTCAACAAGCAGAGGCTTGTTTTTTTAAACAGACTTTACTATGTAGCCTGGCTAACCTGGCATTCTTTATGTAGATCAGGCTGGCCACCAACTCACAGAGATCCTTCTGCCTCCATCCGCAAGTCCTGAAATGACAGCTGTGCACCTCTACCACCTGGGTTTATGTGGTGCTGAAAACGGAAGGGACACGAGAGTCCCATACACACAATGCAAGCGCTCTACCAACAAGCTACACCCCCACTCACCCATCCCAATTTCCTTTCTTATTTTTTTTAAAACCGAGTCTGGTCTGCTTTTTATAGAGCCCACAATTTTCCTCTTTTTCTTACTCATTGAGGAAATAAAAAATCCACCTGAAGCCAACTGCTGGCAGTAAAGTATTTCCCTTTAAGAGAAATAGCGAACAGGCATCTTAACTTATGTCCCTTCACTAGCAACAGGATATACAGATTTTTCTTTTCTCTCTGGCACAGTGTGGCCCACTGGGGGCCTGGGAGGGCCCTGGGCCCTCCAGCCACTGAGGGCTACTGTGGCTACTGGGAGAAGCAGGCCAGAAGAGCAGTCAGATCTGATTTTATGCTTCGTTCTCCTGCCGTTTCCGATTCCTCGGTGCAGGCTCCCTGCAAAATGACCACTTGACCTCTCCCAGAAGAGCCATTAACCTCCATAGTCTGCAGAGTAAACAGCTTAATTTTCTGATGGCGGCATGACAGGAGAAATTACAAAGCCAATTCCCTCTCTCCGTCTGCACAGATGCCAAATGTAAATCACTCCATTTCGAGGAGAGGGACATCCTGCCTCCTCGCACCCTCGGGGAGGCCACTCCAGACATGACTGTAGAGACAGGAGCTCTTCCTGGGCCTCTGGGCTGCCTGGAGAGGCTGCCACCCTCTGGAAGCTGTAGAGCCCTTTCTCTAGGATTGAAACACCCCACCTTCCACCCAAGTCGGAATCTAGAGGGCTGGAGGCTCCACACCATCAAATCAACCGTCACCCACGGCTGAGGGTGCCGAGGTTCTCACCCAGCCAAGAGCAAGCAATTGCTATTTTCATCATCCCTTTCCATTAATGCATTTACTCAGGCAACACTAGTAATCTGGAATAGCCCCTAGCAACGATGAGACTGCATTCAAGAAAAACCAGCCGACATAAATGACCTAGATTACTTTTTCATTATCCAAGGGCAGGGCCCAGATCAGTGAGTTAAGCAGTCCAAGCGTGCCTAGCTCAATGGGCATGAGGGCTCAGTCACCAAAGCACCTGATGGAGATAACTTCCAGCAGGATACCCTGCTGCCTACAAGCCAGGCAGGAACTCCAAAGCATCACGCAACCTCAAAAGTATGAGATTCTCAACTTGTGGTGCTGTTTCTGTCGACCAGGCTAGACATGCACAACCTTTCGGAAATCAGCTCCTGAGATGGAGAACTGTGTCACAGAGATTTGGGTCACTGTGTACAAAGTCATTCCCAAGCTATTGTTTGTTGACCATAAGAAACAGGCCAAGGGTCTGGGGAGATGGCTCAGTACGTAAAACCTTTGCTATACAAGTATGAAGACTGGTGTTCAGGACCCCAGCTCATATAAATGCCTGAAGGACATAATAGCCTTGGAAGGCAGAGACAGAGGACCCCTCGACAGGACGGCGAGTGAGAACGGGCCATACCTCTGATCTGCGTTTGACTGAGAGATGCTGCCTCACTGAATAAGGTGGAAGGTGAATGGAGGATGATACTCCTGACAACCTTGATCCTCCATACACACGTACATGTGCGAGCACAGACATACGCCCACAAGCATGCATATACACATGTGTATGTGCCAATGCACATGAAAACTTGTAACTACACACATGAAAATAGAAAGAAAAAATTCTATAGCTTATAAAACAAGGTCAAGCCTGAGCCCACATTAGTTTCCTTTTCTTGTTGCTGTGACCAAATACATAAATTTTAAGAAAGGAAGGAAACACAGGCTCACAGCCTGAGAGTCACAGAATGCCGTGGTGGGAAAGGCCTGGCGGCAAAGCATGAAGTGGTCTGGTCAGATTGCATCACAAGAGGAAGCAGAAAGAGGTGAATCATGGTAACAAATCAGCCTCTTCCTTTCCCCCTTCCCCTTACTCCAGGACACTCGTACATGGGATGCTGCCCACATTTACAGCGAGTCTTCCCTCTTCAGTTAAACCTCTCTACAAATACCCTCACGGACACATCCAGAAGTGTGTACCCTACATGATTATAAACCCACTCATATTCACAGCATCAGATGAATGTCTGCATCTGAGGTCAAACACCCAAATGCTGGTGTTTGTGCTGGGCAGTGAGACTGCAACGACCTTTCCTTCTTCTTAGGCTCTGTGATTTCTTCAATGAGCATGTGGTAAGGAAGGATGCTAGCAGGCCTTGGGCTATATAGCTCAGTGGTCCAGCCTTACATGGCATGGACAAGACCCTGAGGGGAACAATCACTTTGTTGGCTACCATGGCACATGCCTGTAACTCCCGAGGGCAGGAGGTAGAGGCAAGGGAATCAGAAGTTGAACTATATAGAACAATAACTAGCTTCAGGCCACCCTGGGAGTGTGCCAGGCCCTGTCTCAGTAATGAAACAGGGTTGGAAGGATAGCTCTGCAGTTCAGAGGACTTGTTCTTAAGAGGACCTGAGGTTAGTTCCAAGATTCCACATGGTAGTTCACAAGAGGCCATAATTCCACTTCCGAGGATTCTGACACTTTTTCTGACCTCTGTGGGTAGCATGTATATATGTAGTGCACTAAATACATGTAGGTAAAACACTCATACACATAAATTTTTTAAAAAAAGTGGTGGTGGTGCACACCTTTAATTCTAGAACTCAAGAGGCGGAGGCAGGTGGATCTCTGAGTTCAAGGTCAGCCTGGTCTGCACAGTAAGTTCCAGAACAACCAGAACTATACATAGAAACCCTGACTTGAAAAAAATAAAAACAAGCCAAAATTCTCTTAATTAAAAATGAATAAAAAACGTATTTAAAACAAAAAAGATGATGCCGGAGGCTGCATCCTGACTGTCCTCCAGAGGTCTAAGAGCTTGGCCCACAGCTGACAGCAATGTGGAGAGGCGGTAAATCCTTAAGGAGGTGGGGTCTAGTAAAAAGAAGTTAGGTCTCTAAACGGGGCCTTTTGAGGGGATACTGGGATGCCTCCTCTTTCACTCTTTGCTTCCCTGCCTCCGTGGAGATGAGCTGGATTCGTCTCCTCCCATGATGTCCACCCTCACCAAAGGCCCAAAGCAAGGCACCATGAAGCCCTGAGATTGTGAGCCTCCCTTTCAGCTGTTTACCTCAGGTATCGCTCGAGTGACAAAGCTGACTAGCACGGTGTTCAGGTGTATACACAACCAAAGTATGGGGACCAAATCCCAACTCTAGAGTGAAGGCACCCAGCACCTAGCACCCAGCACCCAGCACCCAGCCCAGAGCATCCTCCCAGACCCCAAGTCCACCTGTTACTATAGCAAGTATCCCTAGGAACCATTCCTGATCATTCTGTGCTATGTCTTGTGCTAAGTAAGGGACCTTTGCTCCCTTTACCATAAACTTTGGACAGTGGACACCTGGCCTTTGAGGTCTCCTGGGGCTGAAGCCCCCACCTCTCTCCTGGCCCAAGATTCATACAGAAACTTGGTCAGGCAGCTCTGGAAAGATAATTAAAGGGGGAAAAAAAGGAAGAGTGAAGAGAAAAGGCGAGGGAGGGAGGAGAGCCTCTGTGCTCACTCCCAAGCCACCTGAGGGAGGACAGCCCCTGTGCTCACTCCCAAGCCACCTGAGGGAGGACAGCCCCTGTGCTCACTCCCAAACCACCTGTCTGAAGCTGTCTCTACTTGGTCCCATCACAGAGAATCACAAAGCACAGGGCAGAGCTGCCCAGCACACTCCCTCTGCCGCCCGCCACCTCTGCCGACAACTCACCCTTTTCCCAGGGATATGAGCACGGGGTCTTTCAGCTCCATTAGCACTTGGAAGGCTCGGTTCATGTTCTGATAGGAAAAGGCTTCCCCAGCGTCCGCAATCACCACACAGTTTGGGTTGGACATATCAATGTCATCAAATTCTGAGCGGACTCCTGGAAAGACAAGAGAGACAGACAGCCCTCAAGTCCAGAAGGCGGCCTACTCCCAGCTCCTAACAAGGGCACCTTCTCTCTGCCAGGTCTGCCTGGCAGAATATGTATTTCAGAACAGCCTTGTGATGTTTTGAATGAAAATGGCCCCCACAGGCGCACAGGGAGTGGCATGCACCTTTATAAGGTGGCATACACTTTTAATCCCAGCAGAGGCAGGCAAATCTCAGAGTTCAAGGCCAGCCTGATCTACAAAGTTCCAGGACAGTCAGAGCTGCACAGAGAAATTCTGTCTCAGAAAAAAATAAAAAAGAAATAAAAAGAAATAAAAAAGAATTGCCATGGTGATAGTGTCTCTTTACAGCAACAGAAACCCTTAGACAGACCTGAAGCTGGGAACTATCCAGGCATAAATATACTGACATGGCTAAGAGCATGAACACAGTGGTACATGTAACCCTATGATGAGCCTCTAGGCTGGGAGGAGCAGCTTTACACAGAAGACTACTTTCTGTGAAAGAGAGGGTTACCTCAGCAGGCCCAGCTTGCTCGAATCCTGTACACTCCAGAGAAAGGCCTGCTTTTAAGACAGGCCCTCTAATGGCTCTAGGAAGGACCCCAGGGACCCTACAATCCTGTTTGATAGGAGGGATTTGCACTCCTGACCAACTGGGTCATACTGGGTCAGTCTGATCTTGAGTGAACTGTTTGGATGGAGATGGAGTCCCTAAGGTCAGTCACGTGGGGACTGTGTACTTAGATGACTAGCCCTTCTCAAAAAACTGTAGGCACCGAAGCTCCCATGAGCTTCCCTGTCGCCAACCTGCAGTGTCACACTTCACTGCTGAGACAACCGAGCACATCCAGCGTAGGGACAACTGGGATTTCACGCCTGGTTTCTCCTGCCCTTTGCCCCACACAGCCCCTCCCTTGTTAAGCTGAGCTGTGGTCTTTCACTGTACCCAGCTTTAACCCCAAGTGCAATGTCTCTCTGAGTTCTGGGGGCCCTTCCAGGGAATCACTGAAACCTAAGGTGGTCTTTGGGGTCCCTGGATCAATTATACATTGTATAACTCTATTAGGATGAAATTTTAAATTAGGTACATTTATTTACATCATCACTAATGTCACTAAGGGGGTAGGGTTGGGGACTGACAGGAAGGGTGTGCAGGAAGCTTCAGGATGATAATATTGGAGATCTCTAAGGATGTGGGATTCCAGGGGCATGAAAATTAAGGCCAGCAAAAGTGCAGTAGAGAGCCAAGCCCAGGCCCACACCTTTAATCCCAGCACCAAGAGGCAGAGGCAAGAGGATTCCTGTGAGTTGGAGACAAGCCTGGGCTACAGATCAAGTTCCAGGACAGTCAAAGATACACAGAGAAACCTTGTCTTAAAAAATAAATAAATAAATAAATAAATAAATAAATAAATAAAAGTGTAAGAGAGGTCTGAGCTTCTCACATGTAAAAATCTTCTATCAGCAGAAAAGAAAACAAACTGACCACATACCGGGCTCTATGAAACGCTGAGGACTGTAGCAACATCCACTGGGGAATGATTCAAAAGTAAAACTGACAAGACAGATGGAGACATGGATGCACACAGACCTAGAAAACACTATAGAATATCTTTCTCTATGTCCAGGAGGCTGAAAAAATTATTTTAATAGCATGCGTGCGTGCGTACACACACATGCACGTGAAGGGTAGGACAATACTGGGTGTTTTCCTCAACGGCTCTCCACCTTGTTTGTTGAGACATATCTCACCGAAACTAGAGTGTGCTAATTGGGCCAGACTGATGGCCAGCAAACCCCAGGAATCCTCAATGCCCTCAATCCTTGGATTATAGGGGTACACCACTTTGCCCGGCTTTTCACATGGCTGTTGGGGATCAAGCTCAACTCCTAGTGCTTGTGTAGCAGGCAATTTACTGACTGACTCATCTCCATACCTGCCCCCAAAGTAAATGATTTTTGAGGTCTGTTATATACTTGAAGATTTTCATAGTAAAGTATTAGGGAGGAAACATCAGTAAGAAAACCTAGAGAAAGTCAAAGCCTGAAACCAGGTACAGCAGTAGAGGAAGAACATTTGCCCCGCCCCCTCAGCTTCTGTTATGGCAGCTGGATTCTTTGGTTAGCACCACCTCTGAGCCAATGTTGCATCTGCCACTCCTGCCTCTATGCCTCTTCCATGACTAACAACCCCTTTTCCCCCAGGGAACAAGAGATAGAATTTCTAAAGACCCTGGCAGGGTTCCTGACTACAGACAAACGATAGTAGAAAGAAGATTTTTTAAAGGCTGAGCATGATTCCCTTAATTGGTGCCAGGGCAATGGATTCCACCCTCCAGCCTTCCAGAGAGTGTGCTCCACCTCAGATGAGTGCCTTGCCTCTGCTCAGAGATTTGTTAAAATGAACACAGTACTGAGGGAGGGAAGAAGGAAGGAAAAGACAACGAGTGACCTCAAGTATTTGAACCCCATTTTTCAATAGTCACCCCCTCCCTCTGCTTTGCTCCACAAAAGCTCCTCCCCACTGAGGGCTCAAGGATCTCTGGTCTTGCATTCAGACCCAAATCATCTGGATTCAGACCTTGCTCCAAAAGCCATTTGCAAATTTCACCAACCGGCAGGACTAGGTATCACTGAGGCAGTTCAAGGCTGTGGTTGGCAGGTTTTGGAAAGCTATAAACTGCAATCTTGATTTGCATACTCTCATATTCATCCCTACCCTTCCTTCCTGCTTTCCTCTCTGTCAATAATCCCTTAGGTGAGTCCCTGACCTCTTGCCTAGATCTAGAAAACCCACTTCAGGCTTTACTCCCAGGAGCATCCTGAAGCTAGCTAGCCTTGAGGATGGAGGTCAAAGGGGGATAGTAGGGGTCTGGTCTTACCTCTCCCCATCCCCCAGCAGGAAGCCTCATGAATTCTGTACCCTGAAAACTCACAAGTGTCATGGAAGAAGGTTTGATGTGCATGTGTTTCCTATGGTTTGGCCCAAGGAGAGGTGAAGGCCTTCTCCCCAGGCTTCACCTCAAAAAAAACAAGTCTAAGGCAGGTCTACCTTCATGGATGAGCAAGTGTGGACGCAGGCCTCGCTCCTTCAGGATCTGGCAGGTGGCTGGTGCAGGGGCAGTCACTTCTCCTTCTGAGATGTCAAACCCCAGCCGCTGAAGTATCCCCACCAGCTCTCTCCGGGATTTCTGGGACTCATTGGTACAGAATCTTACTTTCAGCGGGGACCGTTTCAGTCTAGGACAGGAAAACACAAACGAGAATGAGAGAATGTGTTCAGCACAGAACAATATGGCCTCCTGAGGAGAGACCCAGAGAGGGACTTTTGTAAGGGCAGCTGGTTAAGTAGCAGTGCAGGTCAAGTCACTGTGAGTTGATGAGGTGGATCAGACAGACACAGATGTGTTCAGGCTAGGATCTCACAGCTGGAACAGACCCACTTCTTGACATGGAGAATGCTGGCAGACCACATCTCTAAATGGCTTGTCTATCCTAACATGATCTGAGTCAGCTGAGACTCCCTAAGCTCCTCCCACTTCTGCTTGGAACACTTCACCCCACCCGCACTGGAGACATGTCACCTTTCCACCTGTGCTACTTTTATCTGGCCCTCCAGACCCACACATCAATTCCGCACCACCATATGCCTGGCCCAGCTGCAAGCTGCCTCAGAATGCCCACCCACAGCTGTTTGTCCACCTCATTCACAGAGCCTGCATTTCCCATTTCCATGGGTTACTAACTCTGGGTCCATACTTCTCCATCCGAGTAAGGCAGAGGTACCAAGCTGAGGTTTGACTTCTCCATCATATCAATAAACAGGGAACCCCACTTTGCATAAACCCAGAATTGAGGTTCCATAAAACTGAAGGACATTGAAAGCCAACAGCTGTTGAGGGTTGGTCTGGTGCTGTGTATACAAATGCTAAATTCTGAACCCCAAGATCTAATTGCCCCCAGACCTGTTCTTGCTGTGTAAACCTTGCTCCCCAATTTAAAGTTTGTAGTTAAATAAAAAGTGTCTACAGCCAATTACTAAAAAATAATAATAATACAAGTAGGAGTGGCCTCGCTTACCAGGCTGCAGGTTGCAAGGAGAGAAAGAACAGGAGAAAGAAAAGAAGATGGAGAGAACAGGAGGTCTCCATTAGATATGATGAACCAGGACCACGGGGCTGAGAGAAGTCCATCCTGAGGACTGATGGAGCAGAAACAACCTGGGTGAGACACAAACAGCAAGGAGCTTGGGGGGCATAGCTGGGAAGTAGCCAGTCTAGCATAGAAAAATAGTTTAGGGATAATCACCCAATAATTGTGCTAAAGCTGATTAAATAAATCAGTAAAACTCCACCTTGATTATTGGGGGGTAGGGGAGGCTGGCTGGGTCATACTAAGAACTAATAGAGTTATTAACAGCACTTACAAGAAACAGCACCATGACCCTTCCCTCAGAGTGTTCAGGTGGCACTTAGGTGAGTTCTTTGGACACAAAGTCACAGAAAGGATACCTCGAGAAGCCCCCAATGAGATGACATTTTACCCATCTACAGATAATCACTGTGCACTTGCTGTACCCTGGGTGCTGGGAATGGACACGTATTGTGGCCTTCCCTGGCCACAGTTCTCGGTAGCATGAAGGTGGCTGGCAGTGAACAAGAAGGATCACAGGAAAGGCAACTGTACCTGGGAGGAGAGGGGCCCTGGAGGACACACATGGGGTGAAGGGATAATGGCTAGATAGACAGAAAGGTTGGGGAGGCCCTCACTGAGAAGCAACCTTAAGGAGTTGTACGAGGAAGCAAAGGAAAGGCCATCCAGCAGCAGGAGTGGATCCTAGGAGGCAGCCAGCACACAGACTGCACAGGGACAGCAAGCTTAGCCATGGGGTTTGTGAGAGGTGGGAGAACATGGACCTGCCTCAGGAGGAAGGACAGAAAGCCTTGGGTCTTTCTGGGGCTCAGTTTCATAACCTGTGAAATGAGATAAGTTATATCCTCACTAGGATTGGGCCTCCCAGGCCATCAATGGGTGTGGACTTCAAGCCCCAGTTTTAAATGACTGGATCTGTCACATGACACCTCTTTGACTGAGACCATATCTATAAGATGAATACTGAAGAGCACACTCCTTCACCTACGTATGTTCTTTATGAAGACACATGCATTTAACATTGGAATGCATCGACTGTAAAAACAGAGCTTACAGGATGTATGAGGTCAAGACAGCCTCCCAGTGTCATGGAGATCAGTGAGAGCATATTTAGGGACACTGCTTAAGAGCAGGGCCTGGTGACCATCAGCATAGTTGTTTGTTTTTGCTGAGTTTCCCTGTTTTCATTTTTAAAATTACATTAGTTTAGTTTATGGGGATCATATGTGCAACAGTATGTGTGTGTAACTCAGAAGACCCGTTAAAGGAGTTGTTGATTGTATCCTTCTATCTCGTGGGCCCCAGGGACAGAACTCAGCTTGTCAGACTTGTCGACCTCTTTTTGTTCTTTGAGATGGAATCTTAATTCTAGAACAGAAATTGGCCTGGAAACTCATGGCAATCCTCCTGCCTCGGCCTCCTACATGCTGGGATTGCAGACATGGGTTTTGTTATTGTTGTTGAAATAGTCTTATCGGTGTAGCCCTGGCTGGCTTGGAACATGAGATTCTCCTGCCTCTTCCTAAGGTTTGTTAGATAAAGTTGGAGGAAGTTTTTGTGCACTGTGTATTCAAATGTTGATTTCTGTAACCTGAGATCTGGTTGCAGTCCAGGCTTTCATATTGTCATTATTATAAAGCATCTTCCGACTCGGTATTTTGTAAAACATTGTTCTCCACCATCTTCTGATTGGTTAAATAAAGAGCTGAACAGCTTATAGCTGGGCAGGAGATGAAAAGGCAGGACTTTCAGGCTCAGAATGAGGGAGAGGGTCTCAGGTGGGGACCAGGGAGTAGCTATCAGGACACAGATGAAGAAGGAGGTTCCAGGGCAATTCTAGGATGGCAGGTAACGGGCCACCTGGCTGGGAAATAGGTTAGAATAGCTCAGAATCTGCCTAGCTATACTGCCTGAAGCTTTTAACAAGTATAAAGGTCTTTATGTCACTATCCAGAGCAAGAGTGGGCATAGAAAGCCCACACTTTTACAAAAATACCCAGGTCCAGGAGAGTTCTGTAGGCTAAGTGAATGGAGGAAGAGCGTCCCTTCCAGGTGTGGAGACCCACCCTCCCAGGTTGCTAACAACTTCCACTGAGAAAACTGAGTCTGGAGGATGAGTCTGGTGGTGGGCCATGGGGAGATAGGGATGAGCTGGGCATCTGCCTGCCATGGGGCAGCAAGTGGGAGAGTAGGAGCCTCTTTCTGCCATGTCTGTGATGTTCACTCCACTCTGTCTCTATTATCGCCTCTGTTTCTCTAGGACATCCAGTATCTTCAGCCTTCCAACTTATGTGTTTATTGTCCTCCTCCCCGAGTTCAGCAACGTGGTCTGCTGAATTCTGTATGACATCTTCATGCTGGGCACACAGGGAATCCTTGGAAAAGTCTAAAACATTTTAGCTGCCACTTCCCTTAGGCTGTCTCTGATCCTCTGGGCCTCCAGCTCCCACAGAAGCAGGTGAGTTTCAGGGATTAGCCAGTCCTATGGCTAGCAGGTGCCATTTATGAAGAACTCTGTAGGTCTACAGCCATCCACACACAGACCACATCTTCCACAGTCTTGGTGATTCACTCCTTTCTTATTATTTGTCTTTCCTAATCAGAAGTTTATGAATGACCAATTACTCTCAGTGGTTAATTGCCCTTCATAAAGATGGCTTTTTTATTTTTAAATTAGGCAGTTAATATATTGTGACTAATAGCATCACCTTGTGTATTATGGATGGGTCTTCATTGATTGGTGCCTGGAATGTGTGATTCACACCCAAGTTAATGGAGCACGTGAGTGAAGAAGTGCAGGGGTCTCGGGGGACTAATTACTGCTAATGAATGGTGATGTGACCTTCTCAGAACAGTGAGCAATCGGTATGACAGCGAGATGGCAGAGCCTCACATCTGTCACTCCAAACACAACTTCTGATGAGGGTGGGAGGGAACAGCTCCTTGTCTCTTCTGAGGTACCAATATGAGTTCGTTGGAAATCAGTGCTTCCTCTATGCTAGCTTATCTGTCTGGGGATAATGAGGTTGGAATTATGTATGCAGAACCCTCTTTCTGAGCCCTGTCCCTTTATGCCACCAACAATTGTCCCCTTTTGATATGTCAACACAGACCCTGTGACCACCGGGGCCAGCCCATGAGGTCTCTTTATTTAAAATCACTGAAAATCATTACAGTAGTCACTACTGTTACTAAGATAGTGAAACATGAGCTGGAGAGATGTCCCAGTGACTAAGAACACATTCTACAGGTACAGAGGACCCACGTTTGGTTCCCAGCACCCATGTGGCAGCTCACAACTGTATGTAACGTCAGTTCCAGGGGATCAGACAGCCTCCCCGGCCTCTGTGGGCATTGTACACACATGGTGCACAAACACCCATACACATAAAATTAAATATTAATTTTTTTAAAATGTAATGCTAATAAACCACCAATACAGGTTTTCATGGAGTCTTGGCTCTGGGGAAGCACTGTCATCATACTGAATGTCCATGGCCTGATCTTGATCTTGTCTTCACACCCCAGGGCAGGTCCTCCTCACAGGTGACCCTTGCTATCTACGAGCTAACTGAGTAAATGTATTCCCCACTCAGGAGAAAGAAGGGAAGTCTTCTAGAAGAGAAATGCCCCAGGTCATCTGGCCCAAGAGCATAAAGCTTTTGGGGCTCTCAGCTCTATATGAAGTGTGCAGGCACAGAGGGCAAAATGCCCAGGACCTTGAAATGTAGCACTATGCCCCAGGCAGGGCCCAGCAGTCCCGACTGTCTGCTCTGGGGCATCCGACTCTCGAGAGGGGTGAGACATGTGTGGGCCAGACCTGTGTGTATACCTGGGTTGAAACTGAGATGGGCAGGATGGTGTACATCAGTGTGAGGCCTGGATGGCCTAAGCTATGGACTGAACTACGCCTCACCAAATTCCTACATTGAGACTCTAATGCCTGCCTCCCATGTGACCATACTTGGAGACAAGGCCTATGAGCAGCAAATTATGATTAAGTAGAATCATAAAACAGGGGTCCCCATATGATAGGCTTGGTATCCTCAAAGACCCCACAGGCTGGGTACGGTGACATATGCTTGTAACACTAACATTGAAGGCAGAAGCAGGAGGATCACTGTGAGTTTGAGACCAGCCTGGTTTTCAAGGCAAGTTTCAGGCCTACTAGAGATACATAAAGAGATGCTACCCCCCAAAAAAACTGAAAGACCCCTGAGAAGCCTAGTGAAGCTGTCCCCCCCCTTCTTTGCAGCCCCATCTCTCTCAGCGCTCACACAGCAAGGAGATCATGTGAAAGTAAAATGGCTGTCATCTATCAGCCAGGAAGAAATGTCACCAGAACCCAACCACGCAAGCACCCTGATAATGGGCATCCAGTGGCTCCAATAAGAAACATAAGCAGTGTAAGTCACAGCTTGGTGGTATCTGTTACAGTGACCCGGGCAGAGGGAGCGGTGAGACCACAGCTTCAACTTTCTACATCTCTCTGTGGGCGTCAGTGCCACATGCTACAGATCTGGCCTTGGAAGGCCTAGAACAGATTCCAGATCATGAGGAAAGCCCAAAAGGCACAGCCTACAGAGAGCTACAGAAGAGACCCGGATGAAGGACAGAGGCTGCAGGTACACTCCAATACCCAAAAGCCTTGAAGGGGGATGCTCCTGGCTGGCCTAAAGGCACCACTAAGACTGTGGCCAGGGTCTTAGCCACTGACCCATCCCCCAAAGAGTTCTACTTCCTGTGACCCAACTGGATCTTTGAACTGACCTTAACCTCAGCCAGCAGGCCAGGATTCTCCTCTGAGTGACAACATTGCCCTGTGCAATTACTGTGCATCAGATGAGCCGGTCCCTTACAAATCACCTCGGACTTTACACATCTGCTGGCTGTCGGGCATCTGCCAGGAGCACTCACCCGAAAATAATGAAAACCCTCTCATTACTGTTCCGTAGCAGGTAAAGTGTTAGGACAATTATTGGACATCCTGAGTGACCTTGGGACAGCTCAAAGCCTGCCCTCTCCAGCTTGCCAAGGGCTGAGAAGCTGAAGAGTCATGAGCTCCCCTCAGAGGGACCAGAAAAGGAGGCCCGGCAGGGCCAGGAGATTGCCAGGGAAAGAACAGCCGGGGTCCCTCCTCTTCCCACAGCCCTGGCTTTTGCTGCCTTTATCTGCCTGGAGGTCCTCTCATTATCTGTGTCTGTATCTTCATCGGCCGCTGGATTGGAATCCTATCGTTCTTTAAGGCCAGGTCCACGTGCTCTTCCCTCTAAAAGCCTCATCTTACCCTGTTCACACAGAGGCCATCCTCCACTCGTTATACTCTGCATGACACCAAGACCTCCTTCTTCCTGCTGCTCTGCCAGCTCTGGGCTCCTGGAGACCAGAGCTGTGACTTCAGCATGTCATATCCTTTGCTTCAATAGACATCACAGGAACAGACAGGGCAGTTTGGGCAACTAGGTAGGACTGTGGTGCCGTGGGAGAAGTCAGGTTCCCAAATCCAAAGGGGTCATGGAGACCACAAGACTATACAAAACTACTGAGCAGGATCATTGGGACCCCCACAGAACAGGGCCATCCAAGGGTTTAAACCATATGTTTACAGGCTAAAAGTCCATGCAGCAATCTCAAACTTGGGAAACGGTAGTTCAAAGGCTCCCTGTGGTCCACAATAGACAGGGAGTGACCAGCACACTCTTGAATAGAGGTTACTTGAAAGCCTTCTGGTTCCTGTCCAAAGTCAGTCTGACGTGGTACCCAAATCTACGCTGCAGATCCTACGACTCAAATTCCAAGTTGGATCCACCTGGTACCAGAGAAGCTCATGTGGCAGAGACTGGAAAGGCCTTTCCCTCAGTCTTCCACTACTCTAACCACTAATCCGACTCAGACCTCACCTACGGTGGGAGGGAGGGTCTCACGTACTATTGAAATGGGAAGCTGGGTCTCAAGAGGCCATTTCCTGGAGGGACGTGCCAGTCAGTTACTTTTCTGTTGGTGTGGCAAAATACCTGGTAAAGCAGCCTGAGGGAGGAAGGGTCTATTCTGACTCCCAGTCCAAGGGGTGCACATTCCATCATGGTGGGGAAGGCCCGACAGCATTTGAAGCAGCAGGTCTCGACTGTGTTCACAGCTGAGAAGCACAGAGAGATGAATGCTGGTGCTCAGCTAGTTTCCTCCTCCTTATTCAGCCTGGGACCCTAACTCACAGAGCAATATCATCCATCAAAACCTCTGCCTCAGCCTCCTGACTGCTGGAATCAAGCATGCACTACCATGCCTGGCTCCTGAAATGCTTTTCATCCTTGTTTCTTTCTTTCTTTATAAAGAAGGTGCCAAGGAGCCCAAGTGGGCTTCGAAGTCAGTATGTAGTCAAGGACGACCTTGAACTTCCGATTCTCCAGTTTCCTCCCAAACTGAGATCATAAGCCACCTCACTTCAGAGCTGTCACTCAGAGGGTTCTCGGGCTACATGCTGGAGACACTATCAAGACTGGCACAGAGGAGACACACCTCTGAGACCTCCGTGAACTCCTCACTCACTGACAGCAGCAGAAGACCCTCAGTGGTGGAAGGCACCAAATACAGCACAAGCTTGGCTGGACCTGCGACACCTTCCCAGTGCAGCCTTCCCACCTGACAATAGTTATCTGATGACCACCCAGACCTCCTCAAGCTCCAGTGAACAGTGTTGGGTAGTGTCCCATGTGGTGGTCACTATGTGTGGTCAGAGTCCAAACTCTGAGCAGAGAGCAGAACAGCAGTGCAAAGTGGCAGGCCTTAGTTCCTCTGGATGAAGGCCACTAAGCCAAGTGCTTTCAGGAAGACAATGTGACTTAGGCAGGACCCCAGCCAGGGCCCTTACAAAACACACAGTACGCCTTCCCTGTGCTGATGCCCGCATCATCTGCCCTCGGAACACCCAACCACTGTGTTCTCTATGACGTGCTTGAGCTTAGATCACAGGGACACGCCAAGGCCAGAGCATTGATTTCACAGCAATTGACAAACAGGTGAGTCAAGTGCATGAACTTGGTAACCAGGGAGATCCTGGTGACCCTCTGTCCTAAGTGGGTGACACAGAAGGGAGACTGAGGAATGTGAAGCATGCTGGGGATAGCCGTGGGAACAAATCTCACTCTCCAGCCCTGCAAACCCAGCTGGCAGGCAGTCATCCCCAAGCAGCAGTGGCCTTCAACAGGCTAGACTGTCGAGTGCCAAACAACCCAAGGACAAGGTGAAGCTGGGCTCAGAAAGTAGGTGTGCCTCCCTATGTGTTCTGCAGCTTGTAGCCTGCACCTCTCAAACCCTGGGTTCCTCATTTATGCAGCAAGGCATTCACAGCAGATACCAGATAGGGCTGTTGATTCGATATTTAAAGAGACACCTGGGAAGTACATGGCAAATTGCAAACACTAAACAGTAAATGCCAGTGATGACTATATGGTGACCTGTGCTGTGTTGGCCATCTCAACCTTCCAGATAGGTTCTGTCCAATGGGAAGCCAGGGTTTCCATAAAGCAAGACCAGAGGAGAGGATCCCAGAGTAAGGGAGAAGAAGCAGTATCAGGATTTGGTAGGTATCTGGAGGCACCATGACAGAGAAGTCAACCCTCCCCCGTCTCATAACAGCAGGCAGTGCTTGAGTACTGCTTTGCCAATCAGCTTTTCTGTCTGTCCTGGGGGCTTTGGCATCATAAGTGAGCTTCATGGGTTACCTGTGCCACACTGAAGGTAAATTGATAACTGTGATCCAGAACACCTAACACTGGCTGCTTTGACTTCCAGGGCTGGTCCTCCCTGTCATGCCTGAGATCACAACCCAGACGACAAATTTTACTGCTACGGTTACAGCCTCCCACACTCACCTAAGACCCTCAGCCTCCTTCCAACAAGTTCAAGTTCACAGATCAATTATAACACCAGCCTAGACAGATGGGGGTTGGTGTATTTGTCTTCTAAAAGATGGTGTAATAGTCTGGTTTGGTGGTAAACACCTGGAATCCCAACCTCTACAGCAACGGTTCTCAGTCTATAGGTCATGACTCCTTTGAGGGTCACATATCAGATATTTTCATTATGATTCATAACTAGCAAAACTACAGTTATGAAATACCAATGAAGATGATTTTATAGTTAGGGGTCCCCACAACATGAGGAACTGTATTAAAGGGTCACAGCATTAGGAAGGTCCAGAACCACTGCTCTAGGAGACAGGAGCAGGGTGACACGCACGCTTCTTGAACCCAGCATCTCAGGTCTTCCTATGTTCTGGATAACAAAGTGAAATCTTCATCTCAAAAGTACCAAGTAAGGTGAGGTGGCTCAGCCAGAAAAGAAGCCTGCTACCAAGACTGGTCACCAAAGGATGATCCTGGGGACCCAAATGGTAGAAAGAGAGAACTGTCTCCTGCAAGTTACCATCTAAGTTCTACATGTGTGCCATGGCACAAGTACGCATGCACACACACACACACACACACACAATATAAAACTAAAACCATGAAATCATTTTTTAAAGGTATCCTATATGTTAGTATTCAGGAATTTCGCTGGCCCGCCCCCAGGGACCTAGCAACTGCCTAGGACATGACCTGCCCAGCAAGCTGTCAGGTGTGACAGGTGTATGCTGGATCTCCTCTATCTGTTCTCTGTAGGTGCCCTGCCCAACCCCCTATCACACTGCCACCCTTTTTCTCTGTCCTCATGGCTCTGCTCCCATATGTCTGTCTGTCTAGATATCTACTCCTCTGCCTCTACCCCTTTCTTAGGTACGCACTCCTCTCCCCTCCCCCAATAAGTCCCTTATCCCAGGTCTGTTGTAGGTCATAATTTCTCAGGGGTGCACTTTGACTCAGGCCCACTAAATGTACCCCCTTGCTGCATTATATCCCATAACACTGTATATATACACCACTCCATACCTTTCTTACTTATATACATACAGTCCAGGTCAAATATAAACTAATCAAAAGAGCTAATTCTCCTTCCTTCCCAGCTACAGTCTGCAATCTGGATACAGCGTCATCCAGAGATTCTGGAGTCTGGACAAGACACTGTTCAGACGCTCTGTCTCCTGATACACTGGGGATAGCCGCTGGCAAGCACATCAGATGTGTGCAGCCCACATCATCCCCCAGCCTCACCACCCTCACTCCTCAAAACACGCTCAGGCTTCTCTCACCGACTGATCTCTCAGCAAACATTCTTCTGATTTCCTTTTTAATTTGGGTTTTCTTTCCCCAAATGACATGTAGAAGAACAAACCCTCTGTAAGGCTGCAGTCCGGTGAGGTGAGCCGGCTCAGCAGGTGAAGGCTCCAGGTGACTTGAGTTTAAACCCTGAGCCTCACATGGTGGAAAGAGAGAACCAACTCCTTCCTTTAAACCGTTCTCTGACCTTCCCATGTGTGCGTGTACGCAGAAGCACACATAACTAAATACCGTTTAAAAAATCTGTTCTGAGAGTAATACACAGTTAAGACCTTACTCTGGCTGATCACAGAGTTGCGGAGGGGGCGACAGGGCAAAGGCAGTGGCCGTGGGATGGGCAGCTGCCTTGGGGACTACAAAGATCAGGAGAGGGAGAAAGCTTTGTCACAAATGCTCCTTGCTTTGGGGGAACACAAAAGAAAGGGGATGGAAGACCCACAGGGCCAGTCTGAGGCAGGTACTGTGGCAGGGTTGATGGCAAAGGCCTTGGACTTTTCTCTGAATCAAGTGCTGGCAGGGACATTTACTGAAGGAAGTTACCTACGTTATGAAACTTCAAGTGTTGACATTACAAAACAGAAAACCCAGAACCCAGGATAAAGAGTACGCTGCTCTGGTCTGTGCCCTCCCCCATCACGGCTCACCTGTGGACAGGAAAAGGGCAATAAATAAGATCACTCAATATCACAGTCAGCTCTTGCCCAAGGGTAGAGACCCTTGCCCAAAGCCTGGGTCGAGCCACCAGAGCTCTTGGTAGGTAGGGTAAGGAAACTCAAGCAAGTGCCTTCCCCAGCTGACTCCCTGGCTAGCCTGGCCCACAGGTGGGACTGAGAGGAAGCAGCTTGGCACGGTCCACTCTCTTCATTGTTATGGCTATTCCTGGGGACCTTGTCCTCATGACTGAATGCTGTCCTGACAGCTGAGCACTGAGGTCCTAGAGTTGAGGACTAGCCAGATTTCAAAGTTGCGCTGACCCAATCAACTGCTGCTGCACCCAGACTTTTCTGTATGGCATCTGGGTTTCCATAGGGCCTCTAAGACTTCCATTCACCCTGAGGATCCAGAGGAGCCACCCGGAAGGCTGGGCTGTGGGCTTGGCTCACCATTCTGGGTGGGAATTGCTTTATGAGACTGCCCAGAGCTGAGGCCAAGCCAGGTTCCTTCCGCTGGCCCCAAAAAGGCCAGTCTGGCCTAGGCCGGTCCAGATGTGCTTTAGTGGCCTCTGACAGGATGCAGTAAATGCTCATCTCTTTTCACATGCAGATGTCTCGGGGCCATCACCAGGGCCTGCCTAGCCGCCAGGGCCTTTGTGCTGCAGCCCCCGCTGTGCCCAGCCTGCCTCTGAATGGCTTCCCTCAGGGAGCCCAATCTGCCCACAAATGGGCTCCAATAAAGGCCTCTTGGGGGGTGAGGGGGGTGCAGGCGGGTTACAGATGTCCACACCTGCCCACAGGTCCTACAACAGTCAATCAGCTCCACCCAGCAGCTTCCAGGACTAAGCTCTGTGTGTGTGTGTGTGTGTGTGTGTGTGTGTGTGTGTGTGTGTTGGGGGGGTAAGAATGACTCCACATGAGAAGGGTGAAGCTGCCCCTCTTCCATCTAGAATACTCTTAGGTTCACCTCTCTGGATCTCAACTTGACACTCATGGGACCTGTGAGGCCCATGAGCACCTGCAACCCTGGACTGCCTCCCACACAGTCTCTGTCTACTTGACACACTAGCCTACCCAGCACAGGCTGTTCACTCTTGGCCACACTGGCTCCACCAGGGCATTGGTTTCTCGTCACCTGGCTCACTATCAGACTCTCTAGGTCTAGAGCAAGGTCCCTGGTACTGCAGGTGCCCAGCTGTTTGCTGGGTGTGTGGGTGGATGCACGCATTCATTTGCCTTTAGTGAGAACTCAGCCTCTTTTCTGCTTTCCAAGACCTCCACCCTCATCTTGGAAAGGATTCACTGGGCAGGTGCGGAAGTGAGGTAAGGAGTGAGCGCCTGCCTGCCTGGTGAGCCTCCTTCAAGTGACCTCCATTTCATTTTCCTCTTTCTGTGCGGTCTGTCCCCCAATAAGTGGGAACTTTCTAGAAAATGTCAAAATAAAAAAAAATCTGTCACCCCAGAAAATCCAGTGAGAATAATGGAAGACAGTGAGCCATCCCCTCCTAGACTTCAAAAATGAAGATGCCTCCTGGGGGTTGTGGTGCTTGGGAACTGCCAGGGTCCCATCCCACCCCCATCTCACTGAGGCTGGGGGCCTTACCCCAGGAAATTCCTTTGTGCTCAGGCAGGACTTCAAAGGGAGCCCTGCACTTCAAGGGGTCACAGAGGGAAAGGTGGAAAGATCCGCCAAGGCTACACAAGCCAGCTGGATGCCCAGCTGTGTAGCCTGGCAAGCGGACCCATCTGTGAAGGATTCTGGGAGGGCCAGTGTTGGCTCAGCCACCCAGAGAAGAAAAACCTCCGGAAAACTTCAAAAGCAGGTGTGTTTTAACAGAGGGCAAACCTCTTACCCAAGCCTCTGGCACGTGTCACAGGGGACTGCCCTACGCATGAGCAGGAAGGTTTGGCCTTATAGAGGCCAGGGCTGCTTGGAAGTATTCTCAGCAAAAGCCACAGAAGAAATGAGGCAAGAATTGTCAGTCAAGAGAGAGCCAAAGGTCACTTGAGATGCTCCAATAGACCAGGTACAGATTTAGGGACTGGATCCGGCAGCAAAGGAGCCAGGAAGTTCAGAGAGATCAAGGCCAGTCCTCTGGGTTCCTTGCTCCCTCAAGAAAGAGGGCTTTCCCCTCTGCCTGCTCCACAGCTGCCTGCAGCGTATTTTAGGATTGTTGTCACAGGTTGCTACATTTCAGTGCCACCACAACAGAAAGACCCCTGCTATGCAAGCCTGTAGGAGTCAAATGAGATCTTTTTAATTTCTTTGATAAGATTTATTCATTTCATTTTATGTGTATGAGTGTTTTACTGGCATGTATGTCTGTGCACCACATCTGTGGCTGTTGCCTGCAGAAGTCAAGAGGCCATCAGATCTCCTGGAACTGGTGTTGTGGACAGTTGTGAGCCTCTAGGTGAGTGCTGAGAACTGAGCCACGAAATAGTTGCTAGAACCTAAACCCTGGTCCCCTGCAAGAGCAGCAAATGCCATCTTTCCAGTGCCCAAAGCACATCTTAGAAAAGTTTTCCTAGGACCAGTCAGAAGACACAAGCCCAGAGCCCACAGGGTCCTTCCTAACACCACAACTCTTTGCATCCTTTTCTTGGACAGCACTGTGACAGACTGGCTAGGAGTGTTAGTTCAGAGGCAACCATTTAGGACAATGGTTCTCAACCTGTTGGTCAGAGCCCCTTTGGCCAACCTCTATCTCCAAAAATATTTACATTATTGTTCTTAACAGTAGCAAAGTTATAGTTATGAAGTAGCAATGAAAATAATTTTATGGTTAGGGCTCACCACAGCATGAAGAATTGTATTAAGAAGTTGTAATATTAGGAAGGCTGAGAACCACTGATTTAGAGGGAAGCCTTGCCAGGCCCCTCATCCTCAAAAGTCCAGGCATAAGTCCAGGATGCCAGTTAAGGGCCTGTTCTGGGTCTGGCAGAGTGGGGTTCAGAGGTCTTCTTTGCTATCCTAGCTCCAGTACGCCTGCTAGTTAAGAAAGGCAACAGAAGGCCTTGGCAGTGGTGGTGCACATCTTTAATCCCAGCACTCAGAAGCAGGCGGATCTCTGAATTCAAGGCCAGCCTGGTCTACAGAGCTTGTTCCAGCACAGCCAGGGCTACATAGAGGAAACCCTGCCTCAAAAAAACAAAACAACCAACCAAACAAGAAAGGTAATAGCACCTACCTTGGATGTCAGAGAGCTATAAAAGAAATCACTGATGAAATGCCTGTGGGTAGAATACTCACCCTCAAAGACCTTGCTGTCCCTGGGAGATACTTGGACATCACCTGCCTGGGAGGTGTACTATCCAGAGCCACACTATTGTCTAGAAATCAAAGGCTCAGGCAAGGGGCACCTCCTCCTGCCAGTCCCTGCCAACATCTGTGCTCCTGACCGAAGGAAGAAACAAAAGATGGAGACAGAGGGACCGAGGCTCCATACCTTCACACTATTTTTCACCAGGCTGGGAAGTAAAAATGACCCTGCTACAGTTGGTGATGAAAGGGACAAAGATATAGCTCTGCAAAGCCACCCTCAGCAGCCAGAGGAACACCACTAGACTTTCAGAGACCTCATTTCAGACTTTCAGAGACCTCATTTCAGGCTAAAACAGGAGTCCTGGCTTCAGCACTCATCAGATTTTCAGGACTGGTCAGTTTATGAAGCAGCATTGGAAGTTTTGTTGAAGATATTTTAATTTAGGCTTAAGCACAAGGCTGAAGAGAGAAAGAGCAGCGCTCAGAGCGAAGCAAGACATACCCGGATGCACAGGTATGGTGAAGTCACAAGAAATAAGACACACCCAAGTGTAAGGGTGGGGCTTCTCATAAGGCTCAACTAACTGTCTTAGCATTAACTAAAACCATCTAGGTGGTTCTCAAGTTACATCCTAGATGATTATGAAATTTTATTTTATTTTTATTTCTCCATTTTCTCTCCCTTTTAAAAAGAGAGATGACAGTCTTTTTAGTGCTGTGGATGGGTTTATAATCTGATAAAGTAAAGCCAGGAGTCACTGAGGTTACATTGCAAGGGGTGTAGTACATATGCTGTCTCTGTTAAAAGGGGTTTCTGCTGAGATCCCTAGAAAGTTTCAGGATTACAGCTCCGAAGGGATGAAGGCCTTAAAGAGTTAACTGTGCTGGAATTGTCCTGTGAGTAGGAGGCTTCAGCCAGACTCCAGGGTGAAGGACTCCTCTCAGTTCTCATCCTCCCAGGAGTTTCCCTGTCTTCTATTCTGCCTCACTTAGGGGAAAGGACTGATGAGCTGAGTGTCGGAGAGGACAAAGGATAGCCGTCACTCTTATACACTGTTGGCTTGAGATACAAATGACATGACCGCTTTGGAGAACTCCCAGCACTTATCAAAGCCAAACATACTCCTGCCTTGTAATTCAGCCACTCCACTCTGACACTCACACGTTCCTATAGAAACACACTCACACGCTCACCAAAACACATGTTCTAGAATATTCACAGCAGCTTCATTTGTGATAACCCAAATGGAAAACAGAGGAATGTACAGATTATGTCATCATTTGTAACGCTTTGAACAAGAACGGCCCCCACAAGGTCATGTATTGGAAGGCTTGGCTCCCAGCTGGTGGAGCTGTTTAAGAAGGATTAGAAGGTGTGGCTTTGTTGAGGAGGTGTGCCACTGGGGCAGGGCTTTGAAGTTTCAAGAGCCCATGCTCTCTTCCCAGGTAGCTCTCTCTGCCTCATGCTTGTGAATCAGATGTGAGCTCTCAGCTACTGCTCTAATGCCATGCCTGCCTGCCAGCCTGCCTGCTGCCATACACCCCACGATAAATTAAATGCCTTCTTTGTAAGTTGTCTTGGTCATGGTGTCTCTTCGTGGCAGTAGAACAGTAACGAAGACATTCCTACACAGAAATATGTGTAGTGATGCCATCAAGCCATCTATGACAACTTGGCACAAACACAATGAATCTCTCAAAAGTAACAGCAGATGAGAGGGACAACTGTAAGGGGGACCCACTCTGTGATTTCTTGACTGCAGAAGCCACATGACAAGCTGCCTCCTCAAGGTCCTGCTGCCCTGACTTTTCTTCACTCCATGGCCTTTTCAGCCCTACAATATCCAGAGTCACAAGCTAAACTAACCTATGTGGGAAAAGGGCAAAGCTCTGGGCAGGGGCATACGGAGGGGGCTTTCTGAGAGTGTGAATTGGGTGTTACATGCACAGTAAGAATGTTTCCTAGATGTAGAATTTACCTTAATAATTTTTTAACCAGGCATATTGGCACAGTGTAATCCCAGCACTTAAGAAGCTGAGGAAGGAGAATCTTGAGTTTGAGGTCAGCCTGGGTTACAGACATTTTTTTTTAAACCAACAAGTTGCTTTCAAGTGGCTCTGACTTTAGAAGAATGTTAAAGGTATGTTGTGACAGTTAATATTGATTATCAGCTTAATGGGATCACACTCTGAGCATGTCTGGGAGGGGTTCTCTTCATTAGGTTAACAGAGATGAGAAGTCCCACTCTAAGTGGGCAGCACCATCCCCTAGGCTAGGGTCTTCCTACTTTATAAAAAGCAGGAAGCTAGGCAAGCACAAGCACTTGTCATCGTGTTTCTTGACAGAAAAAGTCACATGACCCCTTTACTCCATGTTTTCTCCAGCCCCACAATATCCATTCGGGGACAAGTCTCACTAAATCTACTTCTAAAATACCTCTTTAATCCTCTTTTCCCAACTCAACTGCCTCCTCCTTTAGCCACTGTAAGTGTCCAAACCAGCCACCGTAGCTCCTGTCCTCCTCCCTCGCACCCCCTTCCTCCTTCCCCCACTTTATGCCCCTTGTAACACCATTCATTCATGAAGGGGTTTTCCTTCACTCTTCCCCAACCCACTCTCTCTGCTCCAACCCCATCTATCTCTTCACTAAGACTCCAAAATAGCAGCAAGTGTCTTTCCGGGATTTATGCAAATACAGCAGCAGGAACATGCGAATTTCTGTCTTTTCTAACCCAAAGAGGACACACGTGATTGCTGTCCTCACTCACGATGTAAGGTGTCTACTGTAAAGAGAGGGACAGTAACTCTTCCGAAGAGTGGCCGTTCTTGGTCCTTTATGATTTCAAATGACACAGCTACTTTTTATTTCAATTACTTTTTTTTTCTTGTTTGTTTGGGTTTTTTTGTTTTTGTTTTGTTTGTTTGTTTTGTTTTGTTAAGACAGGGTTTCTCTGTGTAGCTTTGGCTGTCCTGGAACTCATTTAGTAGACCAGGCTGGACTTGAACTCACAGAAATTCTCCTGCCTCTGCCTCCTGTGTGCTAGGATTAAAGGTGTTCCTCACCACTATCCTGCTCAGTTATTTCTAGTAAACAGTTCAGGACAAATACCCAGAACTGTACCCACTACTGCCGGGCAGTGCCAAGTGTGTCTTCTTACATAAGGTGGCAGCGTTTGTTTCTACAAAGTCTCAAAAAAAGAAACAATGAGAACTTGTTCCCAACCTTTGGATTCTGGCCAGTTTCATCAAAAAATATTGGTATAGTTTGAATTTGCATTTCTAATGAAACTGGGTGGAGCATCTTTCCTATGCTTAGGGGGTCATGGTGCCTCTTTCCTGGTGAATGGCCATGTCCTTTGTCCACATTCTCACTCAGTTGCAGACCTTTTTGATTTATATATTCTAAGGCATACATGTGAAGGCTCTCTTTTTGCCAGGATGCCAAAAGAAATCTCATTTTCACTATACTTATTTGTACATGTATACATGTTTGTGTGTGTGTGTGTTTGTGTGTGTGTGTGTGTGTGTACATGTGCGTGGATATGCATGCATGACACAGGTAATCTCAAGTGTCAACCTGATGAGATCTAGAACCATTCAGGAGCCAGGCATTTGGGCATGTCTGTGGGTGGATTCTCTTCAGTTGTTAATTAAAGTGCGAAGAGTCACCTCCTATGTGTGACACCATTCCCTGGCTTGTATGCCTTGGAGATGTCTTCACGTATACTGACCTACAGTGACACAACTTACTCATTTGAGCACAAAGTATGGTCTACCTTCCCTTCAAATGAGAGCCTCATAATGTGCTAGCTGCTTCCATGAGACAACTTCACTTCAAAGCATCATCCAGTGTCCCGCTACACCCTAAGAGGGACCTCCACATAATTAACTGCTCAACATCTGAGGTTCACTGAAACAAAGCCAGACCTGAGTTCTGGAGCTAGTGAAGAATATGTAGAGGCCAGAAAGACACATAAACTGGACTTCCACCCACCCAGGGGATCTAGGTGTTTCCTAGGACTAGCTGTCCCTCACCAGCCCCTTTCACTTTGCTACAAAACACAGTCTGTGTCCTTGTTACGTCATCAGTGCCACACCTCTTGCTCAAGTGTTCTCACTCTCTCTCCTCACACACATACACACATAGAAACACACACACAGATAAGTAGGGGAGGGCCTCTCAGGATCAAAGGATTTACTTAACTGCAGATAAGTAAACAGTCCAAGTTAGGTCAGGGTACCCCAGCTAGTGATTTTGGGAATCTCAGTGCTAAACGAGCCTCTTCCAACTGTTCATCAACATACACAGAGCTGTCTGGGCACCAAAGGCAAATAGCCTAGGTTTAATGCCAACTATGGTTCCTGGCATTGTCCTGCATGGATAAGGCTTGAAGAACCAGACCCTTTGTCCCCCTCAAACCAAAACCAATACAAGAGAATTAAATGGCTAGCCATATATGTGATTTAAAGTTTTCTAAGTTTAGAGGAAACAGGTGGATCATTTAAACAGTTTACTTAGCCAAGTATATTAAAAATGGTCATTTAAACATGTAAGCAACATAATGAAATATTTTAAAGTAACTTTTCCATTTATTTACGTTTAGGGTGGAGCGCTGATAGAAGCAACTTGCAGTGGCCGCTGTTCTTCTACCATATGGGTCCCAAGGATTGAACTCAGGTAACTGGTAGTGAGCGCCTTTACCTATGGAGCCATCTCACCGGCCTAACATATTGCAATATTAATAAGAAAGTCTACACTTTTTGAGTCTGTATTGTACTTGCAGATTAACCAACTGCTTCCAAAGCACAGCTCCAACTCATAAAGGCCTGGAACCAACTCAACCTTCCCTACTTGGTTCCTAGCCAGCCTAAGGGGTGGGGCTAGCGCGTGAGAAGGCGGGGCTAGCGCGAATGCCCCGCCCCCGGTAGCGGCACAGCCTGGCACCCCCCTACGTTGAGCTCACTAACCTCGCCACCGCCTCCACAGAGCCTGCAATAGCGGCTCCGCCGCCTGCGCCGCTGTCATACAGCACGCCAGAGATGTCAAGCAGCACTCCTCGCACGCCAGTTAGCCGCTCGGCCCACACGGCCATCGCGTCCAGCTGTACACCCGAACCCGGCGTTGCTGCTGCCCGTATCCTGCAGCCACGCCTCCCGCGCGGGGCTACTGGGAAATGTAGTCCGCGGTCGGCGGGCCGGGTGCAAACTGGGAACCACGTGGACCAGCTTGGCTGCCTGGAGAAGCAGTGAGAACGTCCCTCGGAAGGAGTTCAAACCCCTAAGAATCAGAACGAGACAAATTGAAAAGAAAAGTAAAACAGTCCAGGACGGATGGCTCTCATCTGTAATCCCCAGCAGGACTGAGAGTCAAAGGCCAGGCTCAGCAAGATGACACAAGCAGGTCAAGGTGTTTGCCACAAAACCTAACAACTTGAATTCGATTCCCAGGACCCTTACGATAGCAGGAGAAAACCTATTCCTGCACATATTGTCCCCAGAGCTCCCCATAAATGCACACACACGCACACACACACACACAAATTAAATAAATGAATGTTTAAGTGTTGGAGACTAGTCTGGTCTCAATAGTGAGGTTCTGTCTCAAAAGTGGAAGTGAGAGGGAGAGATCTTGCAGGCAGTTAAATAGATGGCACAATCCCATTTTTTTGGAAACACACTAAAGAAACGAGTGCACACAGAATGACTGCGGTGTAAATAAATGATAATGCCAAGACAAGCTGAAGAAAATTAATGTAGAGTGTACAGATGGCATATCAGAGATGCTGAAAGAAATGTGCTGAAAGAAAAACCAGCCAGGGAGTAGTGGCAGAAGCAAGTGGAGCTCTCTGACTTTGAGGCCAGCCTGGTATGAGTTCCAGGACAGCCTGGGCTGCACAG
>NW_021604659.1:3511612-3514656 GCF_004785775.1 Grammomys surdaster
GAGAGGGAGAGAGAGAGTGTGAGTGTCAGTCCCTGGGTAACAACAACCTTGAAAAACTTTTGTTCTAACATTATATGAAAAATATAAATTCAAAAGTTGTATGAAGACAACACAGCCTTGCAAAAATAAAGAACATAGTAATACAGGTGGGAAAAAACAAATTGTATGTGTCTGGGGAGGCCAGAAGAGGGCGTTGATTCCTGGAACAAGAGTTATAGACCATGGCGAATGGTGTCCGGGTGCTAGGACTGAACCCTGGTCCATCTGAAAGATCATCCAGTGCTCCTAACCACTGAGCCACCTCTCCAGCACCCAGACTGTTAGGACTTTAACCCATTTCAACAAAGTATGCATTATTCTTTTGATGAGCTTCCTGGAAGAGCTGCTTGCAAGAGAAATAAAAGGTGTAATGTCTATCCTGAGTGGGTTTACTGTGCTAGAGATCAGCATTATACTATACAGGGAGACCAGAGCAGCTGCTCCAACTAGAGAGTTTGCTTGCACTCGGCAAGAAAGAGCTTGCAGATTTGCGGGTTAGGGAACGGAGGCTGAAGAATCAGGCTGGAGTCCTGCATAACCAGGAATTATATATCTATGAATCCAAGAATCACTGAAGGAAGACCGCAAACTCAAATAGTATGCAAAGGCAAAGAGCATTTATTCTGCAGAAATTACCAGCATGCAGGGGTCAACCATTCACCAAAATGGTTTGCAGACCCCTTTTATGCAGGTCTAGGGGAATTTTCCAGAAAGGTTAGGTAATCTCTAATATGATTGGTAGGGGCAAAGCAGCAACATTAGTACAATTTTGATTGGCTGCTGAGTTAGTTTCATTATAATCACTGAGACCTTGAAGAATTTTGTAGACCAGCTCAGTTCTGGCCCTGTCATCTCCTCCAGCCAGGTGTCCAGGAGCTGACTCAGCTCCAGACTTGTCCTCCCTAAGTCAGAGCCATCATTGACTAAAGGCCCATGGTCAGTGGCTCCTTCTGAGGAACCCAGCATGCTTCCCGGGGAAGTAAAACATTGTTACTAGGTTTCTGAAGCTCTTACTAGAAATGTTCTGCTCCTTTGGCTGTCCTACTCCACTGCCTGTTGATAAGATGTTAGTATCCAATCAGAACAGCCCCTGCCTCCGATGAAGCAGAAGAATCAAATAATTTCAACACTGCCTTCCTGTGACTACCACTTCACCTTCACCATCTAGCTGGACAGCACCCAGTTTAATCTGCATGGGAATCTGGATCTTTCCAGACTTCCATGTTGGACCTGGGTCAGACTGAAGAATTTGCCAGAAGCATCTGCCCCTTGCAGTAGGCTCGTGGCCTAAGATGTGATCTGTGCCTTCAGATATCAAGATGGTCTGAGGATAAGACAACATGTAGCACAGTTGTGCTGACGTAGGCCAAGTGACAGTGAGTGACAGAGATACAGCCAAGAGAATAGACACTGGGCTGTGGGTAGCAGTGGGACACGGGCAGTCTGAAGTGGAACCTGAAAGAATGTCTGACTCTAGGCTTACGCCCAGGAGGATAAAAGGTACCTCTGCCAATGATGACCACATCTGTGTGATTTTTGTCCTCTCAACCAGCTCTGTATGTCTCCAGGTAGACAGGAAAAAAAAATGCAGAAAGGCCTGTAACCCTTGACATGCCTTGAGATGTCTACGTCCTGATACCCAGAACCTGCAAACACATTAGTGTAGTGAGAATTCTGGCATTTTGGTTTCTTTCCTTCCTTTCTTCTTTCCTTCCTTCCTCCCTCCCTCCCTCCCTCCCTCCCTCCCTCCCTTCCTTCCTTCCTTCCTTCCTTCTTTCTTTTCTTAAGTTCAAGATTTTATGTCTTCATAACAGAATCATCCTAGAACTGGATCACTTGACCCTTTCTCTTCTTATCTCCTCCCAGTTCAAAATGATGCTCTTGTCTCTTAGCAGCCAGCAGCCTCACAGATCTGCAGTTGGGCTCGACACACTCCAGTCTCAGCACGCTCTTCTTTGTAGTTTCAGCCTTTTTTGCAGAAAATAGGCTTAGTCTGCCCACCATAGCCACTCTGTTTCCTGTCATAACACCGCTTTCCCTGGACATACAAAGAATCCTTGCCCTTCTTGTACCTTGTCACCTTGTGAGGTTGGTGCTTCCTACATTTCTTGCAGAATGTCTGGCGGGTCTTAGCAACGTTCACCGTGTTTGCAGAGGCGTCATGATCAGCTTAGAAAGAGAGAGGATAGAGCAGCAAGGGAAGTTTATACTGAATTTTGGTTTCTTAAAAACAAAACAAAACACCACAAATACTATAAGGCTGTGCTTTCGTTCAACCCCACATATGGGGATGTGGGGCTGCTTCTGACTGTTTGCAGCAGCTGACTGTGATTTGCCTCGTGCACTAGCGGAGGTGTGGTTTCTGTGATTGTGGGACATTTGGAATTCTGGAAATTTTTCAGAGGGTATATAAATGCAAGGGCCCCAATAGGTGGGGTTGGTGGTAAATGGTGGTTCAGGGGTTTTGATTGCATGTTGTTAGTAGTCGTGATCAAAGAAGGAACAAGAAGAAAGAAATTAGACTCAAGGATCTCTATCTCTCTCCCCTCTATCCTTCTTTCTTTCCTATCTAGTGATAGGGGATGAAACTAGGGGGATGAAAGGTGGGATAAAGAAGGACCCATAGAATAGCAAAGACCAGCTACACATTAGCGTATATGCTGATAGGGGGCTTTTGCAGATGAGATTACACCTAACATAGAGAGATTAACCTGGCTGATTTGGTGGAGACAACAGAATCACAAATGTTATTGTTAAAGAAAATGAGAGTTGGGGGCGGTGGTGGGGCACGCCTTTAATCCCAGCACTTGGGAGGCAGAGGCAGGCGGATTTCTGAGTTCGAGGCCAGCCTGGTCTACAGAGTGAGTTCCAGGACAGCCAGGACTACATAGAGAAACCTTGTCTTGAAAAACCAAAAAAGAAAGAAAAGAAAAGAAAGAAAGAAAGAAGGAAGGAAGGAAAGAAAGAAAGAAAGAAAGAAAGAAAGAAAGAAAGAAAGAAAGAAA
>NW_021604659.1:3514666-3516973 GCF_004785775.1 Grammomys surdaster
AAAGAAAGAAAGAAAGAAAGAAAGAAAGAAAGAAAGAAAGAAAGAAAATGAGAGTCAGGGGAGTTAGAAGCAGCGGAAACATGCCAGCAGCAATGATGTGTGTGTGTGTGTGTGTGTATGTGTGTGTGTATACATGCACATACTGGTACAGTCCCAACCTTGAATAAGTGGGCATGGACCAAGGGAAATAGGAGACCCCTGGATGCTTAAAGGGACAAAATGGATGTCCCAAAATCCTCTACAAGAAAAGCAAAAGCAGCTCTGCTGACACCTTGGTTTGGGGACTTCTAATATCTAGACATGTACCAAATAATGAATCTGTCATCTAAAGCCACTGAATGTACACTGTTACAACAGAGGTAGGAAATGGATCCAGAGATCTGGGTCTGGCATAGCAGCCCAGACCTGATTGGCCTATAGCAACAAGTCTCCATGTATTATCCACCAGATCCAAAAATCCAAGAATGTTGCTTGGATATGATGGGCAAAGGGCATTGTCTAACTCAGAGCCCCATCTGGCTGCATGCAATAACCAGGTAGGGTTAGTTTTTCTCCTGTGCAGGGAACCAAAAGAAAAACAACTTTGGCCAGTATAACAGGTTCTAGTAGCAGCAGGCTCCTTCCATCTTTCTCCACCATTACCTGCCTGTCCAGCAAGAGATTTGACCCTCATGTTCTGAGTTGCCTGCTGCACTCCTGGAGAGGCTTCTGCATTTCAGACAGAGAGGGTGGGCAAGAGGAAACAAAGCCTTCCCCAGGCTCCTAACCCCCAAAAGACTATTGTTTGCACCTTTTGGGCCAGAGCTCAAGTGGTCCAGTAACCCTGGCACATGTAGGGATGCACATACCATTAGAAGAAACTTTGGAATTTTTTTTCAATAGCAAATCTGCAACCATAGCTGAATTTCAGCTCACATATGAATCCATTAATCCTTGATTACTATAGCGAATGTATGCATGACAACCTGAGTTTTCGTAAGCACTACGAAATTGTGTAAATTCAGTCCTATTAGCCAGGACTCTGGTAGCCAGTGGCAGAAAACAAATTCCAGAACCTTAAATTTCAAAGGAATTCATTGACATCCTACCATTTAATTAAAAGCTTCACCAATAGCTTGTTACCAGCTCCAGGGAACAGAATGCCAGGTTAACTGTCTGATGAAGGATGTTTTCTCAGCTGACAGTTCCAGGAGGGACTCTAACTCTATTGGTTCAGGGCCTCTCACTCCCTGTATTCAGAGGGAAGTGGTACTTTGAAGATCCAGGGTCACTCACGTGTCCTACCAGGGCGGTAGCAAAAACATTTGTGTTCAACTTCACCATGGCCATGTGGAATCAGGGATGTCATGGTTTGACTCTGCAGGGTCTCAGACAGGCTCATGTTTTGAATGCTTGGTGGTGGTGGCAGGGTGTGTGTATGTGTGAAACTTTAGGAGACTGGGTCTAGTTGGCACAACTAAGTCACTAGGATGGGTCTTTGAAAGTTATACCCAATCCTTGCCCTCTGCTTCCCTGGGCAAGAGTGACAAGAACAGTCTCCGACACACATTTCTAATATGAAGGCTTTGTCACAACCTTCCCTCTCACAAAGACTGAAAACCTCTGAAACTGGGAGAGCCAAAATAAACTTTTCCTCAAGTTGCTCCAGGCAGGTATTGTGGTTGTAGGCTTTCTAACAAAGAGCAGAGCCATCATGACAAGAGGGAGAAGGGAGTGGCCCTGTACAGAAATACGGTCACCCACTACCAACAGGATGCTTTGCTGCTCCTGTGGTTCTGTTTTGAAAGAGCATGGTTGCCTTCTGTGAATGACTCCCCTTGAAGAATACAGTCGCTCCATAGAGGCATGGCGTTTGACCAGTGTTGGGTCACTTGTAAACCCACATCCATACCAAAAAATTGCTCTTACTTTTAGCTTGCACCACCCTTTTCCTTTTAAAAAATATTTATTTTATTTTACACGAATGAGTGTTTTGCCTGCACGGATATACACACACTGTGTGTGCAGGAGCCCTTGGAGGTCAGAAGAGGTATGGGAGTCCCAGGAACTGGAGTTAATGACTGCTGTGGGCTACCCTGTAGGTCCTGGGAATTGAACCTGTGTCCTCTCCAAAAGCAACAAGTGTTCTTAATGGCTGAGCCATTTCTCTACCCTCATCCTTTTCTTTTTCTTAAATAATTATTTATTTTTATTACGTATACGAGTGTTTTTCTGTGTATATGTATTTGTATCACATGTGTGCAGTGCCGGAGGAAGCTAGACAAGGGGGTTGTATATACTGGAACTGAAGTTACAGGCAGTTGTAAA